>NC_136527.1:48605443-48807943 GCF_053919585.1 Euprymna scolopes | reverse complement strand
CAAATCAGGCACATAGATGCAATATTCCGGCGATGTGACAGGGGCTGGAGCAAGGCAGATAGTGCGAAATCTATTAGATTTGGGACTCTTTTTTGGATCATGTCTAGTATGTAAAGACTAGTGGTAGATTTTTCAGCTTAGATATGGCAACAATACACTGCATGGGTATTGCATGATTCTTTTGGAGAGTGGATGTTTTTGCGTGTTATCGTCTTAGTTGTAATCAGGTTGAAGGGAGTGCCGAGAGTACAACCCAGGCTATGATAACATAATTGTGTTAAATTGGTAATTATCATATGCGTAGGTCGAAATATAAATTGAATACGATTATAAAAATAACAATTAGAAAATCGAAACAATTGTACTTAGAGAAAAAACATTTCTAACTAAAAAATTAACTAGGATTAAAGATCGATACTTATTCTGTAAAAGTTAAATTTTAATGGAATTTGTCTTTCTGTTTCGATTAAATGTATTTATTCTGTTAGATTTCCAAGGACATTTCTAAGTCTTTTGTGTGGCAAGAAAAAACAAACGAGGGTTCCGTTGTTGGCACATAGTGATCCACCAGTTGTGACAATGAAACTGCTTGTGACAATGAAACAACTTATGACAGATGAGATACCTGAGTTGGAAAGAGGCATTTAAAGAGTCAGCGCTCAAGTGGAAAAGCACGCTAGCCTGCAAAACATGCCTGGGAAGCCCCGTCCATATTCCATGGTAGATATTTCTCAGGCTATTAGCAATAATTATAATAAGCGATTGGTGAACGTCAAAGTCAATTATATTTCATTTCATTAATCAATTATCCCAGGCATTATCTACTTATTTCAGATCAAACATATTATATAACTTATTCCGTGAAGTATGGCGATGAAATTAAGAAAACTGTTTGCAGCTGGATTAATTTGACATTTTTAAGAGCTTAATTTTAGAAACCTTAATTCTAAATAACTTTAACTGATGCCGTAGAATGTATATAAACAAATCATACTTTTTGGTAGTATTTCAGTGTAGTGTTTGTTCTGTCCTTTTTGAAATCTAGAAGGTTTTAACTACATGTTAGTTATAAACGATTAATCACATTCCACCATAAAATTATTACCAATGTGTTTCTTAGGGTGATTAAATTTTATTTGGTGTATGGATGGGCGTGCTATATTTGAGGATTTAAGAAGAAACTTGGCATACTACTTTGTATACTTTGTGGTGGTGATAAATTCCTATCATCATTTCCAAAACAAGTTAGTTCTTGCAAGATCGTGTTAACTCAAAATATTCATAACCTTCGACACTTTAAACTAGAAAAATTATTCTAATTGTTATATATTGGAACCGTGCCTTAATAACAACGTCATTAATTCATATACACTTTAGAACGGGTAAGGGTCGTACACGTCAGGATAACACTTCGACAAACGAAATATGCTGTTTTGCACGTGGAGTTTCATTCCCTAGATAAACGCATAAGAAATGCAATCGTTACAGGATATGGCAAAGAAATATCTTACGTGTTTGAGTATAGAAGAGAGTTTAATTAAATTTTGTTACAATGAGGGTCAGGGGTCAACAATTACAAGAATATGATGGATTTTTTAGCAAATCAACTATTAAAAAATTCTCGATCGCTTGAAGGCGAACACAAAAGTGATAAAAAACGCATCCATTTATGAAAAGACCGTTTACAAACTTCTGTTGAACATTAATATGTTACGTTAAGTTAAATTAACCAAGCCTATATAACTAGTACCTTGGGTAAGAGAATCAGATTTCTGCAAATTTCTCAAGCTTGCTGAACCGAAATACGCAAAATTTGTGCCAAACAACAACCCTTTCTCTGCACTTGGTCAGAGGAGGCAAAGAGGCGAAAAGGAATCCTCAATAACTCACATACATGCCTTCATCTCACGCACATATTCTTACACATTAGCGAGAGTCTGGGGAACAGAAACAAATTGCAACACAAAGCTATGCACGAACTAAAAAGAACAAGGTAAATCAACACACATACACAGAGCCATACACTCACATACATATATTACTTAAATGTGCATATTATTCACACTATGAACATATTGATTCACACATATCAAAACTTTGTGATTACTTTGCTTTCTGTATAAACCCCGACTTTTAATAAGGAACGCTCACGGTTTGAAAATAACTATTATATTATAAAAATTGTAGATATAAACATGTTATAAAATTTCGTCAAATTTTAATTTAAAGAATTCTGTTTATGTATAAATTAGCACTTGCTAATAGGTGACCATAATATTCATTAATGTTTAATATATTTCATTTATAATAAATATGTACGTCACATTGTATTTTTCCTAAACGAACTATTCTAACATTTTGTTAATTTTATTTCAGGTTTTCGATCCTTAAACAAGAGAGTTTAAGAAATGATTTAACACCAAATTTTATATCGCTGGTGACTTGGGTGGGCACATTTAAATTATTTAGACATAAAAGAAGTTGTAACTAAGTAAAATACACCCCTATATATAAATATAAAACAATCCCTAAAAACATAATTGCTACACAACTTATTATCTACACCGAGGCTTATATGGTTAATAAGTTTATAATTGTTGAATTTTTCTCGATATCCTGATGCTGCAACAGTAAATGATAATGGCACACTCTTATTTCTAATATAAGTAGAACAATAAAAATTGCCACAGTTATTAGTTTGCTTTTCTAGATAAGAACATCCCAAAGTTATACATTTCTTGCATCGTTTAATGCATCACTGGAGATAGTTTTTGGAGACGATGTGAAAATTCAGAATTCAAGCTGCATAATCTGGAAAACGCTTTCCTTTCAAAAACAATTTTCTAGCTTCAAAACGTGAAAATCGGATGATGCAAGGCGATGCAGAGTAATTGCATGGCAGAGGATTTCATAGATGTCTGCGCTTCTGATCTCGATTAATGTGTATTGTGTATATGTCACATCGTTTCTTCTAATTTCATCAAAAGTTTCCTGTGGTGTGCGTGATTTCAAATAAGACAACTGATCACTGCATGATACTTGACAGGATCTATTTCACACCTAACTAATTTTAAACTCTTGTAAATCAGGAACAACAATCATTTCAGAGTTTTAATTAGCCACATGACCCATACACATATAAATCATAGCATATGCAATATTTCTACAAAACGGAAGTGGGTCAAGGTCATTACTTATTAAAGATTCCTTGTATTTAAAAATCTTGCACACAAAATATTTGTATGAAAACAACCATGATGAAAGGCTAAAATCTTAAGAAAATATTTAGATATAAAAACTTTATATAAAATAGACGTTTTATTGAGGTGTATGAAATTTTTTAAAAAATGAAAAAAATCTGTGAAACGTTTTATTGAGGTGTATGAATTTTTTTTTAAACTAAAAAAACTGTTCAAACGTTTTATAAAGATGTATTAACTTTTACAAAAAATAAATAAAAACTGTAAATTTTTTGAGATGTATTAAATTTAAAAAATAAAAAAAAACTGTTAAAACGTTTTATTGAGATGCATAGAATTTTTTAAAAAAAATGTTAAACCGTTTTATTGAATTGTATCACATTTTAAAAAACTGTTAAAAATAACAACATTCTTAAAAAATTTTATTGGCATGTATTAAATTTTTTAAAACTCTTGAAACATTTTATTGAGATGTATCAAATTTTAACACATAAAAACTGTTAAAACGTTTTATTGAGATGTATTAAATTTAAAAAATAAAATTCTTAAAAGGTTTTATTGAGATTTAGTAATTTTTTAAAAAATAAAAAAAAACTTTTAAAACGTTTTATTGATATGTATATAATTTAAGAAAATAAAAAACTGTAAAAATGTTTTATTGAGATGTATTAAATTAAAAAAAAATAAAAACTATTAAAACGTAAACTCGGCATGAAGGCTGTATGTTCTTCTGGGTTGTATTAAAGATTTACACGAGAATAATAACTTTTTTAAAAGACAATTATTAACATAATCAATATCGTTTTTGCATGAGAAAGTAACAAATTTTTAACAATAATACCAACACACAATAATAACACACACACATATAACAAGAATACCAAAATATGGTTTTAACTTTTTCAAAATTTTATCATTTGTGAATAAAACATTCTACCAGATCTCCAAACAGTACAATTGTGTTCGCATGTTTGTCTAAAGCTGAAATAAATATATATGAAAACAATGATAAGGTTAAAATCTTAACTAGATATTTAAACATAAAAACTTGATATAAAATAGTCGTTTTATTGAGATGTATTAAATTTTAAAAAATGAAAAAAAAAAAACGATTAAAACGTTGAACTCGGCTGTATGTTTTAACAAATAAAGAACTGTTAAAACGTTTTATTGCATGAAGCATGAATGTTTTTTTCTGGGTTGTTTTAAAGATTTACACGAGAATAAAAACTTTTTTAAAGACAATTATTAACATAATCAATATCGTTTTTGCATGAGAAAGTAACAACTTTTAAACAATAACACCAACACACAATAATAACACACACACATATAACAAGAATACCAAAATATGGTTTTAACTTTTTCAAAATTTTATCATTTGTGAATGGAGTATACTACCAGATGCCAGACATTCACAAAATCTCAAAACAGTACAATTGTATGTTTGCATGTTTGTCTAAAGCTGATTTCATATAAACAGAAGAGCTACATTACAAAAATATATATGAAAACGACAATGATAAGGCTAAAATCTTAAGTAGATATTTGAACATAAAAACTTGATATAAAATAGACGTTTCATTGAGATGTATTAAATTAAAAAAACATTTTTTTAAACTATTAAAACGTTGAACTCGGCATAAAGGCTGTATGTTCTTTTGGTGATTTTAAAGATTTACACCAGAATAAAAACTTGTTTTTAAAAGTAAATTATTAAGATAATCAAAGTATCAGATTCGTTTCTATCGTTTTTGCATGAGCAAGTAACACAACTTTTTAACACAATAATACAAACACACACATATAACAAGAATACCAACACATATAACAAGAATACCAACACACACACATAACAAGAATACAACACAAACACACACATATAACAAGAATATCAACACACATATAACAAGAATATCAACACACACATAACAAAAATACCAACACAAACACACATATATAACAAGAATACCAACACATATAACAAGAATACCAAAATATGGTTTTAACTATTCAAAATGTTATCATTTGTGAATGGAACATACTACCAGATGTCAGACATTAACAAAATCTCCAAAGAGTACAATTTTGTGTTCGCATGTTTGTCTAAACTGATTTCATATAAACAGAAGAGCTACATTGCAAAAAATATTTTCAGTTTTCCTTATTTTACTTTGTAGGAAAAATCAAAACTTACTTGGCTAGCATGTATGCGTGCTTCAAAGGGTCGGTTGTATAACAAAAAATAGAAAGAAGGACTAAAATGGTTGTTCACATGTTTGTCTAAAGCTGATTTCATAAAAACTGTTAAGATGTGAAATTGGCATAAAAGTTGTATGTTCTTTCATTTTAAAGATTTATCTGAGAATAAAAAATGTGTTTATTTAAAAAAAATTATTAACTAAATCAAAGGATCATATTATTTTCTCTCGTCAGAGAAGCAACGTACACAAATGTGGCATTTTAGTTTTTCTTATTTTAGTTTGTAGGGAAAATTGAAACTTGGCTTGCATGGGTGCAAAGGTCGGTTGTGTAACAAAAAACAAAGAGAGACCCTAAAAATCGTTACATCCAATTGGTGTTATGTGTAATGCTCATCACAGCGATGCAGAATGTCGACATTTCTATGCAAAAGAAACAGGTGAATTAAAAAAAGACTTGTACAGAATAGAGGATGAGTTTAAAAAATGTGCCAGGTATGTAGGCATGTGCAAGTAAACTTGAAAAGTGTTGAGTTTTGGAGTTGGACGTTTTGACAACAGAATGTCAAGTTGTGGAGTTAATCAGTTTAACAACAGGGTGTTTTGTGGATTTGGACGTTTTAAAAACAATTTGAAAAGTTCTGATAATAGAATGTTGAAGTTTGGGATTGGGAGTTTTAAAAATGGAGTGTCGAATAAACCTGACAAGTAAAAGTCCTCAGAAATCAAAGTGCTCCAGACCTTAAACATACATAGATATTTGTATGTTCCATTTAAGTTCTTCTGTATTCAGTATATTTTTGCATATGACACAACAAATGTTCCTTCTATGCAAATCTCTCTTGCACTTGTTTCACCAGGTATATTTGCCAGGTAGTTTTTAAAAATTATTTTGTCTAATTTAAATTCCTCCTATAATTACTGAAATACAGATTTTCAAAAGATTACAGTTTCTTTTCTATGTCGTACATAAAACCCTGGTATTTCGTTATATTTTTTCTCTGTTCAACCAAATAATATTGGGGAAATTAACTTCTAACGTTGATTCTTTCTCCTTCTCGTCTCATTTTATTATGTGATCTTTAATAGCCCCGTTTTCTAAGCATGTAGCTATAGGAATCGTATAGTCTATGGTGTATATGTCCAACTGTTGTTCCCAGTACTTGCTACAGCATTCAATATTCAACATTTTACAGATGATGTGGATATATTTACACAATCCATTGTATTTCATTGTATAGTAGCCATCCTTTAGCAAATGTCAAATGGATCAAACTAATTTTTTTGTTGCACAAACTACACTTGTTATGCTGAGATCATTCATCTTAGAAGCATTGTTCACAAAACTTTGATCGTGAACAGTCATTATTATTCTTTCATGATAATAGTGGCACTATCCTCTTTTAAGCCAGTCTATAAAAATCTTCCTTATTTATAAAGTCCTGAGTGAATAAGTCCAGAAAATATTTGTCATGTTATTGTTTGGCTCATTTGTCCAATTTGCTGTAATGAAAGTTCTGAGGTATTTTTAAAGATTCGTTTTGGTGATTTCCGAAGCAGACTTGTTTTCTGATTCTGTCATATTTGTAAGACGGTCTTTTAAAAAATAGTTGGCTGACTATATGATAGAGGTTGTCCTACTGACTCTTGCTTCGTGATGCTGGTATACAATTTTGAGGTATGGATTTTGGAAGATCATATGTGGTTTGTCCCTTGTTTTAATTTTCTCAGCATTTGTTTTTTCCTGGGGATGGGGCATTCTCCTGGATGCTAAACCTTCTCCCATTAGTTTATTTACTCAAAGCGATAGATCTTTTTAAGATTTTAACCGTCCCTTTAAATGCTATTGTTTGTATTTCTTTTGCATTAGTACGGTTGCTCCTATAATGATTGTAATGGTGGATATATTTTTAAGGTTCCAGTTTCTTTTCATGTTGTATATAAGGCCTTCGTATTTTATTTTCTCCCTCTCTCGTCTGTTAAACCCACTATCATTAGGGACGCTTACTTCAACTAGGGTTGCCACGTTCTCCTTTTTGTCCCATATCAATATGTCAGGCTTAATAGCATCATTTTCTAGGTATGTAGTTGTAGGAATTTTGTAATTAAAGCGGATAGTGTATGACTTGTTTCGAACTGTTCTTTTAGGTACATGTTCCCAGGATTTGCTACTTCATGGCATATTTAGGTTTTGTCTCTCTTTTTCAAATATTTTCTTCCTTTGACGATTGTAATTATGGGTATTGGGTGGTCAAACCAGCTGCCAAAATTGCCCTGCATTTTATTAAAACCAACCGAGAGCTCTTTTTAGTATATTTATACTCCCTTAAGTGCAATTGTTTGGATCTCTTTTGCACTTGGTTCACCAGAAATATTAGTTAGGTAGGACTTCAGGTTCTTCTTCCATATAATTTTTATGTATTTTCATATGACTTCACAAATTTGACATCTATGGCAGAGGAAAGACCACATACTTTACAAGAATGTGGTTTGTCCCCAATACGTTTTTATGAGTACAAAAAATTTAATTTCTATGCAAACGAACCATATCATATGACTCAACAGACTTGACTTCCAGACAAAAGAACCACATACTTCACAAGAATATTGTTTGTCTTCCATGTGTTTTCATGTGACTTAACAAATTTGACTTCTGTGCAAAAGAAGAACCACATATTACACACGAATGTGGTTTTTCCCCTGTATGTGTTTTCATATGATTCAACAAAGTTGACTTCTCTGCAAAAGAGGAGTCACATACTTTGCACGAATGTGGTTTCTCTCCTGTATGTGTTTTCATATGACGCAACAAACTTGACTTCTGTGCAAAAGAAGAGCCACATATTACACACGAATGTGGTTTTTCTCCCGTATGTGTTTTCATATGATTCAACAAAGTTGACTTCTGTGCAAAAGAGGAGCCACATACTTTACAAGAATGTGGTTTCTCTTCTGTATGTTTTTTCATATGACGCAACAAATTTGACTTCCATGCAAAAGAAGAACCACATACTTCACAAGAATGTGGTTTCTCTCCGGTATGTGTTTTCATATGAAATAATAAACTTGACTTCTGTGCAAAAGAAGAGTTACATATTTCACAAGAATGCGGTTTCTCTCCCGTATGTGTTTTCATATGATTCACCAAAGTTGACTTCTCTGCAAAAGAGGAGCCACATACTTCACAAGAATGTGGTTTCTCTTCTGTATGTTTTTTCATATGACGCAACAAATTTGACTTCCATGCAAAAGAATAACCACATACTTCACAAGAATGTGGTTTCTCTCCCGTATGTGTTCTCATATGACGCAACAAACCTTCCTTCCGTGCAAAAGAAGAACCACATATTTCACAACAATATGGTTTGTCTACCATGTTTGCTCGCATCTAATTCCACAAAAATTATATGCAATGACTACTATGATGAGACGCTAATAAATTTCGACATATGCAATGGTTAGTATGATGGAATATGCTTATAAATTTCGACTTCAGGAAATCTATATGAAGAAATTTTATTATAAACTTATTTAAATCACCAATGATGTAAGGTCCTTCTTCATTACTGTATTATTATTATTACTCTTATCCATTTATGGATTTCTTTTCATTTTTGCAAATTCTGAAAATATAAAAACAATTTGAAAAAATATAGTTCATTTAGTAAAATTCAATTTATTATGTTAATTTTTATAAATATAAATTTCTTATTAATTATATTCTAAATAAAATAAGTATAGATTTAATCCATACTGGTTTGTTAACAAAATAACTTGGTTCTATTTTCAAATATTTAAATAAAAATCTTTACATTCATTCATTTTTTAGATGAGTATGGATTATTCACATTAGTTGGATTCTTCAGAATACTGTTCTCCTCTTTGATGTTATTTTCACAAAGTTTCTATGTTACCTCCGATCTTATTCAGCTGTATTTTGTCGAACTTGCCAATCTTTCTCTTGAACGCACAAATCTATACAAACTCTGATGTTTATTTGTTTAACCAGAATATCAACATTATTTGATTCATTTAATACTGTATATTTATATATGTAATATAATGTAAATTTAGAATAGTTTTAGTGTTTTAGGGTTTTCTTTTTCGAAGAATTCTTTTAAGTTTGTGGCCTTGTAGTAGTGTTGACGGATTTGTGTGAGGTCATAGCAGTCAAGTAAAAGGTGTTTCACTGTATAAGGTTTGTTATATGGTATACATTTGGAAGGTTCCTCACTTTTTGAATGTAAAATGAGTTATGTGTTGTTACAAGAAAATGTTTCCTTTTCTTGTAAGAAAAACGTTAGATAAGTAAAAATGAGATTAGATAGACCTTGTAAGCAATGTTCAGAAATAGAATTTAGCATTGTTCAATTTAACATAAAATAGTTTAGAGATGTTTGTTTAAAAGGAATTTTGATTGTTCTATTTTTTATGAAAACTCAATTAGAATGAGGTCAGATAGAAAATAAAGAACGAGGAAATTTAAATATGTTGAAAAATAAGTCAGAAAAAATCGGATAGTAAGT
The DNA here is from genome assembly GCF_053919585.1 of Euprymna scolopes. Lineage (NCBI taxonomy): Eukaryota > Metazoa > Mollusca > Cephalopoda > Sepiida > Sepiolidae > Euprymna > Euprymna scolopes. The sequence goes on along the minus strand of NC_136527.1, from coordinate 48,798,016 downwards.
ATTCTTTGTCTGCAGAAATGGGTGGACATGTGCTAACCATGCATGTTCAGGCCACGTGGGTTCGATCATGTTTTTTGGACACATGTATGACGTCATAGCAGAAACTGAATTCTCAATATAGTTTGCTAGTTTTAGTGAGATTAACAGACGGACGGGAGATAGAGTTGGAGACGAAGATAGGAGACAGAGCTGACATAGTCAGAGAAGGGTCCCTTTGAAAGCGAAGGAGGAAGTTTTAATCATATAGTCGACTTTGAATTCTTGGATGTTATCAGCATTGCAACCGGTAAAATGTAATAAAAGAACAAATCATATTTTGTAACAGCCGTCTTGTGTCGTCTTTCTACCGCAAAAGTAATGTGAAATCATTTTATATGGACATTGTTCCACTCATCGTTTTAATGAACTTTGTTTATAACTCATCGTTTTAATGAGCATTGCGTATAACTCATCGTTTTAATGAACATTGTGTATAACTCATCGTTTTAATGAACATTGTGTATAACTCATCGTTTTAATGAACTTTGTTTATAACTCATCGTTTTAATGAACATTGTGTATAACTCATCGTTTTAATGAACATTATGTATAACTCATCGTTTTAATGAACTTTGTTTATAACTCATCGTTTTAATGAACATTATGTATAACTCATCGTTTTAATGAACTTTGTGTATAACTCATCGTTTTAATGAACATTATGTATAACTCATCGTTTTAATGAACATTATGTATAACTCATCGTTTTAATGAACATTATGTATAACTCATCGTTTTAATGAACATTATGTATAACTCATCGTTTTAATGAACTTTGTGTATAACTCATCGTTTTAATGAACTTTGTGTATAACTCATCGTTTTAATGAACATTATGTATAACTCATCGTTTTAATGAACTTTGTTTATAACTCATCGTTTTAATGAACTTTGTTTATAACTCATCGTTTTAATGAACTTTGTGTATAACTCATCGTTTTAATGAACTTTGTGTATAACTCATCGTTTTAATGAACTTTGTGTATAATTCATCTAAGTAATGTGTCGCACTCTCTATCATAAGTAATGACTGTCTTCTCCTGTGCCATAAGAACTGATAACTCTCCTCTCTAATATTTGTGTTAAGAAAAATCCACAAACAGTAAAAAGTATAAATGTCTCTCTTCTCTCCCCCTCTCATCATGTATTACATGTTCCCGCCTCGCTTTAAAATGTACCCGATATATCTCTCCAATATGAACACTTAACTATACAATATTCGTCATCTTAAAAAGACCCCCACTATATAACAGTATGTCCTATCCAGGTACGTGGTTAGACTACTTCTTCTTTGCATGATTTTCTGAGATTTAGTAGGTTTTTTTAAGTATAGGTATAATTAGAAAGAGTTTGCTGTTTTGACACTTGGTCCAGTCATCGCTAGCAACCCAAGGCCATCTTACTCTCATGTACTAAACAAAGGGTTTCATTCAAAAGTCCTACAAATTTTGAAATTCTATTTTAAATCTCACTGAGGACTGAAACTTCAATGTTTAGGAGTATGTAACTTACAATTGAATTTTACCAAGTACTCTAACCATAGCATAACCAGGTGCTCTACTACTGAGCCATAAACCCTACTATTAACACTGAGGGATTAATCACATTTATATTTTATCTGTGATAATTGAAATATATATTAATTAATTGGAATTCATTACTGAGATGAGTTTTATTTATAAATTTATTTATTGCAGAATATTATCCTCATCTAAGACCAAAAACATCCAACCTTGATCGCCTTTCGGGGCCCGTGGCACAGTGGATAGAGATGTTGAATCTCTACAGTTCCAGGTGAGAATTGTCTGAAGATACTGATTTTAATCCTACCCAAAGCCGGCCAGTGGCTTACTTGGCCAAAACTGTGGTGAGACAACAACTATAAATGGCTGTAATTGCTGAGAATGCAGTCAGGAGATTAGGAGTTCCTATCCCATCGCGGTTACCATCTGACAAAGGCCAGAGAAACAACAATAAATTAAGAATTGAAAGTATTCAGTTATTTTTATACAAAAGCAGCGCCGCAAGGCTAGGTGGAAAGCATTAAATCTATAGCAACATCAGCAACACCTCAGGGTTTCAGATTTTGAATATTTGGTTTATAAGCTGTGCTGATTGCTGCTAAAACTAAACTTCTTTTCTAGCTTACTAAATAAAAGGTAATTTCTAAATGAAGCTGAGCACATGACAAATCAGAACATCCAGTTATGAAAACCTCATTAATAAGAATTCCAATATTTTCTTCTATCACAGTTAATGTTCCTCAACATACAAAATAGGTTAAATTTAATTTTAATTACAATGTTTGCATAATAAATAACACTCAAGATGAGAACAGTTATCTTAATAATCTAAATAATACAAAGAATTCAGAACCTTTACATTGTAATTTGTTTAAGAATCATGATTATTTTTTTTAATTCAGTCAAAGCTATTTGTAAGGTTTATTGTGTTGGTCAATATCGAGAATATTTCTGAACACCCAAAATCATTTTCAATGACAACTTTTATAAGTTTTCGAGTGTTCTGAAAACGAATATATACTTCAAAAGATGGCGGAGAGAAATAGTTTTAATGATATGAAAAATTTACTGTTTCAAAAAGTGAGGATCACATTTAAATATACATTAAACGTAAAATGAGCACCCAAATGATGGCCACCATGCAAATTCGCACATATATTTGCCATGAACAAGTAGTTTTCCAAATATAAAGCAATGTAATTCATTATGTTATCAGTGGTGGCCAATTCTGTATGTGCAAGTGCATACTTAATTGGCCACCACTGATGACAAAGGATTACATTGTTTAATATCCAGATACTTATTTGCAGGAAATTTAAATGCGATATTCGTTTTCAGCATACCCAAAAACCTATCGAAGTTATAATGTTAAAGATGATTGTTAAGATGAAAAATAAATAACAATTTACCAAAACGGCTTTAAGGCAGGCCAACAAAACAAATAAAACAAATTATAACCATGTGGCCAGAAAGTGGGTGCTTATTTTACATTAAATGTATATGAAAAACTGATCCCCACTTTTTGAAAAAGTAATTTTCTCATATCATGAAAAATAATTCGCTGCACAACTTTTGAAGTATATATTCGTTTTTAGCACACCCAAAAAACTATAAAATAATGCGCTGAAAAAAAAATGAAAAAAAAAGTTGTTTTTACTTTAAACTTGTGAAACAATTAAACACATTTAAAATTTGTAAAATTATTTTTTTCTGTGGTAAACGATAAAGAAGTTATCTTTTTTTGTCAGTATTGAAAACAAAAAATCATCGATAGCGAAAATAATAACGACCAACATTTTCATGAGTAAATGTAGTTATCTCCCTTACATTTTTAACTTATTCTGCAAATGCGATTAAGTCGATACTAAATTCATGTAGTAATACTTACGTTTTTGTTTTATAATCTGTTTTCCATTAACTTAATCTGCTTTAATAAAGGAAACGATTTTTCAAATGTGATTGACTTTACAAGCTCAACTTAAAATTCAAGATGACGAACGGAAGAGCAAGTTCGCAGAAAACAAAATTGAATGGAAAAATTAAAAAAAGAAATCATTTCTATTTGGTGAATATCACAGATAAAATTAGTATTATTTTATTCAATATTTTAATATTTACATGAGAGAGAACAGATTACAAGTTTCATCATTATTAATTCTGTAATTCGTTGTATGGTGCATGCACTTTAATGGTGGAAACTGAACATAGTTTAGAAAGCTGTCTTATATTTTTATGTCTTGATTGTGTTTGAAAGATTTAAGTCTAAAGTTAGTCTCTATATTGGAAAATATTACATGTGAAAAGGTTTATAATGAAAAATATTTTCATGGCAGCTTCAAAGATAATTAGTAAAGTCTTAAGATATTGAATTTAGAAAAAAGGATAGTTTTATTAGCCTCTTCCCCTAAGTGAGGGTTTCGTAACAGATTTAGCTTTGCACAATAAAACAAGAGACAACATGTCGCACATAAGTTCTACAGAAGCCCCAGAATGTAAGAAAGTCGATTGTATTTCATACCTAGTGGGGGAAGGCGAGGCTTTGCCAAGTCCTTAAATATATTTTAAATTTGTCCAGATTTTGTATATATGATTATAGAGTTGTGAAAAATAATAAAAACGTATTTAGCTAGAATCGAAACCAAAAGCAAAACTGTAGCATTCAAAGCTGGTGACGTTACCACTGTACAAACGTAACATGCATATTAACAGATTAAAATAAACTAAGATGAATTTACAAAATGTATAACAACTTTTAAAAAAATTCTGACCCTATAGAACTCATGGACGTGGTGCAAATTTGTAAAAACTGACTGTGGAGTCACTAACTTCTACTGAATTGACTCTGTGTTCAGCCATTCATAATTGGGATCTATCAATTTTTAAGACCGAGGTTACAGGTGCATGAATCTCTTGAAGTCGACAGTAGTAGAGTATCTACAGGACCGTTTAAAGTAAATTTAACGAGATCACCGATTAATAGGTGTCCACCAAGGCAGATCCTCACATAGATAAAATAAAAATATAGAAATAACTCTGGAAAATAACGACACTTGACAAAGAACTCAAAATAACTGTATTAAGATTAAATAACATTTATTTACGTGTAAGAAATATTAATTTGTATGAACAGAATGTCACACGTGACTTGAAATGAATGTGAATATTTTCTGAGAGAAAAATGGTCATTAAACCAAGTAAGCAAAATTTCTGTGATAATTTTAATCATTAAAACAACATTACATATTTTTTTGAAAATATTAAATGAATACTGCTTATCGTAATGTTCCTGTAATATATTCGAGTAGTATTTCATTCATATAAGAAATAAGGTCCTTCTTTACTATAGCACTCTGATGTAAAAACAAACTCTCACCTGTGACATACGGAAAAGTTAGCACAACAGAAATTATGTAAAATTATCGAGTAGTTTCAGCTATATCTTAGAAATGACGTACTTGTACATTATCCTACCCAATAAATAAGGTACTTGTGCAGTATAGTACTCATATGAAAAACAAAGAAAATCCTACCTGTGACGTGCATAAAAGTTATTAAAACAAAAAATCACGTTATATATTTGGGTGGTATGACTTTTCAATGAAAAATAACGTGCTTCTTCACTATAGCATCCAGATGAAAAAATAAAACAAATTCAGCACAACAGAAAATTTTTTAAAAGTATCGAGTTCTTTCATTTTAAAATTAGAAAAAATGTACTTGTACAGTATCCTACCTAGGAAATAAGGTACTTGTACAGTATAGTACTGATATGAAAACCAAAGAACATCTTACCTGTGACCTACAATAGTTATCAAAACCAAAAATCATGTAATGCATTCGAGAAGTATAACATTTATAAAAGACATAAGGAGCTTCTTCACTATAGCACTCTGATGTAAAAACAAACTTTTACCTGTGACACACAGAAACGTTAGCACAACAGAAAATTATTTAACTTATTTTAAATATGTGTTGTATATTACTCGTCCTAGGTAAGGAATTTTTATCCATATACATGTTGTAAATGTCCTGTCCTAGGGAAGGCACAATTATTTCATACATATAATACCAGTCCTAGGGTAGGTAAAATATGCTTTTGCTCTAGATGGCAAATGATACATAGGCAGCAAAAATTCCTCTATCCTAAAAATAACAGGTAAGTTCAAAATTTTTCTCATTATCTTATGCGGTCCTGAGCAACGCAGGGTGGCCTTGCTAGTTTTTATATAAAAAAACAAATAGAAATTCATGTTATTTTTAATTTAAAAAGACAATAATTTGCGATTTTAGTCATCATATCGGTGTCACTGGACACATATATCCATAAAAATAAAACCGAGTTTTTAAAGAAAAGGAAATAATAAAATCCATTCAATAATTGATATTTTAAAGTTTATTATTGATTTTCATATTAAGTTAAATGAAATGAAAAATAAATAAATAATAAACCACGATAAAATATTTTCATATTAAGTTAAATGAAATTAAAAAAAAAAATAATAAACCACGATAAAATATTTTCATATTAAGTTAAATGAAATGACAAAAAAAAATTAATAATAAACCACGATAAAATATTTTCATATTAAGTTAAATGAAATGACAAAAAATAAATAATAAACCACGATAAAATATTTTCATATTAAGTTATATGAAATGACAAAAAAATACATAATAAACCACGATAAAATATTTTCATATTAAGTTGAATGAAATGACAAAAAAAATAAATAATAAACCACGATAAAATATTTTCATATTAAGTTAAATGAAATGACAAAAAAAATAAATAATAAACCACGATAAAATATTTTCATATTAAGTTAAATGAAATAACAAAACAAATGAATAATAAACAACGATAAAATATTTTCATATTAAGTTAAATGAAATGAAAAAAATAAATAAATAATAAACCACAATAAAATATTTTCATATTAAGTTAAATGAAATGACAAACTAAATAAATAAGAAACCATGATAAAATATTTTCATATTAAGTTAAATCAAATGACAAAATAAATAAAACATAAACCACGATAAAATATTTTCATATTAAGTTAAATGAAATGAAAATATAAATAAATAATAAACCACGATAAAAATTTTTCATATTAAGTTAAATGAAATGACAAAAAAATAATAAACCACGATAAAATATTTTCATATAAAGTTAAATGAAATTACAAAAAAAATAAATAAATAAGAAAGCACAATAAAATATTTTCATATCAAGTTGAATGAAATGACAAAAAAAATAAATAAGAAACCACAATAAAATATTTTCATATTAAGTTAAATGAAATGACAAAAACATAAATAATAAACCACGAAAAAATATTTTCATATTAAGATAAATGAAATTACAAAAAAATAAATAATAAACCACGATAAAATATTTTCATATTAAGATAAATGAAATGACAAAAAAATAAATAATAAACCACGATAAAATATTTTCATATTAAGTTAAATGAAATGAAAAATAAATAAATAATAAACCACGATAAAATATTTTCATATTAAGTTAAATGAAATGACAAAATAAATAAATAATAAATAAACCACAATAAAATATTTTCATATTAAGTTAAATGAAATGACAAAATAAATAAATAATAAACCACGATAAAATATTTTCATATTAAGTTAAATGAAATGAAAAAAAAAATAAATAATAAACCACGATAAAATATTTTCATATTAAGTTAAATGAAATGACAACAAAAAATAAATAATAAACCACAATAAAATATTTTAATATTAAGTTAAATAAAATGACAAAAAAAATAAATAATAAACCACGATAAAATATTTTCATATTAAGTTAAATGAAATTACAAGAAAAAAATAAATAATAAACCACGATAAAATATTTTCATATTAAGTTAAACTAAATGACAAAACATGAATAATAAACCACGATAAAATATTTTAATATTAAGTTAAATGAAATGACAAAAAAATAAATAACAAACCACGATAAAATATTTTCATATTAAGTTAAATGAAATGACAAAAAAAATAATAAACAACGATAAAATATTTTCATATTAATTTAAATGAAATGACAAAAAAAATAAATAATAAACCACGATAAAATATTTTCATATTAAGTTAAATGAAACGACAAAAAAAATAAATAATAAACCACGATAAAATATTTTCATATTAAGTTAAATGAAATGACAAAAAAAAACCACGATAAAATATTTTCATATTAAGTTAACTGAAATGACAAAAAAAAATAATAAACTACGATAAAATATTTTCATATTAAATAAAATGAAATGACAAAATAAATAAATAATAAACCACGATAAAATATTTTCATATTAAGTTAAATGAAATGAAAATATAAATAAATAATAAACCACGATAAAAATTTTTCATATTAAGTTAAATGAAATGACAAAAAAATAATAAACCACGATAAAATATTTTCATATAAAGTTAAATGAAATTACAAAAAAAATAAATAAATAAGAAAGCACAATAAAATATTTTCATATCAAGTTGAATGAAATGACAAAAAAAATAAATAAGAAACCACAATAAAATATTTTCATATTAAGTTAAATGAAATGACAAAAACATAAATAATAAACCACGAAAAAATATTTTCATATTAAGATAAATGAAATTACAAAAAAATAAATAATAAACCACGATAAAATATTTTCATATTAAGATAAATGAAATGACAAAAAAATAAATAATAAACCACGATAAAATATTTTCATATTAAGTTAAATGAAATGAAAAATAAATAAATAATAAACCACGATAAAATATTTTCATATTAAGTTAAATGAAATGACAAAATAAATAAATAATAAATAAACCACAATAAAATATTTTCATATTAAGTTAAATGAAATGACAAAATAAATAAATAATAAACCACGATAAAATATTTTCATATTAAGTTAAATGAAATGAAAAAAAAAATAAATAATAAACCACGATAAAATATTTTCATATTAAGTTAAATGAAATGACAACAAAAAATAAATAATAAACCACAATAAAATATTTTAATATTAAGTTAAATAAAATGACAAAAAAAATAAATAATAAACCACGATAAAATATTTTCATATTAAGTTAAATGAAATTACAAGAAAAAAATAAATAATAAACCACGATAAAATATTTTCATATTAAGTTAAACTAAATGACAAAACATGAATAATAAACCACGATAAAATATTTTAATATTAAGTTAAATGAAATGACAAAAAAATAAATAACAAACCACGATAAAATATTTTCATATTAAGTTAAATGAAATGACAAAAAAAATAATAAACAACGATAAAATATTTTCATATTAATTTAAATGAAATGACAAAAAAAATAAATAATAAACCACGATAAAATATTTTCATATTAAGTTAAATGAAATGACAAAAAAAATAAATAATAAACCACGATAAAATATTTTCATATTAAGTTAAATGAAATGACAAAAAAAAACCACGATAAAATATTTTCATATTAAGTTAACTGAAATGACAAAAAAAAATAATAAACTACGATAAAATATTTTCATATTAAATAAAATGAAATGACAAAATAAATAAATAATAAACCACGATAAAATATTTTCATATTAAGTTAAATGAAATGACAAAAAAATAAATAATAAACCACGATAAAATATTTTCATATTAAGTTAAATGAAATAACAAAAAAAAATAATAAACCACGATAAAATATTTTCATATTAAGTTAAATGAAATGACAAAAAAAATAAATAATAAACACGATAAAATATTTTCATATTAAGTTAAATGAAATTACAAAATAAATAAATAATAAACCACGATAAAATATTTTCATATTAAGTTAAATGAAATGAAAAAATAAATAAATAATAAACCACGATAAAATATTTTCATATTAAGTTAAATGAAATGACAAAAAAAATAAATAATAAACCACGATAAAATATTTTCATATTAAGTTAAATGAAATGACAAAATAAATAAAACATAAACCACGATAAAATATTTTCATATTAAGTTAAATGAAATGACAAAATAAATAAATAATAAACCACAATAAAATATTTTCATATTAAGTTAAATGAAATGACAAAAAAAATAAATAATAAACCACGATGAAATATTTTCATATTACGTTAAATGAAATGACAAAAAAAATAAATAATAAACCACGATAAAATATTTTCATATTAAGTTAAATGAAATGACAAAAAAAATAAATAATAAACCACGATAAAATATTTTCATATTAAGTTAAATGAAATGACAAAAAAAAAATAAATAAGAAACCACCATAAAATATTTTCATATTAAGTTTAATGAAATGACAAATAAATAAATAATAAACCACGATAAAATATTTTCATATAAAGTTAAATGAAATGAAAAAAAAAGAAAAATAATAAACCACGATAAAATATTTTCATATTAAGTTAAATGAAATGACAAAAAAAATAAATAATAAACCACAATAAAATATTTTCATATTAAGTTAAATGAAATGACAAAAAAATAATAAACCACGATAAAATATTTTCATATTAAGTTAAATGAAATGACAAAAAAAATAAATAATAAACCACGATGAAATATTTTCATATTACGTTAAATGAAATGACAAAAAAAATAAATAATAAACCACGATAAAATATTTTCATATTAAGTTAAATGAAATGACAAAATAAATAAATAATAAACCACGATAAAATATTTTCACATTAAGTTATATGAAATGACAAAAAAATAATAAACCACGATAAAATATTTTCATATTAAGTTAAATGAAATGACAAAATAAATAAATAATAAACCACGATAAAATATTTTCATATTAAGTTAAATTAAATGACAAAAAAAATAAATAATAAACCACGATAAAATATTTTCATATTAAGTTAAATGAAATGACAAAATAAATAAATAATAAACCACGATAAAATATTTTCACATTAAGTTATATGAAATGACAAAAAAATAATAAATAAACCACGATGAAATATTTTCATATTAAGTTTAATGAAATGACAAAATAAATAAATAATAAACCACGATAAAATATTTTCATATTAAGTTAAATTAAATGACAAAAAAAATAAATAATAAACCACGATAAAATATTTTCATATTAAGTTAAATGAAATGACAAAATAAATAAATAATAAACCACGATAAAATATTTTCACATTAAGTTATATGAAATGACAAAAAAATAATAAACCACGATAAAATATTTTCATATTAAGTTAAATGAAATGACAAAAAAAAAATAAACTACGATAAAATATTTTCATATTAAATTAAATGAAATGACAAAAAAAAAAATAAATAATAAACCACGATAAAATATTTTCATATTAAGTTAAATGAAATGACAAAAAAAAAATAAATAATAAACCACGATAAAATATTTTCATATTAAGTTAAATTAAATGACAAAATTAATTAATAATAAACCACGATAAAATATTTTCATGTTAAGTTAAATGAAATGACAAAAAAAAATAAATAATAAACCACGATAAAATATTTTTATATTAAGTTAAATGAAATGACAAAAAAATAAATAAATAATAAACCACGATAAAATATTTTCATATTAAGTTAAATGAAATGACAAAAAAATAAATAAATAATAAACCACGATAAAATATTTTCATTTTAAGTTAAATGAAATGACAAAAAAAATAAATAATAAACCACGATAAAATATGTTCATATTAAGTTAAATGAAATGACAAAAAAAATAAATAATAAACCACGATAAAATATTTTCATATTAAGTTAAATGAAATGACAAAAAAAATAAATAATAAACCACGATAAAATATGTTCATATTAAGTTAAATTAAATTACAAAAAAATAAATAAATAAACGTCATTTGATTTACTAGATATTTTTTCCAGCATTCACCGGAAGTCATTATCTGCCCTCGTAATAAAAAGTTCGATTTGTTTATATTTTTAACCCTTATATATTTATATATGTTTAGCAAAATACACAACTATTACAAAAGAAAATTTTTTTATGATTATTGTAAGTTGTCTATATTTCTTTAAATATGTTTTAAGCGAAAAATTAAATTAACGCATATTGAGAGTCAAAACGGTAAAAAAAGAAAAAAACACAGAAAACGAGTTAAAAAATTGAGAGAAAAAAAAAACAAACGAAAAAAAAACATTGTTGAGAACACAAAGAGAAAAGATAAGAATCGAGAAGTTACAAAAGGCTGAATGGGGAGTCGTATGCGTAAGGAAATGAACAACACAGCTAGAAGTAAGGGGGTCGGACATGTGGGTAAAAAAATAAACAAAGTTCGTAGTTAAAATTAACATGAAATAATATATATAAAAAAAATAACGTTAAAAATATTAAAAATTGTCTTTAAGAAGGAGATATATAATGTTTCTTACCGGAGATGATTTAAAACGGCGAAGGACAACAGAAGAAAAAAGACAAAGACATGTGGGTCTAGAAATGCTGCTGACTACAATTAGGGAACAAAACACCGGTCAACCTGCCGGTGTCGAGTCAGGGGAAACTCTAAAAGAAAAATGATCGGCCAAGGGAGATAACTATTGAAAGGACGAAACTAATAGACATATGCATGTAAAACAGACAACTATTTACAAAAGAAAACAACTTTTATAATTTATATTGTAATCTGTTTATATTTTTAAAATGTTTATTTAATCTTGAAACTTAACTCTGATGTTTTGTAAGTAAGCTTCTTTTAATGTATTCGATTTCGAACTTTCCCTTTAAAAATATACATGTATTTCTGATTACACACACACAGAGACACACACAGGCACACACAGACACACACACACACACACACACACACACACACACACACACACACACACACTTTACAATCTGGTGATGAAACGATACTTTTACTTAAATCGATTTCGACATTTATTTTCAATTTTCTTTAAAAAAAAAAAAAAAACATTATCGTTAATTTCTGATTATATGGATAATCCGGCATATTCCCATAGATAGGTACGGGCAATTAATGGCTGCTTCGGCAGGGGCGTATGGTTTTAGCGTCGGTTAATCATAATCATTTTTTTTTTAATTTTCGAGTGCTTTTTTATTGTATTTGAAAGATTATAATTTAAAATTAATTTCTCAAAGAAAAAAAGTGTGTGAAATCTGAAAAACACTAAATTTCACGTAAAAAAATCATCATAACAAAAATCGCGTTTACATTTTTCTGGCAAGTAATATATAAGTTTTCTGGAATTATTTCCTAGTTACGTATTAAGTTAAAGTCTTAAGATAATGAATTAATGCAATAAATGTATAAACTTTTGCGAAAAAGTAATAATTATCCCAAAATGTATCAATGGTAGCAACGAGACTCGTCCATTATTCGCATCAAATTAAACTCTCGCGGCAAAATTGAAATATGTATGGAAGGACAAATTAGACATAATGTGTGTCTTTATTCCGGCATACCGAGCCACTTTTTTTTTCTTTTTTGAGTCCAAGATCCCCCTTTCTTCATTTAAAAATGCATAAAAGTTAATTAAATTAATTACTTATACTACAGACAATTTGTTCTTGTAAAAAAAGTTAGCACCATTATTTATTAATATTAATACAGACTTGCAATTGGTTAAGAAAACAATTTATAATCATTGAAAAAGTTACACACTAAAAAATACAGACTTTCGTCGAAATTTATCATGTTTACGTTAAATTTTAAGTTGATAAACACAAACAGGCATGTAGTTGAAAAGAGGAGGAGGAGGGTGGACAAAACAGACTGGTTTTCTTTTCAATTCAGCGCATGCGTACTTACCGAGATGGAACGTTCGTATAATTTTTGCCATTTTTTAATTAAATTATTTTTCTATGTTCCTGTTTTTCAATTTAATTTTTTTTACTTTATTTTTCACGATTATATAAACATTATTTTATGTTGATAATTATACGCTCTTGCGTGCAATGGAAATATTAGAATCTTACATGTAAAGATTGCGTTAAAAATGTAGAAATAATTTTTGCAATTATATTTTTTGTGAAAATATTCAATAAACGATGCTGAATTCAATGATAATATTGGTAGTTCGAGAAATGGATTTTTCTTCGAGTTATATCGAATTCATTAATACAGATTTCAGGGGCGTTTTTCATAATGTTCTTGTACAAATTATTTTAATTTTATTTTATTGTTACAAATTACGATGCTTTATTTATAAATTAAAAAACAAGTATTGCGTTTTTTTTTATTTACTACTGAAAACCATAACTTTAGTCAAGTTTTTTTTGTTCAAACAAAATAATACATTTTTACTAAGATTTAAATAAAAATAATAAGTTCATTATATTCCACGGTCATTATTTGATAAATACTGAGATTTTCACTCAAATTGGTTAATTTCCTGATTTTTGGTGAATTTTTAAGTAAAAGGAGGGGTCAAAATGTTTATACATTGTGAGCATCGGCATTCATTTTACCCGTACCTACCCATAGACACGATTGGCAAAATACTCTCGAACCCTGATAAAAAAGGACCCAAATTTCCTTAATCACCGGTATGTTACTATGTAAACAGTTTTAAATAAGAAAAACATAACAATATAAGCAGAACATAATAATAATAATAATAATAATAATAATAATAATAAACATTTTCTATTTATTTTTAACAATATACACGATTTTTTATCATTTAAAACAATGTAATCACATATTTAATAATTAGTTATTAATAATTGAATTGTAATTTATTTATTTTAAGGATGATATTTAAAAAAATAAATATTGTAATTTATTGAATAAATGACATTATTATTACTATTATTATTATTAATATTATTATTATAATTATTATTATTATTATTATTATTAATGTTAATGGACCACTAGGTGTGTCAGAATTCTGGATAAATTTTTGACTCTCTTAATACAAAACTGCGAATAAAATATTAAAAAAACTCGTAATTTCTCTTGTTAAAATGGGTTGTTTATTTTCTTTATGGAATATACTTCCAAAATAAACTATTAAAGTTGTTTAAAAATAATAGAAATATTATTTTTTTATTAAAAAAAAACAGTGTCTAAATAATGTGTACAAAATGCCGGCGTGCCTTCATGCAGCCAATTTTTTACGTAATAAAATCAATAGCAGTTTATGAGCTAAATACTTTTCAATTTTTAAATTCAAAAAAATCTATCAAAATTTTTCTATTGGTTGAATTTTTAGGATATTTACAGGTTTAATGTGAAATTTTATGTTCTTTCCAATAACCCAAATATAATATTTTAGAGAAACATTTTTTCAACCTCCCCCCCATTTTGAAATGTCTATTAAAAGTTTGATAATTAATTTATGTGCCAATGTTTTTTATATCACAAATTGAAGATAAAAGATCAATAAAGAAAATATTCTAATTTAAAACAAAAGAAAAAGAATAGTTTTTTTTTTGAAATTTACCTGTAAAGTCCAAAGTGTAAAACCTTTTTTTAACCACGTTGATTTTTTAAATAAAAGCTCATGTTATGCTTACATCGTCAAGTAAATACCAGACTCTGACGCCAATTTTTTCTATTTCATTGAATGTTTTCTTTGTTTTAGATATTTAAAAAAATTTAATCGGTAAAGAAGTAAAACATATCAATCAAAAACTCGTGTATCTCATTAAACTTATTTTTTAAAAGATCGATGAAGCAGACTTTTTGTTCTAGGGAAAAACTTATAAGTGAATGTGCGTTTCCTTTTTAACAACAAAGGATGATGAAAAATACAAATTTTGGTTAACACACGCAATAAAAAAGAGACATTATTTATGTCCTTTGGACGAATCCGTATTTCATAAATTTCATTTTAGCAGCAGCAGCTCTTTACAGTGTCGCGCAAAAACACGTTGCGAAAATGTGATTTTCTACAGTCGTCGCTTTTTAAAAATCCTATTATTTAAAAAATACATGCAATTTAAAATATAAATAATGATAAATTCTTAACAATGAAGAATGAAACTACCCATTTAATAGTATATTTTTTAAGTAAGTGATTTTTTTTAGCATTTAAATATATACATATATTTATAAGCAAGTACAAATATATGTTGATTTTCTTTATATTTTTTAAAGAACACCGATTAAAAAACAAATATTGCATAATTTGCTATTAAACCTGTTATTTTTTTAAATTTTGGTCTTTGCTCCTTTAATTGAAGAAAAATAGGATTTGAATTACATTGTTCAAGTAGTTATAAGCTTCGAAAAATAGTAAGTTGAATTATTAAAGTTATGATCATCATTTTTAATGGCCACTTTCTGATACACCTAATGGAGTGCCACTAAAATTCAAGTTAAGGAGAGACTTACCAGATCTGTCGGATACCCACAAAATCCTTCATTGCCCAATATTTATTCAAATCAAAGTGACTGGAATGATCATCGCAACTGTCTCGTATAAAGAACTTTCAACAGAACAGCGGATATTTATTATCCCAAATCTCGAGGAGCTGCTGTTAGGAAGGCCAGCCATCGAAGCACTTAAGCTCGTAACTGTCCACCTAAACTTGCATACCATCAGCAGCCAAAAACGACCATTCGACAACAAAAAAGAAATGTCAGACCTATTCACAGGCCTAGGTACTTTTGGGGAGGAATATACCATATTGTTACATTCAGATGTGAGTACATACTCAGTACCAACACAACGATACGTACCACTACCCTTGATGGAGAAAACACAGGCAGAGCTCAAGAGAATGGAAAGGATGGGGGTCATAAGCAAGATTGACACAATCGAATGATGTTCCCTTATGGTGTTAGTACCAAAAGCAAACGGGACAATTAGGATATGTGTATATTTCACAAAGCTCAATAAGTGCGTAAAACGTGAACTCCACATGCTCCCAACGATCGACTACCTTTCGGCCCATTCCGTTCACTGACGACCTACATAACTTCATTTGGACGATCCCAATTCAACCGCCTCCCGTTTGGTATTTCATCAGCATGTGAGATCTACCAGAGGCGCATATCACATGTGATAGAGACCGAAATTGGATCCATATGCATGCAAGATGACATTTTAGTATATAGAAAACATCAACAAGAACATGATGCCCGGCTGAAAAAGACACTAGAAAAAATTAAGGCTGCTGGCATTAAACTCAATTACAAAAAATGTGAAATATCCAAGTCATCAGTAAAATTTTTGGACATATACTCAGTGCTGATGGCCTGCCACCAAATCCAGAAAGGACACCAAGGAACGTGACAGCAACCCGCCGGTTTCTAGGGATGGTGAATAAGTTAGGAAAATTCATCCCAAACATAGCAAACATAACAAACCATTAAGGGATTTATTGAGTCAGAAATACGCGTTTGTTTGTGACAATGCACAACTGGATGCATTCACCTGTGCTATGTTTGTGCAACCTATCAAATGAGATTGTGGTTTCTAGCGACGCTTCATCTAACGGGCTGAGGGCAGTATCATTACAACGAAAGGATGACACAAAATTACACCCCATCGCCTACGCTTCACAAGCCATGCCAGAAACTGAAACTCGTTATGCCCAATAGAAAAGGAGGCCCTAGCAATAACATAAGCTTGTGAACGCTTTTCATACTATCTTGTTGAACTACACTTCACAGTGGAGACAGATCACAAACCACTGTTGCCACTACTAGGTAAAAAGGACCTCAATGAACTTCCAGCAAGGATACAGAAGTTTCTAATACTTTTAATGAGGTATGGATACACAATTCGCTACGTTCCTGGTAAGCAATGGATTCACAAATAAGACAAGGACCTAGAAGAGTTACCTGACACTGAAAACATCTGAACGAGTTGACGGAAGCCACCAAAACTGATGAAATCAGCAACTACATATTACAACATGTAAGAAACGGCTGGCCATCAAAGGACCATGTTCCAGCCTCGATTAAACTCTTAGGCCTACCACAGCAGCATTATGTCTGAGAATAGACTATTGATGTATGACATACGGATCATAGTCCCATCACTGCTGAGACCGACCATCATTGCCAAAATCCACTCCGGTCATCAGAGAATTACCAGGTGCAGACAAAGAGCTCGCCAATCTATATGATGGCCAGGACTATCTGACCAAATCAAAAGGACTATAGATACACCGAGCTAAGACATCAATCACCTGAACCCATCATGACAACTAAGCTTCCGACAAGACCATGGCACACTATAGCCTCTGTTTAAGTTGAAAGGTAGCAGATATGTCATAGTTGTCGACTACTTCTCTCGATATGCAGAGATCGGCATGTTTACATCAATGAGTTCCAGTGCAATAATAAAGAGCTTCAAACCTATTTTTGCCAGGCATGGAGTATCTGTCATCCTAGGAACAAACCTAGGAAGCCAATACACTTCAAAAAACTTTACCAAGTTAACAAACGACTGGGGATGCCAACATGTTAAAACAACCCTCGCTACTCCCAAAGCAATGGAGCTGCAGAGGCCTGTGTCAAAACAATGAAAAGAATGCTAAAAAACAAAATACCTACATCTTTCTTTGCTTGCACACAGAGCAACACCAATGGACTGTGAACTGTTAATGGGCCGACGCCTGAGGAGAAAAGTCCTGACTCACCCGGATCTATTAAACCTCAGATGGCCCGATCTTGAACCAGAAGGCCCAACAACGACTCACGCACTGCCTATCACATAAAGCTAAAGAGCTAGAACCACTGGAAAATGGTACACCAGTATGGGTCAGAAGCTTCAAACTCCCAAACCAAGAAGGCATTGTTGTTGAAACAGCAAACACACTACATTCTTATATTTTACAGACCAAAGCAGAAATGGCAATAATCCGAGGCAATCAACGACACATCATACCCAAACAACCACAAATAGTCGAGGCTCACAAATTGGAATCCCATGAAGACAGTCACCCACCAAGGGAAGAAACCGTCAGAGCAGCATACCCCATCCTCATCTCTGAAGAGTTACACAACAACCAGATCTGGACGTCAGCCAAGACACCCTATCAAGCTAGACCTATATATATATATATATATATATATATATATATATATATATATATATATATATATATATATAAGAAATAATTTTAATAGATATTATATCAAAAAAAGAGAGAGAGATCATATACTGAAACAAATCAAACATTATTAAATGGAAAAAAGGGAAATTTGATGTTATTTGCATCGATGGGAGTTACTCCCCTTTGTTCAATGTTTAAAATGTAAACTCTCGGACATGAACGTGAATAAACAAGACTCGGTCGGTCGACCATTTTGGGTCTCAATGATTTGTCTTGTCCTGTTGTTAATGATAGAAACGTTACACTTGTTGTATGGAGTGCTTAACTCGCCTTGTATATATACTTTTCCACTAACACTATATACTCAGGGATGGCTTCCCGCTTGTGCAACAAAGCTTTTTGAGGAATCTGGTTTTAATGATTGATATTTTGCAAGAAATGTCATAACACAGTAATACTCTCCAAGTAAGAAGCAAAACTTTGTTTCGAGATGAAAACCTCATAAAAATATTTATCAAAGCATTGGAATTGCTGGAAGATAATGTAGATAAACATGAAAAGCAAATTGATGAGAAAGAGTTGCTTCTGGTGACTTCAAAGACATTCAGTTCACTGACAATAGACGAATTGTCTGCCTGGTCAAAAGTTACTGAAAGCAGTAATAGATAACATGAAGAAAAAAATCATTGTTGATGAACATCTTAAAGAACAGTGATCAAGAAAACATTATTGAACTTTTCAACTTGATTGTTAATGATCATCTTAAACCAACAAAGTGAGCAAGAAAACTTTATTGAACTTTTCAACTTGATTGAGGAAAGTACTTGTAAAGTAGAAGAAATGCAAGTTCCCTGGATTGCAGCTGAACAACGACTTGGCAAACTCGGTCATATCTTGCATCAGGAAATCAGTGTGAATGACTTCAGAGACTTTGTGGAGAATGTTCTAAGAAAGATCTGTAATTTCAAGAAAATTAATGCCACAAAGTGAAAAAGTAGAAAGAGCAAAGAAAATAACCAATATTTAAGCAATAACAATAATAGTTTTCTTTGCCATTACTTTGGTTATGTGTACATTCATTTTTTTCTCATGTCTATTATAGTGACATTACAAAACTGATGGACATCTTTTTGAGTTTCATATGACTACACTAGATAAGATTTTATTAAGTTTTATTTAATATATATTCTTCAGTAATACTACAGAGGTCAAGATGAATATTATTATCTTTTCTATTAAGTTTTATTTAATATATATTCTTCAGTAATACTACAGAGGTTAAGATGAATATTATTATATTTTCTTATTAAGTTTTATTTAATATATATTCTTCAGTAATACTACAGAGGTTAAGATGAATATTATTATCTTTTCTATTAAGTTTTATTTTATATATATTCTTCAGTAATACTACAGAGGTCAAGATGAATATTATTTTTTTTCTATAAAGTTTTATTTAATATATATTCTTCAGTAATACTACAGAGGTCAAGATGAATATTTTTTTCTTTTCTATTAAGTTTTATTTAATATATATTCTTCAGTAATACTACAGAGGTCCAGATGCATATTATTATTTTTCTATTAAGTTTTATTTAATATATATTCTTCAGTAATACTACAGAGGTCAAGATGAATAATATTATCTTTTCTATTAAGTTTTATTTAATATATATTCTTCAGTAATACTACAGAGGTCAAGATGATTATTATTATCTTTTCTATTAAGTTTTATTTAATATATATTCTTCAGTAATACTACAGAGGTCAAGATGAATATTTTTATCTTTTCTATTAAGTTTTATTTAATATATATTCTTCAGTAATACTACATAGGTCAAGATGAATATTATTATCTTTCTATTAAGTTTTATTTAATATATATTCTTCAGTAATACTACAGAGGTCAAGATGAATATTTTTATCTTTTCTATTAGGTTTTATTTAATATATATTCTTCAGTAATACTACATAGGTCAAGATGAATATTATTATCTTTTCTATTAAGTGTTATTTAATATATATTCTTCAGTAATACTACAGAGGTTAAGATGAATATTATTTACTTTTCTATTAAGTTTTATTTAATATATATTCTTCAGTAATACTACAGAGGTCAAGATAAATATTATTACCTTTTCTATTAAGTTTTATTTAATATATATTCTTCAGTAATACTACAGAGGTCTAGATGAATATTATTATCTTTTCTATTAAGTGTTATGTAATATATATTCTTCAGTAATACTACAGAGGTTAAGATGAATATTATTATCTTTTCTATTAAGTTTTATTTAATATATATTCTTTAGTAATACTACAGAGGTCAAGATGAATATTATTATCTTTTCTATTAAGTGTTATTTAATATATATTCTTCAGTAATACTACAGAGGTTAAGATGAATATTATTATCTTTTCTATTAAGTTTTATTTAATATATATTCTTCAGTAATACTACAGAGGTCAAGATGAATATTATTATCTTTTCTATTAAGTTTTATTTAATATATATTCTTCAGTAATACTACAGAGGTTAAGATGAATATTATTATCTTTTCTATTAAGTTTTATTTAATATATATTCTTCAGTAATACTACAGAGGTCAAGATGAATATTATTATCTTTTCTATTAAGTTTTATTAATATATATTCTTCAGTAATACTACAGAGGTCAAGATAAATATTTTTATCTTTTCTATTAAGTTTTATTTAATATATATTCTTCAGTAATACTACAGAGGTCAAGATGAATATTATTATCTTTTCTATTAAGTGTTATTTAATATATATTCTTCAGTAATGCTACAGAGGTTAAGATGAATATTATTAACTTTTCTATTAAGTTTTATTTAATATATATTCTTCAGTAATACTACAGAGGTCAAGATGAATATTATTACCTTTTCTATTAAGTTTTATTTAATATATATTCTTCAGTAATACTACAGAAGTAAAGATGAATATTATTATCTTTTCTATTAAGTTTTATTTAATATATATTCTTCAGTAATACTACAGAGGTCAAGATGAATATTATTATCTTTTCTATTAAGTTTTATTTAATATATATTCTTCAGTAATACAACAGAAGTAAAGATGAATATTATTATCTTTTCTATTAAGTTTTATTTAATATATATTCTTCAGTAATACTACAGAGGTCAAGATAAATATTATTATCTTTTCTATTAAGTTTTATTTAATATATATTCTTCAGTAATACTACAGAAGTCAAGATGAATATCATTATCTTTTCTATTAAGTTTTATTTAATATATATTCTTTAGTAATACTACAGAGGTCAAGATGAATATCATTATCTTTTCTACTAAGTTTTATTTAATATATATTCTTTAGTAATACTACAGAGGTCAAGATGAATATTATTATCTTTTCTATTAAGTTTTATTTAATATATATTCTTCAGTAATACTACAGAGGCCAAGATAAATATTATTATCTTTTCTATTAAGTTTTATTTAATATATATTCTTCAGTAATACTACAGAGGTCAAGATGAATATTATTATCTTTTCTATTAAGTTTTATTTAATATATATTCTTCAGTAATACTACAGAGGTCAAGATGAATATTATTATCTTTTCTATTAAGTTTTATTTAATATATATTCTTTAGTAATACTACAGAGGTCAAGATAAATATTATTATCTTTTCTATTAAGTTTTATTTAATATATATTCTTCAGTAATACTACAGAAGTAAAGATGAATATTATTATCTTTTCTATTAAGTTTTATTTAATATATATTCTTCAGTAATACTACAGAGGTTAAGATGAATATTATTATCTTTTCTATTAAGTTTTATTTAATATATATTCTTTAGTAATACTACAGAGGTCAAGATGAATATTATTATCTTTTCTATTAAGTGTTATTTAATATATATTCTTCAGTAATACTACAGAGGTTAATATGAATATTATTATCTTTTCTATTAAGTTTTATTTAATATATATTCTTCAGTAATACTACAGAGGTCAAGATGAATATTATTATCTTTTCTATTAAGTGTTATTTAATATATATTCTTCAGTAATACTACAGAGGTCAAGATAAATATTTTTATCTTTTCTATTAAGTTTTATTTAATATATATTCTTCAGTAATACTACAGAGGTCAAGATGAATATTATTATCTTTTCTATTAAGTGTTATTTAATATATATTCTTTAGTAATACTACAGAGGTTAATATGAATATTATTATATTTTCTATTAAGTTTTATTTAATATATATTCTTCAGTAATACTACAGAGGTCAAGATGAATATTATTATCTTTTCTATTAAGTTTTATTAATATATATTCTTCAGTAATACTACAGAGGTCAAGATAAATATTTTTATCTTTTCTATTAAGTTTTATTTAATATATATTCTTCAGTAATACTACAGAGGTCAAGATGAATATTATTATCTTTTCTATTAAGTTTTATTTAATATATATTCTTCAGTAATACTACAGAGGTTAAGATGAATATTATTAACTTTTCTATTAAGTTTTATTTAATATATATTCTTCAGTAATACTACAGAGGTCAAGATGAATATTATTACCTTTTCTATTAAGTTTTATTTAATATATATTCTTCAGTAATACTACAGAAGTAAAGATGAATATTATTATCTTTTCTATTAAGTTTTATTTAATATATATTCTTCAGTAATACTACAGAGGTCAAGATGAATATTATTATCTTTTCTATTAAGTTTTATTTAATATATATTCTTCAGTAATACTACAGAAGTAAAGATGAATATTATTATCTTTTCTATTAAGTTTTATTTAATATATATTCTTCAGTAATACTACAGAGGTCAAGATAAATATTATTATCTTTTCTATTAAGTTTTATTTAATATATATTCTTCAGTAATACTACAGAAGTCAAGATGAATATCATTATCTTTTCTATTAAGTTTTATTTAATATATATTCTTTAGTAATACTACAGAGGTCAAGATGAATATCATTATCTTTTCTACTAAGTTTTATTTAATATATATTCTTTAGTAATACTACAGAGGTCAAGATGAATATTATTATCTTTTCTATTAAGTTTTATTTAATATATATTCTTTAGTAATACTACAGAGGTCAAGATGAATATTATTATCTTTTCTATTAAGTTTTATTTAATATATATTCTTCAGTAATACTACAGAGGCCAAGATAAATATTATTATCTTTTCTATTAAGTTTTATTTAATATATATTCTTCAGTAATACTACAGAGGTCAAGATGAATATTATTATCTTTTCTATTAAGTTTTATTTAATATATATTCTTCAGTAATACTACAGAGGTCAAGATGAATATTATTATCTTTTCTATTAAGTTTTATTTAATATATATTCTTTAGTAATACTACAGAGGTCAAGATAAATATTATTATCTTTTCTATTAAGTTTTATTTAATATATATTCTTCAGTAATACTACAGAAGTAAAGATGAATATTATTATCTTTTCTATTAAGTTTTATTTAATATATATTCTTCAGTAATACTACAGAGGTTAAGATGAATATTATTATCTTTTCTATTAAGTTTTATTTAATATATATTCTTTAGTAATACTACAGAGGTCAAGATGAATATTATTATCTTTTCTATTAAGTGTTATTTAATATATATTCTTCAGTAATACTACAGAGGTTAATATGAATATTATTATCTTTTCTATTAAGTTTTATTTAATATATATTCTTCAGTAATACTACAGAGGTCAAGATGAATATTATTATCTTTTCTATTAAGTGTTATTTAATATATATTCTTCAGTAATACTACAGAGGTCAAGATAAATATTTTTATCTTTTCTATTAAGTTTTATTTAATATATATTCTTCAGTAATACTACAGAGGTCAAGATGAATATTATTATCTTTTCTATTAAGTGTTATTTAATATATATTCTTTAGTAATACTACAGAGGTTAATATGAATATTATTATATTTTCTATTAAGTTTTATTTAATATATATTCTTCAGTAATACTACAGAGGTCAAGATGAATATTATTATCTTTTCTATTAAGTTTTATTAATATATATTCTTCAGTAATACTACAGAGGTCAAGATAAATATTTTTATCTTTTCTATTAAGTTTTATTTAATATATATTCTTCAGTAATACTACAGAGGTCAAGATGAATATTATTATCTTTTCTATTAAGTTTTATTTAATATATATTCTTCAGTAATACTACAGAGGTTAAGATGAATATTATTAACTTTTCTATTAAGTTTTATTTAATATATATTCTTCAGTAATACTACAGAGGTCAAGATGAATATTATTACCTTTTCTATTAAGTTTTATTTAATATATATTCTTCAGTAATACTACAGAAGTAAAGATGAATATTATTATCTTTTCTATTAAGTTTTATTTAATATATATTCTTCAGTAATACTACAGAGGTCAAGATGAATATTATTATCTTTTCTATTAAGTTTTATTTAACATATATTCTTCAGTAATACTACAGAAGTAAAGATGAATATTATTATCTTTTCTATTAAGTTTTATTTAATATATATTCTTCAGTAATACTACAGAGGTCAAGATAAATATTATTATCTTTTCTATTAAGTTTTATTTAATATATATTCTTCAGTAATACTACAGAAGTCAAGATGAATATTATTATCTTTTCTATTAAGTTTTATTTAATATATATTCTTTAGGAATACTACAGAGGTCAAGATGAATATTATTATCTTTTCTATAAAGTTTTATTTAATATATATTCTTTAGTAATACTACAGAGGTCAAGATGAATATTATTATCTTTTCTATTAAGTTTTATTTAATATATATTCTTCAGTAATACTACAGAGGCCAAGATAAATATTATTATCTTTTCTATTAAGTTTTATTTAATATATATTCTTCAGTAATACTACAGAGGTCAAGATAAATATTATTATCTTTTCTATTAAGTTTTATTTAATATATATTCTTCAGTAATACTACAGAGGTCAAGATGAATATTATTATCTTTTCTATTAAGTTTTATTTAATATATATTCTTTAGTAATACTACAGAGGTCAAGATAAATATTATTATCTTTTCTATTAAGTTTTATTTAATATATATTCTTCAGTAATACTA
The DNA here is from genome assembly GCF_053919585.1 of Euprymna scolopes. NCBI lineage: Eukaryota > Metazoa > Mollusca > Cephalopoda > Sepiida > Sepiolidae > Euprymna > Euprymna scolopes. Next base: position 48,772,279 of record NC_136527.1, on the reverse strand, counting down.
CAGAGGTCAAGATGAATATTATTATCTTTTCTATTAAGTTTTATTTAATATATATTCTTCAGTAATACTACAGAAGTAAAGATGAATATTATTATCTTTTCTATTAAGTTTTATTTAATATATATTCTTTAGTAATACTACAGAGGTCAAGATAAATATTCTTATCTTTTCTATTAAGTTTTATTTAATATATATTCTTCAGTAATACTACAGATGTCAAGATGAATATTATTATCTATTCTATTAAGTTTTATTTAATATATATTCTTCAGTAATACTACAGAGGTCAAGATGAATATTATTATCTTTTCTATTAAGTTTTATTTAATATATATTCTTCAGTAATACTACAGAAGTCAAGATGAATATTATTATCTTTTCTATTAAGTTTTATTTAATATATATTCTTTAGTAATACTACAGAAGTCAAGATGAATATTATTATCTTTTCTATTAAGTTTTATTTAATATATATTCTTCAGTAATACTACAGAGGTCAAGATAAATATTATTATCTTTTCTATTAAGTTTTATTTAATATATATTCTTCAGTAATACTACAGAAGTCAAGATGAATATTATTATCTTTTCTATTAAGTTTTATTTAAGATATATTCTTTCGTAATACTACAGAGGTCAAGATAAATATTATTATCTTTTCTATTAAGTTTTATTTAATATATATTCTTCAGTAATACTACAGAAGTCAAGATGAATATTATTATCTTTTCTATTAAGTTTTATTTAATATATATTCTTCAGTAATACTACAGAGGTCAAGATGAATATTATTATCTTTTCTATTAAGTTTTATTTAATATATATTCTTTAGTAATACTGCAGAGGTCAAGATGAATATTATTATCTGTTCTATTAAGTTTTATTTAATATATATTCTTCAGTAATACTACAGAGGTCAAGATGAATATTATTATCTTTTCTATTAAGTTTTATTTAATATATATTCTTCAGTAATACTACAGAAGTCAAGATGAATATTATTATCTTTTCTATTAAGTTTTATTTAATATATATTCTTTAGTAATACTACAGAAGTCAAGATGAATATTATTATCTTTTCTATCAAGTTTTATTTAATATATATTCTTCAGTAATACTACAGAGGCCAAGATGAATATTATCTTTTCTATTAAGTTTTATTTAATATATATTCTTCAGTAATACTACAGAGGTCAAGATGAATATTATTATCTTTTCTATAAAGTTTTATTTAATATATATTCTTTAGTAATACTACAGAAGTCAAGATGAATATTATTACCTTTTCTATTAATTTTTTTTTAATATATATTCTTCAGTAATACTACAGAGGCCAAGATGAATATTATCTTTTCTATTAAGTTTTATTTAATATATATTCTTTAGTAATACTACAGAGGTCAAGATAAATATTATTATCTTTTCTATTAAGTTTTATTTAATATATATTCTTCAGTAATACTACAGAAGTCAAGATGAATATTATTATCTTTTCTATTAAGTTTTATTTAATATATATTCTTTAGTAATACTACAGAGGTCAAGATAAATATTATTATCTTTTCTATTAAGTTTTATTTAATATATATTCTTCAGTAATACTACAGAGGTCAAGATAAATATTATTATCTTTTCTATTAAGTTTTATTTAATATATATTCTTCAGTAATACTACAGAGGTCAAGATGAATATTATTATCTTTTCTATTAAGTTTTATTTAATATATATTCTTTAGTAATACTACAGAGGTCAAGATAAATATTATTATCTTTTCTATTAATTTTTATTTAATATATATTCTTCAGTAATACTACAGAAGTCAAGATGAATATTATTATCTTTTCTATTAAGTTTTATTTAATATATATTCTTCAGTAATACTACAGAAGTCAAGATGAATATTATTATCTTTTCTATTAAGTTTTATTTAATATATATTCTTTAGTAATACTACAGAAGTCAAGATGAATATTATTATCTTTTCTATTAAGTTTTATTTAATATATATTCTTCAGTAATACTACAGAGGTCAAGATAAATATTATTATCTTTTCTATTAAGTTTTATTTAATATATATTCTTCAGTAATACTACAGAAGTCAAGATGAATATTATTATCTTTTCTATTAAGTTTTATTTAATATATATTCTTTCGTAATACTACAGAGGTCAAGATAAATATTATTATCTTTTCTATTAAGTTTTATTTAATATATATTCTTCAGTAATACTACAGAAGTCAAGATGAATATTATTATCTTTTCTATTAAGTTTTATTTAATATATATTCTTCAGTAATACTACAGAGGTCAAGATGAATATTATTATCTTTTCTATTAAGTTTTATTTAATATATATTCTTTAGTAATACTACAGAGGTCAAGATGAATATTATTATCTGTTCTATTAAGTTTTATTTAATATATATTCTTCAGTAATACTACAGAGGTCAAGATGAATATTATTATCTTTTCTATTAAGTTTTATTTAATATATATTCTTCAGTAATACTACAGAAGTCAAGATGAATATTATTATCTTTTCTATTAAGTTTTATTTAATATATATTCTTTAGTAATACTACAGAAGTCAAGATGAATATTATTATCTTTTCTATCAAGTTTTATTTAATATATATTCTTCAGTAATACTACAGAGGCCAAGATGAATATTATCTTTTCTATTAAGTTTTATTTAATATATATTCTTCAGTAATACTACAGAGGTCAAGATGAATATTATTATCTTTTCTATTAAGTTTTATTTAATATATATTCTTTAGTAATACTACAGAAGTCAAGATGAATATTATTACCTTTTCTATTAATTTTTTTTTAATATATATTCTTCAGTAATACTACAGAGGCCAAGATGAATATTATCTTTTCTATTAAGTTTTATTTAATATATATTCTTTAGTAATACTACAGAGGTCAAGATAAATATTATTATCTTTTCTATTAAGTTTTATTTAATATATATTCTTCAGTAATACTACAGAAGTCAAGATGAATATTATTATCTTTTCTATTAAGTTTTATTTAATATATATTCTTTAGTAATACTACAGAGGTCAAGATAAATATTATTATCTTTTCTATTAAGTTTTATTTAATATATATTCTTCAGTAATACTACAGAGGTCAAGATAAATATTATTATCTTTTCTATAAGTTTTATTTAATATATATTCTTCAGTAATACTACAGAGGTCAAGATGAATATTATTATCTTTTCTATTAAGTTTTATTTAATATATATTCTTTAGTAATACTACAGAGGTCAAGATAAATATTATTATCTTTTCTATTAAGTTTTATTTAATATATATTCTTCAGTAATACTACAGAGGTCAAGATGAATATTATTATCTTTTCTATTAAGTTTTATTTAATATATATTCTTCAGTAATACTACAGAAGTAAAGATGAATATTATTATCTTTTCTATTAAGTTTTATTTAATATATATTCTTTAGTAATACTACAGAGGTCAAGATAAATATTATTATCTTTTCTATTAAGTTTTATTTAATATATATTCTTCAGTAATACTACAGATGTCAAGATGAATATTATTATCTTTTCTATTAAGTTTTATTTAATATATATTCTTTAGTAATACTACAGAGGTCAAGATAAATATTATTATCTTTTCTATTAAGTTTTATTTAATATATATTCTTCAGTAATACTACAGAAGTCAAGATAAATATTATTATCTTTTCTATTAAGTTTTATTTAATATATATTATTTAGTAATACTACAGAGGTCAAGATAAATATTATTATCTTTTCTATTAAGTTTTATTTAATATATATTTTTCAGTAATACTACAGAAGTCAAGATGAATATTTTTATCTTTTCTATTAAGTTTTATTTAATATATATTCTTCAGTAATACTACAGAGGTCAAGATGAATATTATTACCTTTTCTATTAAGTTTTATTTAATATATATTCTTCAGTAATACTACAGAGGTCAAGATGAATATTATTATCTTTTCTATTAAGTTTTATTTAATATATATTCTTCAGTAATACTACAGAAGTCAAGATAAATATTATTATCTTTTCTATTAAGTTTTATTTAATATATATTCTTTAGTAATACTACAGAAGTCAAGATTAATATTATTATCTTTTCTATTAAGTTTTATTTAATATATATTCTTCAGTAATACTACAGAGGTCAACATAAATATTATTATCTTTTCTATTAAGTTTTATTTAATATATATTCTTCAGTAATACTACAGAAGTCAAGATGAATATTATTATCTTTTCTATTAAGTTTTATTTAATATATATTCTTTCGTAATACTACAGAGGTCAAGATAAATATTATTATCTTTTCTATTAAGTTTTTTTTAATATATATTCTTCAGTAATACTACAGAAGTCAAGATGAATATTATTATCTTTTCTATTAAGTTTTATTTAATATATATTTTTCAGTAATACTACAGAGGTCAAGATGAATATTATTATTTTTTCTATTAAGTTTTATTTAATATATATTCTTTAGTAATACTACAGAGGTCAAGATGAATATTATTATCTTTTCTATTAAGTGTTATTTAATATATATTCTTCAGTAATACTACAGAGGTCAAGATGAATATTATTATCTTTTCTATTAAGTTTTATTTAATATATATTCTTCAGTAATACTACAGAAGTCAAGATGAATATTATTATCTTTTCTATTAAGTTTTATTTAATATATATTCTTTAGTAATACTACAGAAGTCAAGATGAATATTATTATCTTTTCTATCAAGTTTTATTTAATATATATTCTTCAGTAATACTACAGAGGCCAAGATGAATATTATCTTTTCTATTAAGTTTTATTTAATATATATTCTTCAGTAATACTACAGAGGTCAAGATGAATATTATTATCTTTTCTATTAAGTTTTATTTAATATATATTCTTTAGTAATACTACAGAAGTCAAGATGAATATTATTACCTTTTCTATTAATTTTTTTTTTAATATATATTCTTCAGTAATACTACAGAGGCCAAGATGAATATTATCTTTTCTATTAAGTTTTATTTAATATATATTCTTCAGTAATACTACAGAGGTCAAGATAAATATTATTATCTTTTCTATAAGTTTTATTTAATATATATTCTTCAGTAATACTACAGAGGTCAAGATGAATATTATTATCTTTTCTATTAAGTTTTATTTAATATATATTCTTTAGTAATACTACAGAGGTCAAGATAAATATTATTATCTTTTCTATTAAGTTTTATTTAATATATATTCTTCAGTAATACTACAGAGGTCAAGATGAATATTATTATCTTTTCTATTAAGTTTTATTTAATATATATTCTTCAGTAATACTACAGAAGTAAAGATGAATATTATTATCTTTTCTATTAAGTTTTATTTAATATATATTCTTTAGTAATACTACAGAGGTCAAGATAAATATTATTATCTTTTCTATTAAGTTTTATTTAATATATATTCTTCAGTAATACTACAGATGTCAAGATGAATATTATTATCTTTTCTATTAAGTTTTATTTAATATATATTCTTTAGTAATACTACAGAGGTCAAGATAAATATTATTATCTTTTCTATTAAGTTTTATTTAATATATATTCTTCAGTAATACTACAGAAGTCAAGATAAATATTATTATCTTTTCTATTAAGTTTTATTTAATATATATTATTTAGTAATACTACAGAGGTCAAGATAAATATTATTATCTTTTCTATTAAGTTTTATTTAATATATATTTTTCAGTAATACTACAGAAGTCAAGATGAATATTTTTATCTTTTCTATTAAGTTTTATTTAATATATATTCTTCAGTAATACTACAGAGGTCAAGATGAATATTATTACCTTTTCTATTAAGTTTTATTTAATATATATTCTTCAGTAATACTACAGAGGTCAAGATGAATATTATTATCTTTTCTATTAAGTTTTATTTAATATATATTCTTCAGTAATACTACAGAAGTCAAGATAAATATTATTATCTTTTCTATTAAGTTTTATTTAATATATATTCTTTAGTAATACTACAGAAGTCAAGATTAATATTATTATCTTTTCTATTAAGTTTTATTTAATATATATTCTTCAGTAATACTACAGAGGTCAACATAAATATTATTATCTTTTCTATTAAGTTTTATTTAATATATATTCTTCAGTAATACTACAGAAGTCAAGATGAATATTATTATCTTTTCTATTAAGTTTTATTTAATATATATTCTTTCGTAATACTACAGAGGTCAAGATAAATATTATTATCTTTTCTATTAAGTTTTTTTTAATATATATTCTTCAGTAATACTACAGAAGTCAAGATGAATATTATTATCTTTTCTATTAAGTTTTATTTAATATATATTCTTCAGTAATACTACAGAGGTCAAGATGAATATTATTATTTTTTCTATTAAGTTTTATTTAATATATATTCTTTAGTAATACTACAGAGGTCAAGATGAATATTATTATCTTTTCTATTAAGTGTTATTTAATATATATTCTTCAGTAATACTACAGAGGTCAAGATGAATATTATTATCTTTTCTATTAAGTTTTATTTAATATATATTCTTCAGTAATACTACAGAAGTCAAGATGAATATTATTATCTTTTCTATTAAGTTTTATTTAATATATATTCTTTAGTAATACTACAGAAGTCAAGATGAATATTATTATCTTTTCTATCAAGTTTTATTTAATATATATTCTTCAGTAATACTACAGAGGCCAAGATGAATATTATCTTTTCTATTAAGTTTTATTTAATATATATTCTTCAGTAATACTACAGAGGTCAAGATGAATATTATTATCTTTTCTATTAAGTTTTATTTAATATATATTCTTTAGTAATACTACAGAAGTCAAGATGAATATTATTACCTTTTCTATTAATTTTTTTTTTAATATATATTCTTCAGTAATACTACAGAGGCCAAGATGAATATTATCTTTTCTATTAAGTTTTATTTAATATATATTCTTTAGTAATACTACAGAGGTCAAGATAAATATTATTATCTTTTCTATTAAGTTTTATTTAATATATATTCTTCAGTAATACTACAGAAGTCAAGATGAATATTATTATCTTTTCTATTAAGTTTTATTTAATATATATTCTTTAGTAATACTACAGAGGTCAAGATAAATATTATTATCTTTTCTATTAAGTTTTTTTTAATATATATTCTTCAGTAACACTACAGAGGTCAAGATGAATATTATTATCTTTTCTATTAAGTTTTATTTAATATATATTCTTCAGTAATACTACAGAGGTCAAGATTAATATTATTATCTTTTCTATTAAGTGTTTTTTAATATATATTCTTCAGTAATACTACAAAGGTCAAGATGAATATTATTATCTTTTCTATTAAGTTTTATTTAATATATATTCTTCAGTAACACTACAGAGGTCAAGGTGAATATTATTATATTTTCTATTTAATTTTATTTTATATATATTCTTCAGTAATACTACAGAGGCCCTAATGAATATTATCTTTTCTATTAAGTTTTATTTAATATATATTCTTCAGTAATACTACAGAGGTCAAGATGAATATTATTATCTTTTCTATTAAGTTTTATTTAATATATATTCTTCAGTAATACTACAGAAGTCAAGATGAATATTATTATCTTTTCTATTAAGTTTTATTTAATATATATTCTTTAGTAATACTACAGAAGTCAAGATGAATATTATTATCTTTTCTATCAAGTTTTATTTAATATATATTCTTCAGTAATACTACATAGGCCAAGATGAATATTATCTTTTCTATTAAGTTTTATTTAATATATATTCTTCAGTAATACTACAGAGGCCAAGATAAATATTATTATCTTTTCTATTAAGTTTGATTTAATATATATTCTTTAGTAATACTACAGAAGTCAAGATGAATATTATTACCTTTTCTATTAATTTTTTTTTTAATATATATTCTTCAGTAATACTACAGAGGCCAAGATGAATATTATCTTTTCTATTAAGTTTTATTTAATATATATTCTTTAGTAATACTACAGAGGTCAGGATAAATATTATTATCTTTTCTATTAAGTTTTATTTAATATATATTCTTCAGTAATACTACAGAAGTCAAGATGAATATTATTATCTTTTCTATTAAGTTTTATTTAATATATATTCTTTAGTAATACTACAGAGGTCAAGATAAATATTATTATCTTTTCTATTAAGTTTTTTTTAATATATATTCTTCAGTAACACTACAGAGGTCAAGATGAATATTATTATCTTTTCTATTAAGTTTTATTTAAAATATATTCTTAAGTAATACTACAGAGGTCAAGATTAATATTATTATCTTTTCTATTAAGTGTTATTTAATATATATTCTTCAGTAATACTACAGAGGTCAAGATGAATATTATTATCTTTTCTATTTAGTTTTTTTTAATATATATTCTTCAGTAATACTACAGAGGCCCAGATGAATATTATCTTGTCTATTAAGTTTTATTTAATATATATTCTTCAGTAATACTACAGAGGCCAAGGTGAATATTATTATCTTTTCTATTAAGTGTTATTTAATATATATTCTTCAGTAATACTACAGAGGTCAAGATGAATATTATTATCTTTTCTATTAAGTTTTATTTAATATATATTCTTCAGTAATACTACAGAGGTCAAGATGAATATTATTATATTTTCTATTAAGTTTTATTTAATATATATTCTTCAGTAATACTACAGAGGTTAAGATGAATATTATTATCTTTTCTATTAAGTTTTATTTAATATATATTCTTCAGTAATACTACAGAGGCCCAGATGAATATTATCTTTTCTATTAAGTTTTATTTAATATATATTCTTCAGTAATACTACAGAGGTCAAGATGAATATTATTATCTTTTCTATTAAGTTTTATTTAATATATATTCTTTAGTAATACTACAGAGGTCAAGATAAATATTATTATCTTTTCTATTAAGTTTTATTTTATATATATTCTTTAGTAATACTACAGAGGTCAAGATAAATATTATTATCTTTTCTATTAAGTTTTATTTAATATATATTCTTCAGTAATACTACAGAAGTCAAGATGAATATTATTATCTTTTCTATTAAGTTTTATTTAATATATATTCTTCAGTAATACTACAGAGGTCAAGATTAATATTATTATCTTTTCTATTAAGTTTTATTTAATATATATTCTTCAGGTATACTACAGAGGTTAAGATGAATATTATCTTTTCTATTAAGTTTTATTTAATATATATTCTTCAGTAATACTACAGAGGTCAAGATGAATATTATTATCTTTTCTATTAAGTTTTATTTAATATATATTCTTCAGTAATACTACAGAGGTCAAGATGAATATTATTATCTTTTCTATTAAGTGTTATTTAATATATATTCTTCAGTAATACTACAGAGGTCAAGATGAATATTATTGTCTTTTCTATTAAGTGTTATTTAATATATATTCTTTAGTAATACTACAGAGGTTAAGATGAATATTATTATCTTTTCTATTAAGTTTTATTTAATATATATTCTTCAGTAAAACTACAGAGGTCAAGATGAATATTTGTATCTTTTCTATTGAGTTTTATTAATATATATTCTTCAGTAATACTACAGAGGTCAAGATAAATATTTTTATCTTTTCTATTAAGTTTTATTTAATATATATTCTTCAGTAATACTACAGAGGTCAAGATGAATATTATTTTTTTCCATTAAGTGTTATTTAATATATATTCTTAAGTAATACTACAGAGGATAAGATGAATATTATTAACTTTTCTATTAGGTGTTATTTAATATATATTCTTCAGTAATACTACAGAGGTCAAGATGAATATTATTACCTTTTCTATTAAGTTTTATTTAATATATATTCTTCAGTAATACTACAGAGGTCAAGATGAATATTATTATCTTTTCTATTAAGTTTTATTTAATATATATTCTTCAGTAATACTACAGAGGTCAAGATGAATATTATTATCTTTTCTATTAAGTTTTATTTAATATATATTCTTCAGTAATACTACAGAAGTCAAGATGAATATTATTATCTTTTCTATTAAGTTTTATTTAATATATATTCTTCAGTAATACTACAGAGGTCAAGATGAATATTATTATCTTTTCTATTAAGTTTTATTTAATATATATTCTTCAGTAATACTACTGGAGTAAAGATGAATATTATTATCTTTTTTATTAAGTTTTATTTAATATATATTCTTTAGTAATACTACAGAGGTCAAGATGAATATTATTATATTTTCTATTAAGTTTTATTTAATATATATTCTTTAGTAATACTACAGAGGTCAAGATGAATATTATTATCTTTTCTATTAAGTTTTATTTAATATATATTCTTTAGTAATACTACAGAGGTCAAGATACATATTATTATCTTTTCTATTAAGTTTTATTTAATATATATTCTTCAGTAATACTACAGAGGCCAAGATGAATATTATCTTTTCTATTAAGTTTTATTTAATATATATTCTTCAGTAATACTGCAGAGGTCAAGATAAATATTATTATCTTTTCTATTAAGTGTTATTTAATATATATTCTTCAGTAATACTACAGAAGTCAAGATGAATATTATTATCTTTTCTATTAAGTTTTATTTAATATATATTCTTTAGTAATACTACAGAGGTCAAGATAAATATTATTATCTTTTCTATTAAGTTTTATTTAATATATATTCTTCAGTAATACTACAGAAGTCAAGATGAATATTTTAATCTTTTCTATTTAGTTTTATTTAATATATATTATTACGTAATACTACAGAGGTCAAGATGAATATTATTACCTTTTCTTTTAAGTTTTATTTTATATATATTCTTCAGTAATACTACAGAGGTCAAGATGAATATTATTATCTTTTCTATTAAGTTTTATTTAATATATATTCTTCAGTAATACTACAGAAGTCAAGATGAATATTGTTATCTTTTCTATTAAGTTTTATTTAATATATATTCTTTAGTAATACTACAGAGGTCAAGATAAATATTATTATCTTTTCTATTATGTTTTATTTAATATATATTCTTCAGTAATACTACAGAGGCCAAGATGAATATTATTTTTTTCTATTAAGTTTTATTTAATATATATTCTTCAGTAATACTACAGAGGCCAAGATGAATATTATCTTTTCTATTAAGTTTTATTTAATATATATTCTTCAGTAATATTACAGAGGTCAAGATAAATATTATTATCTTTTCTATTAAGTTTTATTTAATATATATTCTTCAGTAATACTACAGAAGTCAAGATGAATATTATTATCTTTTCTATTAATTTTTTTTTTAATATATATTCTTCAGTAATACTACAGAGGCCAAGATGAATATTATCTTTTCTATTAAGTTTTATTTAATATATATTCTTTAGTAATACTACAGAGGTCAGGATAAATATTATTATCTTTTCTATTAAGTTTTATTTAATATATATTCTTCAGTAATACTACAGAAGTCAAGATGAATATTATTATCTTTTCTATTAAGTTTTATTTAATATATATTCTTTAGTAATACTACAGAGGTCAAGATAAATATTATTATCTTTTCTATTAAGTTTTTTTTAATATATATTCTTCAGTAACACTACAGAGGTCAAGATGAATATTATTATCTTTTCTATTAAGTTTTATTTAAAATATATTCTTAAGTAATACTACAGAGGTCAGGATTAATATTATTATCTTTTCTATTAAGTGTTATTTAATATATATTCTTCAGTAATACTACAGAGGTCAAGATGAATATTATTATCTTTTCTATTTAGTTTTTTTTAATATATATTCTTCAGTAATACTACAGAGGCCCAGATGAATATTATCTTGTCTATTAAGTTTTATTTAATATATATTCTTCAGTAATACTACAGAGGCCAAGGTGAATATTATTATCTTTTCTATTAAGTGTTATTTAATATATATTCTTCAGTAATACTACAGAGGTCAAGATGAATATTATTATCTTTTCTATTAAGTTTTATTTAATATATATTCTTCAGTAATACTACAGAGGTCAAGATGAATATTATTATATTTTCTATTAAGTTTTATTTAATATATATTCTTCAGTAATACTACAGAGGTTAAGATGAATATTATTATCTTTTCTATTAAGTTTTATTTAATATATATTCTTCAGTAATACTACAGAGGCCCAGATGAATATTATCTTTTCTATTAAGTTTTATTTAATATATATTCTTCAGTAATACTACAGAGGTCAAGATGAATATTATTATCTTTTCTATTAAGTTTTATTTAATATATATTCTTTAGTAATACTACAGAGGTCAAGATAAATATTATTATCTTTTCTATTAAGTTTTATTTTATATATATTCTTTAGTAATACTACAGAGGTCAAGATAAATATTATTATCTTTTCTATTAAGTTTTATTTAATATATATTCTTCAGTAATACTACAGAAGTCAAGATGAATATTATTATCTTTTCTATTAAGTTTTATTTAATATATATTCTTCAGTAATACTACAGAGGTCAAGATTAATATTATTATCTTTTCTATTAAGTTTTATTTAATATATATTCTTCAGGTATACTACAGAGGTTAAGATGAATATTATCTTTTCTATTAAGTTTTATTTAATATATATTCTTCAGTAATACTACAGAGGTCAAGATGAATATTATTATCTTTTCTATTAAGTTTTATTTAATATATATTCTTCAGTAATACTACAGAGGTCAAGATGAATATTATTATCTTTTCTATTAAGTGTTATTTAATATATATTCTTCAGTAATACTACAGAGGTCAAGATGAATATTATTGTCTTTTCTATTAAGTGTTATTTAATATATATTCTTTAGTAATACTACAGAGGTTAAGATGAATATTATTATCTTTTCTATTAAGTTTTATTTAATATATATTCTTCAGTAAAACTACAGAGGTCAAGATGAATATTTGTATCTTTTCTATTGAGTTTTATTAATATATATTCTTCAGTAATACTACAGAGGTCAAGATAAATATTTTTATCTTTTCTATTAAGTTTTATTTAATATATATTCTTCAGTAATACTACAGAGGTCAAGATGAATATTATTTTTTTCCATTAAGTGTTATTTAATATATATTCTTAAGTAATACTACAGAGGATAAGATGAATATTATTAACTTTTCTATTAGGTGTTATTTAATATATATTCTTCAGTAATACTACAGAGGTCAAGATGAATATTATTACCTTTTCTATTAAGTTTTATTTAATATATATTCTTCAGTAATACTACAGAGGTCAAGATGAATATTATTATCTTTTCTATTAAGTTTTATTTAATATATATTCTTCAGTAATACTACAGAGGACAAGATGAATATTATTATCTTTTCTATTAAGTTTTATTTAATATATATTCTTCAGTAATACTACAGAAGTCAAGATGAATATTATTATCTTTTCTATTAAGTTTTATTTAATATATATTCTTCAGTAATACTACAGAGGTCAAGATGAATATTATTATCTTTTCTATTAAGTTTTATTTAATATATATTCTTCAGTAATACTACTGGAGTAAAGATGAATATTATTATCTTTTTTATTAAGTTTTATTTAATATATATTCTTTAGTAATACTACAGAGGTCAAGATGAATATTATTATATTTTCTATTAAGTTTTATTTAATATATATTCTTTAGTAATACTACAGAGGTCAAGATGAATATTATTATCTTTTCTATTAAGTTTTATTTAATATATATTCTTTAGTAATACTACAGAGGTCAAGATACATATTATTATCTTTTCTATTAAGTTTTATTTAATATATATTCTTCAGTAATACTACAGAGGCCAAGATGAATATTATCTTTTCTATTAAGTTTTATTTTATATATATTCTTCAGTAATACTGCAGAGGTCAAGATAAATATTATTATCTTTTCTATTAAGTGTTATTTAATATATATTCTTCAGTAATACTACAGAAGTCAAGATGAATATTATTATCTTTTCTATTAAGTTTTATTTAATATATATTCTTTAGTAATACTACAGAGGTCAAGATAAATATTATTATCTTTTCTATTAAGTTTTATTTAATATATATTCTTCAGTAATACTACAGAAGTCAAGATGAATATTTTAATCTTTTCTATTTAGTTTTATTTAATATATATTATTACGTAATACTACAGAGGTCAAGATGAATATTATTACCTTTTCTTTTAAGTTTTATTTTATATATATTCTTCAGTAATACTACAGAGGTCAAGATGAATATTATTATCTTTTCTATTAAGTTTTATTTAATATATATTCTTCAGTAATACTACAGAAGTCAAGATGAATATTGTTATCTTTTCTATTAAGTTTTATTTAATATATATTCTTTAGTAATACTACAGAGGTCAAGATAAATATTATTATCTTTTCTATTATGTTTTATTTAATATATATTCTTCAGTAATACTACAGAGGCCAAGATGAATATTATTTTTTTCTATTAAGTTTTATTTAATATATATTCTTCAGTAATACTACAGAGGCCAAGATGAATATTATCTTTTCTATTAAGTTTTATTTAATATATATTCTTCAGTAATATTACAGAGGTCAAGATAAATATTATTATCTTTTCTATTAAGTTTTATTTAATATATATTCTTCAGTAATACTACAGAAGTCAAGATGAATATTATTATCTTTTCTATTAATTTTTTTTTTAATATATATTCTTCAGTAATACTACAGAGGCCAAGATGAATATTATCTTTTCTATTAAGTTTTATTTAATATATATTCTTTAGTAATACTACAGAGGTCAGGATAAATATTATTATCTTTTCTATTAAGTTTTATTTAATATATATTCTTCAGTAATACTACAGAAGTCAAGATGAATATTATTATCTTTTCTATTAAGTTTTATTTAATATATATTCTTTAGTAATACTACAGAGGTCAAGATAAATATTATTATCTTTTCTATTAAGTTTTTTTTAATATATATTCTTCAGTAACACTACAGAGGTCAAGATGAATATTATTATCTTTTCTATTAAGTTTTATTTAAAATATATTCTTAAGTAATACTACAGAGGTCAAGATTAATATTATTATCTTTTCTATTAAGTGTTATTTAATATATATTCTTCAGTAATACTACAGAGGTCAAGATGAATATTATTATCTTTTCTATTTAGTTTTTTTTAATATATATTCTTCAGTAATACTACAGAGGCCCAGATGAATATTATCTTGTCTATTAAGTTTTATTTAATATATATTCTTCAGTAATACTACAGAGGCCAAGGTGAATATTATTATCTTTTCTATTAAGTGTTATTTAATATATATTCTTCAGTAATACTACAGAGGTCAAGATGAATATTATTATCTTTTCTATTAAGTTTTATTTAATATATATTCTTCAGTAATACTACAGAGGTCAAGATGAATATTATTATATTTTCTATTAAGTTTTATTTAATATATATTCTTCAGTAATACTACAGAGGTTAAGATGAATATTATTATCTTTTCTATTAAGTTTTATTTAATATATATTCTTCAGTAATACTACAGAGGCCCAGATGAATATTATCTTTTCTATTAAGTTTTATTTAATATATATTCTTCAGTAATACTACAGAGGTCAAGATGAATATTATTATCTTTTCTATTAAGTTTTATTTAATATATATTCTTTAGTAATACTACAGAGGTCAAGATAAATATTATTATCTTTTCTATTAAGTTTTATTTTATATATATTCTTTAGTAATACTACAGAGGTCAAGATAAATATTATTATCTTTTCTATTAAGTTTTATTTAATATATATTCTTCAGTAATACTACAGAAGTCAAGATGAATATTATTATCTTTTCTATTAAGTTTTATTTAATATATATTCTTCAGTAATACTACAGAGGTCAAGATTAATATTATTATCTTTTCTATTAAGTTTTATTTAATATATATTCTTCAGGTATACTACAGAGGTTAAGATGAATATTATCTTTTCTATTAAGTTTTATTTAATATATATTCTTCAGTAATACTACAGAGGTCAAGATGAATATTATTATCTTTTCTATTAAGTTTTATTTAATATATATTCTTCAGTAATACTACAGAGGTCAAGATGAATATTATTATCTTTTCTATTAAGTGTTATTTAATATATATTCTTCAGTAATACTACAGAGGTCAAGATGAATATTATTGTCTTTTCTATTAAGTGTTATTTAATATATATTCTTTAGTAATACTACAGAGGTTAAGATGAATATTATTATCTTTTCTATTAAGTTTTATTTAATATATATTCTTCAGTAAAACTACAGAGGTCAAGATGAATATTTGTATCTTTTCTATTGAGTTTTATTAATATATATTCTTCAGTAATACTACAGAGGTCAAGATAAATATTTTTATCTTTTCTATTAAGTTTTATTTAATATATATTCTTCAGTAATACTACAGAGGTCAAGATGAATATTATTTTTTTCCATTAAGTGTTATTTAATATATATTCTTAAGTAATACTACAGAGGATAAGATGAATATTATTAACTTTTCTATTAGGTGTTATTTAATATATATTCTTCAGTAATACTACAGAGGTCAAGATGAATATTATTACCTTTTCTATTAAGTTTTATTTAATATATATTCTTCAGTAATACTACAGAGGTCAAGATGAATATTATTATCTTTTCTATTAAGTTTTATTTAATATATATTCTTCAGTAATACTACAGAGGTCAAGATGAATATTATTATCTTTTCTATTAAGTTTTATTTAATATATATTCTTCAGTAATACTACAGAAGTCAAGATGAATATTATTATCTTTTCTATTAAGTTTTATTTAATATATATTCTTCAGTAATACTACAGAGGTCAAGATGAATATTATTATCTTTTCTATTAAGTTTTATTTAATATATATTCTTCAGTAATACTACTGGAGTAAAGATGAATATTATTATCTTTTTTATTAAGTTTTATTTAATATATATTCTTTAGTAATACTACAGAGGTCAAGATGAATATTATTATATTTTCTATTAAGTTTTATTTAATATATATTCTTTAGTAATACTACAGAGGTCAAGATGAATATTATTATCTTTTCTATTAAGTTTTATTTAATATATATTCTTTAGTAATACTACAGAGGTCAAGATACATATTATTATCTTTTCTATTAAGTTTTATTTAATATATATTCTTCAGTAATACTACAGAGGCCAAGATGAATATTATCTTTTCTATTAAGTTTTATTTTATATATATTCTTCAGTAATACTGCAGAGGTCAAGATAAATATTATTATCTTTTCTATTAAGTGTTATTTAATATATATTCTTCAGTAATACTACAGAAGTCAAGATGAATATTATTATCTTTTCTATTAAGTTTTATTTAATATATATTCTTTAGTAATACTACAGAGGTCAAGATAAATATTATTATCTTTTCTATTAAGTTTTATTTAATATATATTCTTCAGTAATACTACAGAAGTCAAGATGAATATTTTAATCTTTTCTATTTAGTTTTATTTAATATATATTATTACGTAATACTACAGAGGTCAAGATGAATATTATTACCTTTTCTTTTAAGTTTTATTTTATATATATTCTTCAGTAATACTACAGAGGTCAAGATGAATATTATTATCTTTTCTATTAAGTTTTATTTAATATATATTCTTCAGTAATACTACAGAAGTCAAGATGAATATTGTTATCTTTTCTATTAAGTTTTATTTAATATATATTCTTTAGTAATACTACAGAGGTCAAGATAAATATTATTATCTTTTCTATTATGTTTTATTTAATATATATTCTTCAGTAATACTACAGAGGCCAAGATGAATATTATTTTTTTCTATTAAGTTTTATTTAATATATATTCTTCAGTAATACTACAGAGGCCAAGATGAATATTATCTTTTCTATTAAGTTTTATTTAATATATATTCTTCAGTAATATTACAGAGGTCAAGATAAATATTATTATCTTTTCTATTAAGTTTTATTTAATATATATTCTTCAGTAATACTACAGAAGTCAAGATGAATATTATTATCTTTTCTATTAAGTTTTATTTAATATATATTCTTTAGTAATACTACAGAGGTCAAGATAAATATTATTATCTTTTCTATTAAGTTTTATTTAATATATATTCTTTAGTAATACTACAGAGGTCAAGATAAATATTATTATCTTTTCTATTAAGTTTTATTTAATATATATTCTTCAGTAATACTACAGAAGTCAAGATGAATATTATTATCTTTTCTATTAAGTTTTATTTAATATATATTCTTCAGTAATACTACAGAGGTCAAGATGAATATTATTATCTTTTCTATTAAGTTTTATTAATATATATTCTTCAGTAATACTACAGAGGTCAAGATAAATATTTTTATCTTTTCTATTAATTTTTATTTAATATATATTCTTCAGTAATACTACAGAGGTCAAGATGAATATTATAATCTTTTCTATTAAGTTTTATTTAATATATATTCTTCAGTAATACTACAGAGGTAAAGATGAATATTATTATCTTTTCTATTAAGTTTTATTAATATATATTCTTCAGTAATACTACAGAAGTCAAGATAAATATTTTTATCTTTTCTATTAAGTTTTATTTAATATATATTCTTCAGTAATACTACAGAGGTCAAGATGAATATTATTATCTTTTCTATTAAGTGTTATTTAATATATATTCTTCAGTAATACTACAGAGGTTAAGATGAATATTATTTACTTTTCTATTAAGTTTTATTTAATATATATTCTTCAGTAATACTACAGAGGTCAAGATGAATATTATTACCTTTTCTATTAAGTTTTATTTAATATATATTCTTCAGTAATACTACAGAGGTCAAGATGTATATTATTATCTTTTCTATTAAGTGTTATTTAATATATATTCTTCAGTAATACTACAGAGGTTAAGATGAATATTATTATCTTTTCTATTAAGTTTTATTTAATATATATTCTTCAGTAATACTAAAGAGGTCAAGATGAATATTATTATCTTTTCTATTAAGTGTTATTTAATATATATTCTTCAGTAATACTACAGAGGTCAAGATGAATATTATTATCTTTTCTATTAAGGTTTATTTAATATATATTCTTCAGTAATACTACAGAGGTCAAGATGAATATTATTATCTTTTCTATTAAGTTTTATTTAATATATATTCTTCAGTAATACTACAGAGGTTAAGATGAATATTATTATCTTTTCTATTAAGTGTTATTTAATATATATTCTTCAGTAATACTACAGAGGCCAAGATGAATATTATCTTTTCTATTAAGTTTTATTTAATATATATTCTTCAGTAATACTACAGAGGTCAAGATGAATATTATTATATTTTCTATTAAGTTTTATTTAATATATATTCTTCAGTAATACTACAGAGGTCAAGATGAATATTATTATCATTTCTATTAAGTTTTATTTAATATATATTCTTCAGTAATACTACTGAGGCCAAGATGAATATTATTATTTTTTCTATTAAGTTTTATTTAATATATATTCTTCAGTAATACTACAGAGATCAAGATGAATATTATTATCTTTTCTATTAAGTTTTATTTAATATATATTCTTCAGTAATACTACAGAGGTCAAGATGAATATTATTATCTTTTCTATTAAGTTTTATTTAATATATATTCTTCAGTAATACTACAGAGGTCAAGATGAATATTATTATCTTTTCTATTAAGTTTTATTTAATATATATTCTTCAGTAATACTACAGAGGTCAAGATGAATATTATTATCTTTTCTATTAAGTTTTATTTAATATATATTCTTCAGTAATACTACTGAGGCCAAGATGAATATTATTATTTTTGCTATTAAGTTTTATTTAATATATATTCTTCAGTAATACTACAGAGGTTAAGATGAATATTATTATCTTTTCTATTAAGTTTTATTTAATATATATTCTTCAGTAATACTACAGAGGCCAAGATGAATATTATTTTTTTTTCTATTAAGTTTTATTTAATACATATTCTTCAGTAATACTACAGAGGCCAAGATGAATATTATTTTTTTCTATTAAGTTTTATTTAATATATATTCTTCAGTAATACTACAGAGGTCAAGATGAATATTATTATCTTTTCTATTAAGTTTTATTTAATATATATTCTTCAGTAATACTACAGAGGCCAAGGTGAATATTATTATCTTCTCTATTAAGTTTTATTTAATATATATTCTTTAGTAATACTACAGAGGTCAAGATGAATATTATTATCTTTTCTATTAAGTTTTATTTAATATATATTCTTCAGTAATACTACAGAGGTTAAGGTAAATATTATTATCTTTTCTATTAAGTTTTATTTAATATATATTCTTTAGTAATACTACAGAGGTCAAGATGAATATTATTATCTTTTCTATCAGGTTTTATTTAATATATATTCTTCAGTAACACTACAGAGGTCAAGATGAATATTATTATCTTTTCTATTAAGTTTTATTTAATATATATTCTTCAGTAATACTACAGAGGTCAAGATGAATATTATTATATTTTCTATTAAGTTTTATTTAATATATATTCTTCAGTAATACTACTGAGGCCAAGATGAATATTATTATTTTTGCTATTAAGTTTTATTTAATATATATTCTTCAGTAATACTACAGAGGTTAAGATGAATATTATTATCTTTTCTATTAAGTTTTATTTAATATATATTCTTCAGTAATACTACAGAGGTTAAGGCCAAGATGAATATTATTTTTTTTTCTATTAAGTTTTATTTAATACATATTCTTCAGTAATACTACAGAGGCCAAGATGAATATTATTTTTTTCTATTAAGTTTTATTTAATATATATTCTTCAGTAATACTACAGAAATCAAGATGAATATTATTATCTTTTCTATTAAGTTTTGTTTAATATATATTCTTCAGTAATACTACAGAGGCCAAGGTGAATATTATTATCTTTTCTATTAAGTTTTATTTAATATATATTCTTTAGTAATACTACAGAGGTCAAGATGATTATTATTATCTTTTCTATTAAGTTTTATTTAATATATATTCTTCAGTAATACTACAGAGGTTAAGGTAAATATTATTATCTTTTCTATTAAGTTTTATTTAATATATATTCTTTAGTAATACTACAGAGGTCAAGATGAATATTATTATCTTTTCTATTAAGTTTTATTTAATATATATTCTTCAGTAATACTACAGAGGCCAAGATAAATATTATTATCTTTTCTATTAAGTTTTATTTAATATATATTCTTCAGTAATACTACAGAGGTCAAGATGAATATTATTATCTTTTCTATTAAGTTTTATTTAATATATATTCTTCAGTAATACTACAGAGGTCAAGATGAATATTATTATCTTTTCTATTAAGTTTTATTTAATATATATTCTTTAGTAATACTACAGAGGTCAAGATAAATATTATTATCTTTTCTATTAAGTTTTATTTAATATATATTCTTCAGTAATACTACAGAAGTAAAGATGAATATTATTATCTTTTCTATTAAGTTTTATTTAATATATATTCTTCAGTAATACTACAGAGGTTAAGATGAATATTATTATCTTTTCTATTAAGTTTTATTTAATATATATTCTTCAGTAATACTACAGAGGTCAAGATGAATATTATTATCTTTTCTATTAAGTGTTATTTAATATATATTCTTCAGTAATACTACAGAGGTTAATATGAATATTATTATCTTTTCTATTAAGTTTTATTTAATATATATTCTTCAGTAATACTACAGAGGTCAAGATGAATATTATTATCTTTTCTATTAAGTGTTATTTAATATATATTCTTCAGTAATACTACAGAGGTCAAGATAAATATTTTTATCTTTTCTATTAAGTTTTATTTAATATATATTCTTCAGTAATACTACAGAGGTCAAGATGAATATTCTTATCTTTTCTATTAAGTGTTATTTAATATATATTCTTTAGTAATACTACAGAGGTTAATATGAATATTATTATATTTTCTATTAAGTTTTATTTAATATATATTCTTCAGTAATACTACAGAGGTCAAGATGAATATTATTATCTTTTCTATTAAGTTTTATTAATATATATTCTTCAGTAATACTACAGAGGTCAAGATAAATATTTTTATCTTTTCTATTAAGTTTTATTTAATATATATTCTTCAGTAATACTACAGAGGTCAAGATGAATATTATTATCTTTTCTATTAAGTTTTATTTAATATATATTCTTCAGTAATACTACAGAGGTTAAGATGAATATTATTAACTTTTCTATTAAGTTTTATTTAATATATATTCTTCAGTAATACTACAGAGGTCAAGATGAATATTATCACCTTTTCTATTAAGTTTTATTTAATATATATTCTTCAGTAATACTACAGAAGTAAAGATGAATATTATTATCTTTTCTATTAAGTTTTATTTAATATATATTCTTCAGTAATACTACAGAGGTCAAGATGAATATTATTATCTTTTCTATTAAGTTTTATTTAACATATATTCTTCAGTAATACTACAGAAGTAAAGATGAATATTATTATATTTTCTATTAAGTTTTATTTAATATATATTCTTCAGTAATACTACAGAGGTCAAGATAAATATTATTATCTTTTCTATTAAGTTTTATTTAATATATATTCTTCAGTAATACTACAGAAGTCAAGATGAATATTATTATCTTTTCTATTAAGTTTTATTTAATATATATTCTTTAGGAATACTACAGAGGTCAAGATGAATATTATTATCTTTTCTATAAAGTTTTATTTAATATATATTCTTTAGTAATACTACAGAGGTCAAGATTAATATTATTATCTTTTCTATTAAGTTTTATTTAATATATATTCTTCAGTAATACTACAGAGGCCAAGATAAATATTATTATCTTTTCTATTAAGTTTTATTTAATATATATTCTTCAGTAATACTACAGAGGTCAAGATAAATATTATTATCTTTTCTATTAAGTTTTATTTAATATATATTCTTCAGTAATACTACAGAGGTCAAGATGAATATTATTATCTTTTCTATTAAGTTTTATTTAATATATATTCTGTAGTAATACTACAGAGGTCAAGATAAATATTATTATCTTTTCTATTAAGTTTTATTTAATATATATTCTTCAGTAATACTACAGAGGTCAAGATGAATATTATTATCTTTTCTATTAAGTTTTATTTAATATATATTCTTCAGTAATACTACAGAAGTAAAGATGAATATTATTATCTTTTCTATTAAGTTTTATTTAATATATATTCTTTAGTAATACTACAGAGGTCAAGATAAATATTATTATCTTTTCTATTAAGTTTTATTTAATATATATTCTTCAGTAATACTACAGATGTCAAGATGAATATTATTATCTATTCTATTAAGTTTTATTTAATATATATTCTTTAGTAATACTACAGAGGTCAAGATAAATATTATTATCTTTTCTATTAAGTTTTATTTAATATATATTCTTCAGTAATACTACAGAAGTCAAGATAAATATTATTATCTTTTCTATTAAGTTTTATTTAATATATATTATTTAGTAATACTACAGAGGACAAGATAAATATTATTATCTTTTCTATTAAGTTTTATTTAATATATATTTTTCAGTAATACTACAGAAGTCAAGATGAATATTATTATCTTTTCTATTAAGTTTTATTTAATATATATTCTTCAGTAATACTACAGAGGTCAAGATGAATATTATTACCTTTTTTATTAAGTTTTATTTAATATATATTCTTCAGTAATACTACAGAGGTCAAGATGAATATTATTATCTTTTCTATTAAGTTTTATTTAATATATATTCTTCAGTAATACTACAGAAGTCAAGATGAATATTATTATCTTTTCTATTAAGTTTTATTTAATATATATTCTTTAGTAATACTACAGAAGTCAAGATGAATATTATTATCTTTTCTATTAAGTTTTATTTAATATATATTCTTCAGTAATACTACGGAGGTCAAGATAAATATTATTATCTTTTCTATTAAGTTTTATTTAATATATATTCTTCAGTAATACTACAGAAGTCAAGATGAATATTATTATCTTTTCTATTAAGTTTTATTTAATATATATTCTGTAGTAATACTACAGAGGTCAAGATAAATATTATTATCTTTTCTATTAAGTTTTATTTAATATATATTCTTCAGTAATACTACAGAAGTCAAGATGAATATTATTATCTTTTCTATTAAGTTTTATTTAATATATATTCTTTAGTAATACTACAGAGGTCAAGATGAATATTATTATCTTTTCTATTAAGTTTTATTTAATATATATTCTTCAGTAATACTACAGAGGTCAAGATGAATATTATTATCTTTTCTATTAAGTTTTATTTAATATATATTCTTCAGTAATACTACAGAAGTCAAGATGAATATTATTATCTTTTCTATTAAGTTTTATTTAATATATATTCTTTAGTAATACTACAGAAGTAAGATGAATATTATTATCTTTTCTATCAAGTTTTATTTAATATATATTCTTCAGTTATACTACAGAGGCCAAGATGAATATTATCTTTTCTATTAAGTTTTATTTAATATATATTCTTCAGTAATACTACAGAGGCCAAGATAAATATTATTATCTTTTCTATTAAGTTTTATTTAATATATATTCTTTAGTAATACTACAGAAGTCAAGATGAATATTATTACCTTTTCTATTAATTTTTTTTTTAATATATATTCTTCAGTAATACTACAGAGGCCAAGATGAATATTATCTTTTCTATTAAGTTTTATTTAATATATATTCTTTAGTAATACTACAGAGGTCAAGATAAA
This sequence comes from Euprymna scolopes, assembly GCF_053919585.1. NCBI lineage: Eukaryota > Metazoa > Mollusca > Cephalopoda > Sepiida > Sepiolidae > Euprymna > Euprymna scolopes. The sequence continues at coordinate 48,747,239 of NC_136527.1, read as the reverse complement.
TATTATTATCTTTTCTATTAAGTTTTATTTAATATATATTCTTCAGTAATACTACAGAAGTCAAGATGAATATTATTATCTTTTCTATTAAGTTTTATTTAATATATATTCTTTAGTAATACTACAGAGGTCAAGATAAATATTATTATCTTTTCTATTAAGTTTTTTTTAATATATATTCTTCAGTAACACTACAGAGGTCAAGATGAATATTATTATCTTTTCTATTAAGTTTTATTTAATATATATTCTTAAGTAATACTACAGAGGTCAAGATTAATATTATTATCTTTTCTATTAAGTGTTATTTAATATATATTCTTCAGTAATACTACAGAGGTCAAGATGAATATTATTATCTTTTCTATTAAGTTTTATTTAATATATATTCTTCAGTAACACTACAGAGGTCAAGGTGAATATTATTATATTTTCTATTTAATTTTATTTTATATATATTCTTCAGTAATACTACAGAGGCCCTAATGAATATTATCTTTTCTATTAAGTTTTATTTAATATATATTCTTCAGTAATACTACAGAGGTCAAGATGAATATTATTATCTTTTCTATTAAGTTTTATTTAATATATATTCTTCAGTAATACTACAGAAGTCAAGATGAATATTATTATCTTTTCTATTAAGTTTTATTTAATATATATTCTTTAGTAATACTACAGAAGTCAAGATGAATATTATTATCTTTTCTATCAAGTTTTATTTAATATATATTCTTCAGTTATACTACAGAGGCCAAGATGAATATTATCTTTTCTATTAAGTTTTATTTAATATATATTCTTCAGTAATACTACAGAGGCCAAGATAAATATTATTATCTTTTCTATTAAGTTTTATTTAATATATATTCTTTAGTAATACTACAGAAGTCAAGATGAATATTATTACCTTTTCTATTAATTTTTTTTTTAATATATATTCTTCAGTAATACTACAGAGGCCAAGATGAATATTATCTTTTCTATTAAGTTTTATTTAATATATATTTTTTAGTAATACTACAGAGGTCAAGATAAATATTATTATCTTTTCTATTAAGTTTTATTTAATATATATTCTTCAGTAATACTACAGAAGTCAAGATGAATATTATTATCTTTTCTATTAAGTTTTATTTAATATATATTCTTTAGTAATACTACAGAGGTCAAGATAAATATTATTATCTTTTCTATTAAGTTTTTTTTAATATATATTCTTCAGTAACACTACAGAGGTCAAGATGAATATTATTATCTTTTCTATTAAGTTTTATTTAATATATATTCTTAAGTAATACTACAGAGGTCAAGATTAATATTATTATCTTTTCTATTAAGTGTTATTTAATATATATTCTTCAGTAATACTACAGAGGTCAAGATGAATATTATTATCTTTTCTATTAAGTTTTATTTAATATATATTCTTCAGTAACACTACAGAGGTCAAGGTGAATATTATTATATTTTCTATTTAATTTTATTTTATATATATTCTTCAGTAATACTACAGAGGCCCTAATGAATATTATCTTTTCTATTAAGTTTTATTTAATATATATTCTTCAGTAATACTACAGAGGTCAAGATGAATATTATTATCTTTTCTATTAAGTTTTATTTAATATATATTCTTCAGTAATACTACAGAAGTCAAGATGAATATTATTATCTTTTCTATTAAGTTTTATTTAATATATATTCTTTAGTAATACTACAGAAGTCAAGATGAATATTATTATCTTTTCTATCAAGTTTTATTTAATATATATTCTTCAGTAATACTACAGAGGCCAAGATGAATATTATCTTTTCTATTAAGTTTTATTTAATATATATTCTTCAGTAATACTACAGAGGCCAAGATAAATATTATTATCTTTTCTATTAAGTTTTATTTAATATATATTCTTTAGTAATACTACAGAAGTCAAGATGAATATTATTACCTTTTCTATTAATTTTTTTTTTAATATATATTCTTCAGTAATACTACAGAGGCCAAGATGAATATTATCTTTTCTATTAAGTTTTATTTAATATATATTCTTTAGTAATACTACAGAGGTCAAGATAAATATTATTATCTTTTCTATTAAGTTTTATTTAATATATATTCTTCAGTAATACTACAGAAGTCAAGATGAATATTATTATCTTTTCTATTAAGTTTTATTTAATATATATTCTTTAGTAATACTACAGAGGTCAAGATAAATATTATTATCTTTTCTATTAAGTTTTTTTTAATATATATTCTTCAGTAACACTACAGATGTCAAGATGAATATTATTATCTTTTCTATTAAGTTTTATTTAAAATATATTCTTAAGTAATACTACAGAGGTCAAGATTAATATTATTATCTTTTCTATTAAGTGTTATTTAATATATATTCTTCAGTAATACTACAGAGGTCAAGATGAATATTATTATCTTTTCTATTTAGTTTTTTTTTAATATATATTCTTCAGTAATACTACAGAGGCCCAGATGAATATTATCTTTTCTATTAAGTTTTATTTAATATATATTCTTCAGTAATACTACAGAGGCCAAGGTGAATATTATTATCTTTTCTATTAAGTGTTATTTAATATATATTCTTCAGTAATACTACAGAGGTCAAGATGAATATTATTATCTTTTCTATTAAGTTTTATTTAATATATATTCTTCAGTAATACTACAGAGGTCAAGATGAATATTATTATATTTTCTATTAAGTTTTATTTAATATATATTCTTCAGTAATACTACAGAGGTTAAGATGAATATTATTATCTTTTCTATTAAGTTTTATTTAATATATATTCTTCAGTAATACTACAGAGGCCCAGATGAATATTATCTTTTCTATTAAGTTTTATTTAATATATATTCTTCAGTAATACTACAGAGGTCAAGATGAATATTATTATCTTTTCTATTAAGTTTTATTTAATATATATTCTTCAGTAATACTACAGAAGTCAAGATGAATATTATTATCTTTTCTATTAAGTTTTATTTAATATATATTCTTCAGTAATACTACGGAGGTCAAGATAAATATTATTATCTTTTCTATTAAGTTTTATTTAATATATATTCTTCAGTAATACTACAGAAGTCAAGATGAATATTATTATCTTTTCTATTAAGTTTTATTTAATATATATTCTTTAGTAATACTACAGAGGTCAAGATAAATATTATTATCTTTTCTATTAAGTTTTTTTTAATATATATTCTTCAGTAATACTACAGAAGTCAAGATGAATATTATTATCTTTTCTATTAAGTTTTATTTAATATATATTCTTTAGTAATACTACAGAGGTCAAGATGAATATTATTATCTTTTCTATTAAGTTTTATTTAATATATATTCTTCAGTAATACTACAGAGGTCAAGATGAATATTATTATCTTTTCTATTAAGTTTTATTTAATATATATTCTTCAGTAATACTACAGAAGTCAAGATGAATATTATTATATTTTCTATTAAGTTTTATTTAATATATATTCTTTAGTAATACTACAGAAGTCAAGATGAATATTATTATCTTTTCTATCAAGTTTTATTTAATATATATTCTTCAGTTATACTACAGAGGCCAAGATGAATATTATCTTTTCTATTAAGTTTTATTTAATATATATTCTTCAGTAATACTACAGAGGCCAAGATAAATATTATTATCTTTTCTATTAAGTTTTATTTAATATATATTCTTTAGTAATACTACAGAAGTCAAGATGAATATTATTATCTTTTCTATTAAGTTTTTTTTAATATATATTCTTCAGTAACACTACAGAGGTCAAGATGAATATTATTATCTTTTCTATTAAGTTTTATTTAATATATATTCTTAAGTAATACTACAGAGGTCAAGATTAATATTATTATCTTTTCTATTAAGTGTTATTTAATATATATTCTTCAGTAATACTACAGAGGTCAAGATGAATATTATTATCTTTTCTATTAAGTTTTATTTAATATATATTCTTCAGTAACACTACAGAGGTCAAGGTGAATATTATTATATTTTCTATTTAATTTTATTTTATATATATTCTTCAGTAATACTACAGAGGCCCTAATGAATATTATCTTTTCTATTAAGTTTTATTTAATATATATTCTTCAGTAATACTACAGAGGTCAAGATGAATATTATTATCTTTTCTATTAAGTTTTATTTAATATATATTCTTCAGTAATACTACAGAAGTCAAGATGAATATTATTATCTTTTCTATTAAGTTTTATTTAATATATATTCTTTAGTAATACTACAGAAGTCAAGATGAATATTATTATCTTTTCTATCAAGTTTTATTTAATATATATTCTTCAGTAATACTACAGAGGCCAAGATTAATATTATCTTTTCTATTAAGTTTTATTTAATATATATTCTTCAGTAATACTACAGAGGCCAAGATAAATATTATTATCTTTTCTATTAAGTTTTATTTAATATATATTCTTTAGTAATACTACAGAAGTCAAGATGAATATTATTACCTTTTCTATTAATTTTTTTTTTAATATATATTCTTCAGTAATACTACAGAGGCCAAGATGAATATTATCTTTTCTATTAAGTTTTATTTAATATATATTCTTTAGTAATACTACAGAGGTCAAGATAAATATTATTATCTTTTCTATTAAGTTTTATTTAATATATATTCTTCAGTAATACTACAGAAGTCAAGATGAATATTATTATCTTTTCTATTAAGTTTTATTTAATATATATTCTTTAGTAATACTACAGAGGTCAAGATAAATATTATTATCTTTTCTATTAAGTTTTTTTTAATATATATTCTTCAGTAACACTACAGAGGTCAAGATGAATATTATTATCTTTTCTATTAAGTTTTATTTAAAATATATTCTTAAGTAATACTACAGAGGTCACGATTAATATTATTATCTTTTCTATTAAGTGTTATTTAATATATATTCTTCAGTAATACTACAGAGGTCAAGATGAATATTATTATCTTTTCTATTTAGTTTTTTTTAATATATATTCTTCAGTAATACTACAGAGGCCCAGATGAATATTATCTTTTCTATTAAGTTTTATTTAATATATATTCTTCAGTAATACTACAGAGGCCAAGGTGAATATTATTATCTTTTCTATTAAGTGTTATTTAATATATATTCTTCAGTAATACTACAGAGGTCAAGATGAATATTATTATCTTTTCTATTAAGTTTTATTTAATATATATTCTTCAGTAATACTACAGAGGTCAAGATGAATATTATTATATTTTCTATTAAGTTTTATTTAATATATATTCTTCAGTAATACTACAGAGGTTAAGATGAATATTATTATCTTTTCTATTAAGTTTTATTTAATATATATTCTTCAGTAATACTACAGAGGCCCAGATGAATATTATCTTTTCTATTAAGTTTTATTTAATATATATTCTTCAGTAATACTACAGAGGTCAAGATGAATATTATTATCTTTTCTATTAAGTTTTATTTAATATATATTCTTTAGTAATACTACAGAGGTCAAGATAAATATTATTATCTTTTCTATTAAGTTTTATTTAATATATATTCTTTAGTAATACTACAGAGGTCAAGATAAATATTATTATCTTTTCTATTAAGTTTTATTTAATATATATTCTTCAGTAATACTACAGAAGTCAAGTTGAATATTATTATCTTTTCTATTAAGTTTTATTTAATATATATTCTTCAGTAATACTACAGAGGTCAAGATTAATATTATTATCTTTTCTATTAAGTTTTATTTAATATATATTCTTCAGGTATACTACAGAGGTTAAGATGAATATTATCTTTTCTATTAAGTTTTATTTAATATATATTCTTCAGTAATACTACAGAGGTCAAGATGAATATTATTATCTTTTCTATTAAGTTTTATTTAATATATATTCTTCAGTAATACTACAGAGGTCAAGATTAATATTATTATCTTTTCTATTAAGTGTTATTTAATATATATTCTTCAGTAATACTACAGAGGTCAAGATGAATATTATTATCTTTTCTATTAAGTGTTATTTAATATATATTCTTCAGTAATACTACAGAGGTTAAGATGAATATTATTATCTTTTCTATTAAGTTTTATTTAATATATATTCTTCAGTAAAACTACAGAGGTCAAGATGAATATTTGTATCTTTTCTATTGAGTTTTATTAATATATATTCTTCAGTAATACTACAGAGGTCAAGATAAATATTTTTATCTTTTCTATTAAGTTTTATTTAATATATATTCTTTAGTAATACTACAGAGGTCAAGATGAATATTATTTTTTTCCATTAAGTGTTATTTAATATATATTCTTCAGTAATACTACAGAGGTTAAGATGAATATTATTAACTTTTCTATTAGGTGTTATTTAATATATATTCTTCAGTAATACTACAGAGGTCAAGATGAATATTATTACCTTTTCTATTAAGTTTTATTTAATATATATTCTTCAGTAATACTACAGAAGCCAAGATGAATATTATCTTTTCTATTAAGTTTTATTTAATATATATTCTTTAGTAATACTACAGAGGTCAAGATAAATATTATTATCTTTTCTATTAAGTTTTATTTAATATATATTCTTCAGTAATACTACAGAAGTCAAGATGAATATTATTATCTTTTCTATTAAGTTTTATTTAATATATATTCTTTAGTAATACTACAGAGGTCAAGATAAATATTATTATCTTTTCTATTAAGTTTTTTTTAATATATATTCTTCAGTAACACTACAGAGGTCAAGATGAATATTATTATCTTTTCTATTAAGTTTTATTTAAAATATATTCTTAAGAAATACTACAGAGGTCAAGATTAATATTATTATCTTTTCTATTAAGTGTTATTTAATATATATTCTTCAGTAATACTACAGAGGTCAAGATGAATATTATTATCTTTTCTATTTAGTTTTTTTTAATATATATTCTTCAGTAATACTACAGAGGTTAAGATGAATATTATCTTTTCTATTAAGTTTTATTTAATATATATTCTTCAGTAATACTACAGAGGCCAAGGTGAATATTATTATCTTTTCTATTAAGTGTTATTTAATATATATTCTTCAGTAATACTACAGAGGTCAGGATGAATATTATTATCTTTTCTATTAAGTTTTATTTAATATATATTCTTCAGTAATACTACAGAGGTCAAGATGAATATTATTATATTTTCTATTAAGTTTTATTTAATATATATTCTTCAGTAATACTACAGAGCTTAAGATGAATATTATTATCTTTTCTATTAAGTTTTATTTAATATATATTCTTCAGTAATACTACAGAGGCCGAGATGAATATTATCTTTTCTATTAAGTTTTATTTAATATATATTCTTCAGTAATACTACAGAGGTCAAGATGAATATTATTATCTTTTCTATTAAGTTTTATTTAATATATATTCTTCAGTAATACTACAGAGGTCAAGATGAATATTATTATCTTTTCTATTAAGTTTTATTTAATATATATTCTTTAGTAATACTACAGAGGTCAAGATAAATATTATTATCTTTTCTATTAAGTTTTATTTAATATATATTCTTTAGTAATACTACAGAGGTCAAGATAAATATTATTATCTTTTCTATTAAGTTTTATTTAATATATATTCTTCAGTAATACTACAGAAGTCAAGATGAATATTATTATCTTTTCTATTAAGTTTTATTTAATATATATTCTTCAGTAATACTAAATAGGTCAAGATTAATATTATTATCTTTTCTATTAAGTTTTATTTAATATATATTCTTCAGGTATACTACAGAGGTTAAGATGAATATTATCTTTTCTATTAAGTTTTATTTAATATATATTCTTCAGTAATACTACAGAGGTCAAGATGAATATTATTATCTTTTCTATTAAGTTTTATTTAATATATATTCTTCAGTAATACTACAGAGGTCAAGATTAATATTATTATCTTTTCTATTAAGTGTTATTTAATATATATTCTTCAGTAATACTACAGAGGTCAAGATGAATATTATTATCTTTTCTATTAAGTGTTATTTAATATATATTCTTCAGTAATACTACAGAGGTTAAGATGAATATTATTATCTTTTCTATTAAGTTTTATTTAATATATATTCTTCAGTAAAACTACAGAGGTCAAGATGAATATTTGTATCTTTTCTATTGAGTTTTATTAATATATATTCTTCAGTAATACTACAGAGGTCAAGATAAATATTTTTATCTTTTCTATTAAGTTTTATTTAATATATATTCTTTAGTAATACTACAGAGGTCAAGATGAATATTATTTTTTTCCATTAAGTGTTATTTAATATATATTCTTCAGTAATACTACAGAGGTTAAGATGAATATTATTAACTTTTCTATTAGGTGTTATTTAATATATATTCTTCAGTAATACTACAGAGGTCAAGATGAATATTATTACCTTTTCTATTAAGTTTTATTTAATATATATTCTTCAGTAATACTACAGAGGCCAAGATGAATATTATCTTTTCTATTAAGTTTTATTTAATATATATTCTTTAGTAATACTACAGAGGTCAAGATAAATATTATTATCTTTTCTATTAAGTTTTATTTAATATATATTCTTCAGTAATACTACAGAAGTCAAGATGAATATTATTATCTTTTCTATTAAGTTTTATTTAATATATATTCTTTAGTAATACTACAGAGGTCAAGATAAATATTATTATCTTTTCTATTAAGTTTTTTTTAATATATATTCTTCAGTAACACTACAGAGGTCAAGATGAATATTATTATCTTTTCTATTAAGTTTTATTTAAAATATATTCTTAAGAAATACTACAGAGGTCAAGATTAATATTATTATCTTTTCTATTAAGTGTTATTTAATATATATTCTTCAGTAATACTACAGAGGTCAAGATGAATATTATTATCTTTTCTATTTAGTTTTTTTTAATATATATTCTTCAGTAATACTACAGAGGTTAAGATGAATATTATCTTTTCTATTAAGTTTTATTTAATATATATTCTTCAGTAATACTACAGAGGCCAAGGTGAATATTATTATCTTTTCTATTAAGTGTTATTTAATATATATTCTTCAGTAATACTACAGAGGTCAGGATGAATATTATTATCTTTTCTATTAAGTTTTATTTAATATATATTCTTCAGTAATACTACAGAGGTCAAGATGAATATTATTATATTTTCTATTAAGTTTTATTTAATATATATTCTTCAGTAATACTACAGAGCTTAAGATGAATATTATTATCTTTTCTATTAAGTTTTATTTAATATATATTCTTCAGTAATACTACAGAGGCCCAGATGAATATTATCTTTTCTATTAAGTTTTATTTAATATATATTCTTCAGTAATACTACAGAGGTTAAGATGAATATTATTATATTTTCTATTAAGTTTTATTTAATATATATTCTTCAGTAATACTACAGAGGTTAAGGTGAATATTATTATATTTTCTATTAAGTTTTATTTAATATATATTCTTCAGTAATACTACAGAGGTTAAGATGAATATTATCTTTTCTATTAAGTTTTATTTAATATATATTCTTCAGTAATACTACAGAGGTCAAGATGAATATTATTATATTTTCTATTAAGTTTTATTTAATATATATTCTTCAGTAATACTACAGAGGTTAAGATGAATATTATTATATTTTCTATTAAGTTTTATTTAATATATATTCTTCAGTAATACTACAGAGGTTAAGGTGAATATTATTATCTTTTCTATTAAGTTTTATTTAATATATATTCTTCAGTAATACTACAGAGGCCAAGATGAATATTATCTTTTCTATTAAGTTTTATTTAATATATATTCTTCAGTAATACTACAGAGGCCAAGATGAATATTATTATCTTTTCTATTAAGTTTTATTTAATATATATTCTTCAGTAATACTACAGAGGCCAAGATGAATATTATTATCTTTTCTATTAAGTTTTATTTAATATATATTCTTCAGTAATACTACAGAGGTCAAGATTAATATTATTATCTTTTCTATTAAGTTTTATTTAATATATATTCTTCAGTAATACTACAGAGGTTAAGATGAATATTATTATATTTTCTATTAAGTTTTATTTAATATATATTCTTCAGTAATACTACAGAGGTTAAGGTGAATATTATTATATTTTCTATTAAGTTTTATTTAATATATATTCTTCAGTAATACTACAGAGGTTAAGATGAATATTATCTTTTCTATTAAGTTTTATTTAATATATATTCTTCAGTAATACTACAGAGGTCAAGATGAATATTATTATATTTTCTATTAAGTTTTATTTAATATATATTCTTCAGTAATACTACAGAGGTTAAGATGAATATTATTATATTTTCTATTAAGTTTTATTTAATATATATTCTTCAGTAATACTACAGAGGTTAAGGTGAATATTATTATCTTTTCTATTAAGTTTTATTTAATATATATTCTTCAGTAATACTACAGAGGCCAAGATGAATATTATCTTTTCTATTAAGTTTTATTTAATATATATTCTTCAGTAATACTACAGAGGTCAAGATGAATATTATTATATTGTCTATTAAGTTTTATTTAATATATATTCTTCAGTAATACTACAGAGGTCAAGATGAATATTATTATATTTTCTATTAAGTTTTATTTAATATATATTCTTCAGTAATACTACAGAGGTCAAGATGAATATTATTATATTTTCTATTAAGTTTTATTTAATATATATTCTTCAGTAATACTACAGAGGTCTAGATGAATATTATTATCTTTTCTATTAAGTTTTATTTAATATATATTCTTCAGTAATACTACAGAGGTCAAGATGAATATTATTATATTTTCTATTAAGTTTTATTTAATATATATTCTTCAGTAATACTACAGAGGTTAAGATGAATATTATTATCTTTTCTATTAAGTTTTATTTAATATATATTCTTCAGTAATACTACAGAGGTCAAGATGAATATTATTATCTTTTCTATTAAGTTTTATTTAATATATATTCTTCAGTAATACTACAGAGGTCAAGATGAATATTATTATCTTTTCTATTAAGTTTTATTTAATATATATTCTTCAGTAATACTACAGAGGTTAAGATGAATATTATTATATTGTCTATTAAGTTTTATTTAATATATATTTTTCAGTAATACTACAGAGGTCAAGATGAATATTATTATATTTTCTATTAAGTTTTATTTAATATATATTCTTCAGTAATACTACAGAGGTAAAGGTCAAGATGAATATTATTATATTTTCTATTAAGTTTTATTTAATATATATTCTTCAGTAATACTACAGAGGTCAAGATGAATAATATTATCTTTTCTATTAAGTTTTATTTAATATATATTCTTCAGTAATACTACAGAGGTTAAGATGAATATTATTATATTTTCTATTAAGTTTTATTTAATATATATTCTTCAGTAATACTACAGAGGTTAAGGTGAATATTATTATCTTTTCTATTAAGTTTTATTTAATATATATTCTTCAGTAATACTACAGAGGCCAAGATGAATATTATTATCTTTTCTATTAAGTTTTATTTAATATATATTCTTCAGTAATACTACAGAGGTTAAGATGAATATTATCTTTTCTATTAAGTTTTATTTAATATATATTCTTCAGTAATACTACAGAGGTTAAGATGAATATTATCTTTTCTATTAAGTTTTATTTAATATATATTCTTCAGTAATACTACAGAGGTTAAGATGAATATTATTATATTTTCTATTAAGTTTTATTTAATATATATTCTTCAGTAATACTACAGAGGTTAAGATGAATATTATTATCTTTTCTATTAAGTTTTATTTAATATATATTCTTCAGTAATACTACAGAGGCCAAGATGAATATTATTATCTTTTCTATTAAGTTTTATTTAATATATATTCTTCAGTAATACTACAGAGGTCAAGATGAATATTATTATCTTTTCTATTAAGTTTTATTTAATATATATTCTTCAGTAATACTACAGAGGTTAAGATGAATATTATTATCTTTTCTATTAAGTTTTATTTAATATATATTCTTCAGTAATACTACAGAGGTCAAGATGAATCTTATTATCTTTTCTATTAAGTTTTATTTAATATATATTCTTCAGTAATACTACAGAGGTCAAGATGAATATTATTATCTTTTCTATTAAGTTTTATTTAATATATATTCTTCAGTAATACTACAGAGGTTAAGATGAATATTATTATATTTTCTATTAAGTTTTATTTAATATATATTCTTCAGTAATACTACAGAGGTCAAGATCAATATTATTATCTTGTCTATAGTTTTATTTAATATATATTCTTCAGTAATACTACAGAGGTCAAGATGAATATTATTATCTTTTCTATTAAGTTTTATTTAATATATATTCTTCAGTAATACTACAGAGGTTAAGATGAATATTATTATCTTTTCTGTTAAGTTTTATTTAATATATATTCTTCAGTAATACTACAGAGGCCAAGATGAATATTATTATATTTTCTATTAAGTTTTATTTAATATATATTCTTCAGTAATACTACAGAGGCCAAGATGAATATTATTATCTTTTCTATTAAGTTTTATTTAATATATATTCTTCAGTAATACTACAGAGGCCAAGATGAATATTATTATTTTTTCTATTAAGTTTTATTTAATATATATTCTTCAGTAATACTACAGAGGCCAAGATGAATATTATTATCTTTTCTATTAAGTTTTATTTAATATATATTCTTCAGTAATACTACAGAGGTTAAGATGAATATTATTATCTTTTCTGTTAAGTTTTATTTAATATATATTCTTCAGTAATACTACAGAGGCCAAGATGAATATTATTATATTTTCTATTAAGTTTTATTTAATATATATTCTTCAGTAATACTACAGAGGCCAAGATGAATATTATTATCTTTTCTATTAAGTTTTATTTAATATATATTCTTCAGTAATACTACAGAGGCCAAGATGAATATTATTATTTTTTCTATTAAGTTTTATTTAATATATATTCTTCAGTAATACTACAGAGGCCAAGATGAATATTATTATCTTTTCTAGCAAATTAAACAAGAATGGGGTAAGTAAAATAAATTTAGTTCTATATAAGATTCTATTAAGTTCATATATTTTTATATGTATGCATGGGAATATATTTTCATGTTTTTTAACAAAGCACGCGTGAAAAAATTAGCAGCAGCTGTAGGATAGCTGGTTTGTGAAGGTATTAGCAGCAGCAGACATTAAAGAAGGTATGCAAATTAGCAAATATGCCAGAGCTTGCGTCAAAAGAAAAGGAGAGAAAAATACACTTGTTATCAAGGGCAGAAGTGAAGTGCAAGCTGGGAAAGATGGGCGTGTTAAAACGAAGGTGAGAAAATTTCTCCGGAATCAGTATTTCGACATTTTTTACATTTCAATTTAGATTTTTACTTTTTACTTTGACTTTCTCATATTTTTTATGTATTTTATATGTTGATAAACTTATTGTGTGATTTTTATCTATTTTTATTTTGTGTCATTTTTCTGATTAATTCACTTGTGACATTGTATATGTGCCATTATTACCTAAATTCATTATTGAAGCCAGATTTTTGGTCACCTTTTGTGGATGTATGAATCCTATTACCTGTGTCTAATCTTTCTGCTATGGTATGCATACCAACAACTCATACATTTATGGTATGCATATCAACAACTCATACATTTATGGTATGCATATCAACAACTCATACATTTATGGTATGCATATCAACAACTCATACATTTATGGTATGCATATCAACAACTCATACATTTATGGTATGCATATCAACAACTCATACATTTATGGTATGCATTTAACCAACTCATACATTTATGGTATGCATATAAGCAACACATACATTTATGGTATGCATATAACCAACACATACATTTATGGTATGCATTTAACTAACTCATACATTTATGGTATGCATATCAACAACTCATATATTTCGATTAATATCGGAGTATATTATTTGTTCTTGTTAAGGAAGCAATCATCACCTTCATCTTACAAAGTGTGGCTGAGTTCATTGCCTTTAACTTTAATAGCTACTTGTTTTGAAGAACTGCTAAGAGTACTCTCCAGGTCATGTGCGTAATTGGAACAGATTATATCGTTTCGGTATTTCAGATTAGGGTGCAACTTTTTGTGAAGTTGAATTCTTTGCCGGTGTGGGAAGCATGTTAAAAGCCCGATCTTCGTTCTTTATTATTTTATATTGCCATCGAGTTATTACTTTGTTTTACATGGGCATGCTTGTATTTTGAACGTATATAAAGACGTTGTCAAGCATCTGCACCATAAAACATGACTTGCAAGCCTCGTCCGCATTCCACAGGAGAGGTTTCTCAAAATATTAGCAACAATTATAATAAGCGATTGCTTCCTAAATCCATAATCCCAGGAATTATTTGATTTTTTTGGACTACAATTTTTATATTATTTATTGCACGAAGTATAGCAAAGGTACTAAGAAGCTTTGCAGCTGGATTAATTTGACATTTTTAGAGCATAATTCTTAATATGAATTGACTTTGTGTCTTACTTATTCCGTAAAAAGCATATAAAATCAGACTTTTGTTATAGTACTTAAGCGTAAGGTTTGTTCTGTCCTAGAAGCATTTGTTTGCAGACTTTCTGCTGTCAGAAGGCGAATGTGTTTCTTTTCTATCGCAGTATTTGTTTCATTTTTCAAAGCAAGATTCCGATTGTAAAATGAATTTGCCACTCTCTGAGGCATATGAACAAATGCAGATTTTGAAATGGAATTCAATTGTTGTATGTTGTTATGCTGAAGGTTTGAACTATATATTAACTATATACGATAAATTGTAATGTTATAGACGACGTTCTCATTTCGTTCTTCCTCTCGCCTGTCGACCCCATCGAAGTGCTAAACCAATTAGAGAAATACTTTTTTGACGTTTTTATTCCCTGTGCTTTCCATTTCCGTCTGCTCTTTTTCTCCTGCTGTTCATGCCGTCACGTCTCTCCCACTCCACTCTCTGTCTTACTACCCCTACTTAAATCCATGCGTGACGTCACCAGTCCTGCTTCCTCCTACTGCTCCTCTCGCTATTTTACTGCAGCATACTATAGAACAGAATCACATTCCACCACAAACTTATTACCAAGGATTTTCTTAGTGATTAATGTAAGTAAAAAAATGTAAGGAAAAATTCAAGATGGCGCCCGACTCTCTCTTTAACACGGTAAGATATCCTCAACACGGCACAAGAAGCAACAGCCACACGATTCCCCAGCCAACTCAATCGTCCCTCCCCCACGTCTTTCCCCTCACCCGCTTTTATCGTCGTTCTAGGCCGGCTAAATTTGCATATTCCGAGAATTCGTGTGACTTTGCGAAACATCATACTTTACAAAAGACGGCGGTCGCCATCTTGGTCCTTCTTTTCTATTTTTGGTCGGTAACGCTGAGCTGGTCTCGAGGTAAGTCTTTTTCCCCTCATCCGTCTCTCCCACATACCCACACAACACGCAAACACGCGGGCGCTTATCTCCTGGATGCACGTTACACTCCCCCCTGATCTGATGATCACATAGAGAGCACTGGGGGGGGCCTTTTAGTGCGTGTGCTTCTGCGAAGAGGTACATTCACTGTTTCAGATTCGGGCTCTGGATCTGGTTCCGCCTCATCAGATGAAGTATCGCTATCAGTCTCTGGAAGGGGCTCACTGAATCCGTGCATCGGCAGCTCATCATTAGACGCTTCACTGATTTCTTCTGTAGTTGTATGACGCACCTCGGTAGCTGGGCGAAGATCTCGCACATGTCCTGGGGTTCCATCGACCAAAACAGACTGCTGGCTAATCACTCCAGATATGTGTCCTCGCTTAAACTTGTCGGTGCACCGATTTCCTGGAGGCCGCACCCACACTGGATCTCCCACTTCATATCTGTTATATGTTCCCTTGTCGGTTGGCTGCGTAGTGTTGATTCCCTTCACTCCGACTCGGTACGTGTAAATAGCATTCGCAGGTGCGGTTGAAGGGGACGTCCCGTCCTTTGGCGTAATGTTGTACCAATATGTTGCTTCCGCAATAGTACATCGCTTCCTGGCAGCAATTCTCTTGATGCTGCGATGGCTTCTTTCAGCAATGCCATTTCCTGATGGCACATGCGCACATCGCAACCGTAGACGGACGCCCCACTCATCTAACAACTGCCGGACTTGCTGGCTACAAAACGCTGCATCATTGTCAGTCAGGAGCTCTTCCGGCGCACCTCGCTCAAAAAAAATCGATGATAGGTGGCGAACAACATTTGCTGAATCCTGTCTGGTCATCTGCCGCCACACCGCAAATCTCGTAGGCCCGCAATCAATGAGAGTTAGAAAGGGCTTGCCACTGTAATGGGTAATATCCATGGCCAGCCGCTGCCACACACTCTCAACTTCCAAGCGACCCTTCTGCCATCGCTCTGGTGCAGGATCAATAGACTGGCAAGCCTCACAATTTCTGACGATCTGTCTGACATCCATCTTGGTCACTGCTGGGTATGCATGCCTCACAAAATAAAGGGTCCTCTTGATACCCGGATGTCCGCTCTGTGCATGAATTTTTTGTATTTGACATGGGTCGATTGCAACTGCACAAGATCGAGCAGTAATCTCCATTCCCATCTTCGCGGCTTCATACCATTTGTGAGGTACACGGGTCAGTTGGTCAGCACGATTACAATGTGATGGCACCAGAGTGACGCTCAGTGATAGCCCATACTCAGATACCAGGTTTTTTAGCGTGTCTAGCCTTCTCCGTATTAACATTTCGCTTGCTGCCTTGGTACGGATTCGTGTCCGTCCTGAAAGTGTGTCAGACACCCAGTGGTAGACACAGAGAGAATCTGTGTACAAGGTCAACTTCTTAGACTGCCACTGCAGGGCCAGATTTACCCCCTTTACAACAGCGTCCAGCTCTGCCAGGTTGATATGCTGAGAATCTGTTACGGGCCGCAGCCAACACGCATCCTCGAACACGTTTCCTCCTTGCTCCAACGATACTCCCAACGCCAAAGAACTGGCATCAACCCACACACCTACGTTGTCTCCGTTAACACACCACCGCCCACAGGCAGGGTCCTTCTTGTTCACTCTCTCCAGTATCTCTTTAATCATCAGAGTTAGTAGGACATCATCGGATATGTCATCCCAACCCGTGGTTGTTAAATTTGCTCTGCGTTTAATCACACCAACAGCTGCGCGGAGCCAGCCACAGACCGGTAAGTGACCAACAAGTTTTCCACACCAAGAAAAAACGGTCCGCCTTGTAACGAGGTTGGGGATGCTTGGAATTTCACTGCCACACCTCCATTGTAGGGTGCCATCCTCTTCATAAACATCCAATCCCAATACACGTGCTCCTTCCCTTAAACATTCGGGATTCTTGCATTCCAGACCAAACTGAGCCAACTTTTCTTTGACACACGACGCAGACTGTACATCTTCATTGACGTATACGTCATCAATATAAGCTGACGTTGAGTCCCTCATGGGCTTTTCTTGGGACAATACTGTGTTGACAATAGTCTTCATGATCTGTGGTGCCACATTTAGGCCGAAGCCAAGGCGTGTAAGGCAGTACCTCTGCCCCTGGAACCAAACTGTCTGGAACGGCCACAACGTCTCATCAACTCGCACCTGTAAATAGGCTTTTCGTAAATCCAATATTGAGACATTAGTGCCTTTCTGACGCCATTCCCTCAACTTACTGGCGCATACGTCAGCATCAGCAGTGTAGGCTTCAATATGCTTGTTAAGCTCCCTATAGTCCAGCACGGGCCGTACTTTCGACTTGTTATGCTGGACTACTGCCATCAAGGGTATTAGACCCTTCGGAGGCCCAAGCTTGTCCTCAGGGTAGGGGATTAACCAGCCATCTTGGATCCACGCCTTTAGTTCCCTTTCGTATTCTGCTCGGGCCTCACTGGGTATAGGGTACTCTGCAACCCCATTCTTGAGTTTAGTCGGTGCCATTCCCTCGGTCCACTTCCAAGATGCAATCCAGGCCCTCTTGCGCGAGTTGTCGTCCACTGTAAAATCCGGCCGATCGATATGGAGCGCTGCACACACTGGGGCCTCTAAGAATCGCACCTTTCCATCCCGATGAATTGCGACTCCCCCCAGCGCCTTGATGGCATCGTATCCGAGCAACAGGTCAAACCCCAGGAGATTTCCTTGGGTCACGAGCACATTGATCTTAGTGGCTGCACCGGTGTCCGTGTAGATCTTGACAGTTCCAGCTCCACAGCATGTCTGGGTCTCGCCTCCTATCGTGGTGACTTTGATCTTCCTTTTAGTCCAACTTGGACACAGCCTGGTGCTCACTATAGTATGCGAACAGCCTGAGTCGAGAAGTGCTGAGCAGGGTATCCTGTTTACGTAGACGGTTATTACTGGTTGCGCCTTGTTCAAATTTTGCTCGGGGAGCAGGGCGGCGCTGACGTCCTCTCCCCTGATACGTTTCCCGCACAGTTTTGGGCTAGATGCCCCAAACTGCCACACTTAAAACAGCGCACACGCCCCCTGTTGGTGCAAATCCTTGCAAAATGTCCGCGTCGGCCGCAGCGAAAACATTTCCCATTGCTTGCAGGGTTCTGATTCGGAATCTCCCGAGCGCCAATCTGGCCTGTCTGTGTCGCCATCACAACTGGTTCCCCCAGGTCCTCCTCATCTTTGATGATGGCTCGAGCACGTTCCATCAAGTGTTCCACGGTCGTTGTTGAAACGCTGGTTGAGGCTCTCAGTAGCTGCTTCACCCGAGTGGGAAGGCCCGCCACAAACGCGTACGCGAGCGTCCGCTCCGACACCTCTCCACCGAACAGAACTGCGAGTTTCTTTAACTCAGCGAAGAAAACGTCCACGCTGTCCTCCGGTAGAAGTTTTCGGGAAGCAAATTTTTCATAGGCCGTACAAGGATCCATGGCAAATGCCTTGTACAGCGCAGCTTTAATTGCGGTGACATCTCCCTTTTCGGCAGCACTGAGTTGCTGATATACACTCAAGGCACCCCCAGCCAATCTCAGGGGAATTACAGTGTGTACCCTTTTCACCTCACAAAGGTCGCACGTCAGCTCGACCCTTTCAACCCAGTCGACGATGGACGTGGACCCGTCAAACTCGGGTATGAGCTTTAAGTCAAATTTCGACTCGGTCATAGTCCTAGAGGCCAAATGGCCGAAATAGCTTGTAAGTAAAAAAATGTAAGGAAAAATTCAAGATGGCGCCCGACTCTCTCTTTAACACGGTAAGATATCCTCAACACGGCACAAGAAGCAACAGCCACACGATTCCCCAGCCAACTCAATCGTCCCTCCCCCACGTCTTTCCCCTCACCCGCTTTTATCGTCGTTCTAGGCCGGCTAAATTTGCATATTCCGAGAATTCGTGTGACTTTGCGAGACATCATACTTTACAAAAGACGGCGGTCGCCATCTTGGTCCTTCTTTTCTATTTTTGGTCGGTAACGCTGAGCTGGTCTCGAGGTAAGTCTTTTTCCCCTCATCCGTCTCTCCCACATACCCACACAACACGCAAACACGCGGGCGCTTATCTCCTGGATGCACGTTACAATTAAATTTCATTTTTTGTGTGTATGGATGACATGCTATATTTGAGTATTGCAGAAAAACAACTTAGCATAGTACCTACATATACTCTGCTAATGGTGATTAATTCCTATCGTCATTTCCAAAAACAAGTTAGTTCTCACAAGAACGTGGTAACTCAAAATATTCCTAACCGTCGAAAATTGTGATAAACTGGAATATATATATACATATATATACATATATATTGGGACTGTACGTATGCAACAATTCTGTAATAAAGAAGGGAAACAGACAAGATGTATGATTGTCTGTGTCTCCCAATTCCTGTCCTTAAGACTAACTATGAAAAACTGATTAAGAAGTAATTAGTTAATTTGATATTGGTCTTTTTTCTGGCTTGTGAAGATATTAGCAGCAGCCATTAAAGCATGTATGCAAATTAGCAAGTTTTCTGTCCTAGAAGGATCTGCTCGCAGGTAAGACTTTCTGCTATGCAAAAAGGTTTTAACTATATATTAGCTATATAAGATGAATCACATTCCACCACAGAATAATTACCAATGAATTTCCTAAGGTGATTAAATTTATTTTTGTAAATGAATGGACGTGCTGTATTTGAGGATTGCAGAATAAAAAAACTTAGCATAATACGCACGTATACTTTGTAGTGGTGATTAATTCCTATCCTCGTTTCCAAAAGCAAGTAAGTTCTCACAAAAATGTGTTAACTTAAAACCTGCCTAACCTTGGACAATTGTTATAAACTGGGAAATAAATCCTCTTAAGGTTATATGTTAGGACGATACACCTCTAACAATTTTCTTTCATTTCGTATAAACTTTGGCGAGAATTAAAGTTGTACATCTAAGGATAACCTGTCGGCAAACGAAAATATATCACTCTTACACGTGATGTGTTTGAAAATTTACAATAAATTTATTTCTTTTATAATAAATATGAACGTCACAATGTATTCTTCTCCAACTAATCTAGCAATAGTTTTTGTAAGAATATTCATTGGAAAAAGAAACAATTTTTAATGCTAAATTATGTGTACGTGGTAAAAATAAACAATGCAGAATAAAAGTATTTAATCGAAAATAAAATCAATAAAAATATCTATTCTAACATTTGTTAACTTTGTTTCACGTCTTCATTCCTCGAACAAACTAAAAAGGTTAAGAAATGATGTAGCATTTAATGTTGTCATATCGCTGGTGGCTTGTATGGGCGTATTTACACAACTGGTTTTGTTGATGTTTACAAGCCAATTGATTTAAACACGAGAAAAGTTTGTAAGAAGGTCAGTAGAATTACACTTCACACAAAGTATTTTCATCTGATAACAGATCAATTATTCGAAGTAGAAAGATTCGTTCACATGAATAAAAACAAAAAATATGACTACAAAACTTACTATCTACATCAAGTCTGTAAATAGCTAATCAGTTTATAATTGTTGAATAGCTTTTGTAGAAGTGCAGAAATTAAAAAATAAAGCCGCATTATCTGGAAAACACTTTCCTTTCAAAATCATGGTGAGTGTTCTCCATAGTTTTCAGTTGTTGGTCCGATTCCTCTGAAGACATCGCATGATTTTAACTTGGCAGAATACATGGGTCGGTTGCAATTACCTTCGACAGTGCAGTAGTGACATCTGACTTGTCTGTTTGCACTTATTTGCTGTCCTTAGATCATCTATATCAGAGTTACCTTCTCCTAGATGTGTGTCTTTACTAAGACGAAAGGTGCATCTCCACTAGTGGATTAATGTTCCACTAGATACCAACCTTGATATTTTTTATAACTCGGCGCAGTATATACAGCACCTAACCTTATTAATTAGTCACCCATCTGGTACTGGCCAGGCTCATCATTAAAACCTTAAGTAGATATTTAGACATGAATACTCCATATAAAACACACGTTTTATTCGGATGTATTAAATTTAAAAAGAAAAGTGAAAATATGTTTAAACGTGACTGCGGCATAAAAGCGTGTGTGTAATTTCGGGTGATTTTAAAGATTTACATGAGAATAAAAACTTTGTTTTTCAAAGAAAATTCTTAACACAGATTTGGAACACAATTTTTAACACAATAATACTAACACACATATAACAATAATATAGTTTTTTTTACTTTTTCGAATTTTATTACTTTAATTCTCATTGTGGATAGAACATACAACTATGCTATAAAATTGATGTTATGACAGACGTTCAATACTTGGTCTAATTTCTCATATAAGCTGATTGCAACTGCTGTTCAAAATATTTGCTGTAGCGTTCAATATTTAACATTTTACAGTATTATTGAAGGCATTTATTAGGGACGCTTATTTCAACTAGAATTGCAACTTTCTCCCTCTGTCAAGGTTAATAGACACATTTTCTTGGTATGTAGCTGTAGGACCGAAGAAAGTTGGAGTACATGCAAAAGAGGAACCATACTTAACTGGAATTTAGTTTCTTTCCTGTATGTGTTTTCATATGAGTCGATAAATGTGACTTCTGTGCAAATGAAGAACTACATACTTCACAAGAATGTGGTTTCTCTCCCGTATGTATTTTTATATGACGCAACAAAGCTGACTTCCATGCAAAAGAACAACTACATACTTTACAGGAATGTGGTTTCTCTTCTGTATGTGTATTCATATGACTAAACAAATGTGGCTTCCGTGCAAAAGAAGAACCACATACTTCACATGAATAAGGTTTCTCTCCTGTATGTGTTTTCATGTGACTAAACAACTGTGATTTCCGTGCAAAAGAAAAACTACATACTTCACAAGAATGTGGTTTCTCTCCCGTATGCGTTTGTATATGATTCAACAAATGTGACTTCTGTGCAAAAGAAGACCCACATACTTCACAGGAATGTGGTTTCTCTCCTGTATGTGTTTTCATATGATTCAACATATTTGACTTCCATGCAAAAGAAGAACCACATACTTCACAAGAATGTGGTTTCTCTCCTGTATGTGTTTTCACATGATCGAACAATGTTGACTTATGTGCAAAAGAAGAACCACATACTTCACAAGAATGTGGTTTCTCTCCTGTATGTGTTTTCACATGATCGAACAATGTTGACTTATGTGCAAAAGAAGAACCACATACTTCACAAGAATGTGGTTTCTCTCCCGTATGTGTTTTCATATGACGCAACACATGTGACTTCTGTGCAAAAGAAAATCCACACACTTCACAAGAATGTGGTTTCTCTCCCGTATGTGTTTTCATATGACGCAACAAATCTGACTTCCGTGCAAAAGCAGAGTCACATAGGTCACAAGAATGTGGTTTCTCTCCTGTATGTGTTTTCATATGACGCAACAAATGTGACTTCTGTGCAAAAGAAAAACCACATTCTACACAAGAATGTGGTTTATCTCCCATGTTTGATTGCATCTGATTCCACAAAAAGTAAATTAAATTAAGTGTATGATAATAAGCTGATAAGTTTCAACTTTAGATAATTTCTGTGAAGGAATTTATAATTATTTTCAAACTTTTTCAATTACCAATGACGAAAGGTCTTTCTCATCCATAAATGGACTTCTTTTCATTGTAGCAAATTCTGGAAATATACAATAAATTTGAAAAAATATAATTTATGTGGTAAAATATCCACAACATTTATTATTAAATTCAAAATAAAATGAGCATAGTTTTATGCAATATAGGTTAGTAAACAAAATTAACTTGTTTCTACTGTCAAATATTAAACAAAAATTGTCACATTTCTCCATTTTGCAAATTAGAGGATTGACTTCGTATATAATTTAATTCTTCAGAATACTGTTCTCATCTCAGAAACAGAAACACAATGAAATAGTTAATATTTGACAGTCTGCAATTTTTTTTTAGTTTTCTTTGAATTAGTCTGTGGCAATAGTCTGGTGAAAGGACATGCTAGTTCTCTTCAATTTTTGTCCAAAGTTCTTTCAGATTAAACATTTCATCATTGTGTTGCTGTTGCTTGATGTTTTCGATAGGATTGAGGTGTGGAGATTCTGAACACGGAATATAATTCTCTTCAAGGAAATCTTTACATTGCCAGTGAATGGAGCACGATTTTCCATTATCTATTACAGTCTTTTAATGATGTTAACCCCATGTGGCATGACATGACTTGGAAAATAAAAGAGACAAGAGTTAATTCGTGTCACATGTTGAAAGACAAGCATAAAAGCGTAAAAGAGGAAACCAAGTAGAGAGTAAGGTACTAGTATATTAAACTAGAGAGAAGTAAAGAGGCAGGTAGATAATTAGATATTAGTTATTGTTGCGAGGTGGGTCATATACAGAGATTCTGCAGGAAGCATATCATAGGAAACGGGGGCGTTTCATCCCTGTGATGCCTGATAAATGGAACAAAGGCATCGATGCACATACTTGGTAAAATGGGTGCATCAAACGTATTTTCAATAAGAATTCAGGGAAAGAATTATAGAGCTCTGGCGAATAGCGGAGCAGAGGTGCCAGTAATAAAAATCTTTTAAAAGCACTTTGACAGGGATCTAACTATGTGACTATGTGATAAAAACGTTAGTTTAAGAACATCAAATGGGTCCCCATTTATTGTAGAATCGTTCGATTAAGATTAGGGGTGGGAAGTTAGTCTATCCACAAGGACTTCTTTGTTACAGAAAATCTCAACACAACTAAACCGCGACTTAAAATAAATAAGTTAGGGTGTAGTTTAATTTAGGAGCAATAAGATTATGTCTATATTTCATCAATAGTTCAGTTAATTGCACAGAAAATTACATTAAAACACCAGCATCTGCATACATACTTGAGAAGGGGCTGCAAAATAACTAAGTTTAGTGAGCACAGAAAATTACATTAAAACACCAGCATCTGCATACATACTTGAGAAGGAGCTGCAAAATAACTAAGTGTAGTTTGGCTGGTGACATTATCGAGATTAACATGAATGAGGAACAAAAAGAAAAAAAATTGAAGGCAATAAAAGTACCCCAAGAATTCAAGTTGGAAGTTGATATGTTGCTGAAGTAGAATAGAGATTTTTCTTGTGCAGAACCGATACGCTGGAGAAGCGTATCAATACTGGAAATATGAGCTCATACTAAGACTCCAGTATTGAAAACCACTAAAGCAATAAAAGTTGATAGACTAAGAGAATAGACGAAATGCCCATATTTCATCAATAGTTTAGTTACTTGTTATTGACGGAAATATTTCTCAAAATTAGATCTAAAGTCAGGATACTAGCAGGTTAAATTAAGTAAGGACGATAAAATGAAAACTGTGTTCACCAGCTACCAGGGTTTATTTCAGTCTAACGTGATGCTGCTCAGACTTGCAGATGCATCCAGGGTCTTCCAGTAATTAATGTCCATAGTTATACAGGAACAGCAAGATTATGCATTACCGTATTTCGATGATATTTTAAGATTCTCAGATACGATCATATAGATAGGATACCTGTGAGTTTTTCATCAATATCACGTTATATTATCAACGATTTATAAAGAAACATTTCTGAGACAACCGAGCCGTTGGTTTGCTTGATGATAAAATATGCAAGGTTCCAATCGGACAACACATGATAGTCTGCCTTTGATGTTTGCCTAAAAACGAAGCTTGCAGATATTGTTATACTGGCTTATATTGATCTTGAGAAGGACAACCAACTGTACACAATTGTCAGAAGTGGGGAATGTCTGTAGTAAATTGTCATATGATGAGGACAACCGACTGTACACAGATGCATCCAATCATGTATTTGGGGAATGTCCATTGCAAATTGTCAGAGGAATGGTAAAGAGAGAGGTTGAAAAAACAATTTATTTTTTATCACATTTTATCACGAGATGGTCGACTATAGAAAAAGAAGCATACACGATACACTACGCCCTTAATAAGTTGACTCACTATTTGCATAGTGCAAAGTTCCATATCTATACTGATCACAGACTGCTAGAATATTTATCAAACTTGCCACTACAGAATAGGAAAATATAGACGTGGGCTTTTTGAGTATGGCTGTACATAACTGCACCATACAGTGCCTGAAATGGAAGGAAAATGTTTGTGTGGATTCGAGCTGAGACAATGACATTCCCCAGTAGAAATAGATGGTAGGAATTAATTGGTAGAAATAGATAATAGGAATTACTTGGTAGAAATAGATGGTTGCAATTACCTGGTAGAAATAGATGGTTGCAATTAATTGGTAGAAATAGATGATAGGAATTAATTGGTAGAAATAGATAATAGGAATTACTTGGTAGAAATAGATGGTTGCAATTACTTGGTAGATGCGATGAACTTGAATCGATTTTAGCCAAAAAAGTTTGCATCATATAAGATATCCCCTAAACGTCCTATGTTTTCGAGTGTAGATTTAAGAAGCAGATAAGGACATTTTTAAATTTAAAGATGCGGATGAAGAACGGTAAATCGTCTAAAACAGAACAAACATAGTTCATAGTGAAAGACGAGATAGTGTATTACTTGTCGAAACCCAAAAACAAACTATTGATAAGATTATATGTACCGTTACATCATAGAAAAAAACTGCTAGTGCAGTATGATGACACTATGGGTCATAAGGGCATGGAAAAGATGTTTCACGCCAATAAGTAAAAGTATTTATGCCCGTATTCATTTTATTATTATGTAGCTGTAGTTCGATGTAATGTCATACATTTTTAATAGAATTGAGGTATGGAGATTGTGCAGGCCAATTAAAACATGAAATATAATGCCCTTTAAGTAACCTCTTGACACTGTCAGTTGCATGAATGGGAGCACTATCCTACATAAAGATGGGATTATCATCCAAATTTGGGCCAAAATATGTAGAAAATGCTCAGTCAACATATTAATGTACTTGGTCGAATTCATTCACCCTTGCTAGCAAACTAATACGCCACATTAATACTGAACCTAACGTTAAACTGCGCACCTAGCATTACATTCTTTGTCCTTCTTTCAACTGAGGTACTGCCTGATATCAGTGACTTGCCTATTGAACTTGTGGCTAAAAATCACTTTTGATTAATATGAAGAGTCATTATCTTCAATGCATCCAACAGAGCCTAGATGGAACTTTCTGTTCTTTACAGTAATCATTGGCTTGCATCTTGCAACAGAGCCTCACAAATTAAATTCCTCTAATCTATTCTTAACTGTAGAAAGATAACACTTCTTAACAAGATTACACTGTTGTTCGATTTGGGAAACCGTTTCAAATCTGTTTCTGGCGCTGCAAATCTAGATAGCATTGTCTTCCCTGTAAGAAGTAACTCTATGACGACTAGATTCAGGGGCGTCATGAACACTGCCAGTTTTGGTGCTTTTGCAGTTACTCGTACGGTTATCTAACCACATTTCAATCTTTGGCTGATTTCTCGATTAGATATATCAGAAAGGTGGAGATTAGTGAGCTCCTGACAGTCACTAAGGGCAAATCGAGGCATATGGACTAGATGTTACGTTGTCTAACCTGGAACGACAACAATTACGATTAGAGATGCTTTGTTGCCTAAAAGGTGGTATTTTTAGCTGGTTTAAAGACTATTTGTTTCCTTAAGACACCTTAATTTTCATTGTTCTCATCAATCCATGATTATGTACTTCATCCTATACGTGTCTATGGTTTCCCTTTCCCATCCATATATACTCCACCATAACTGAATTTTCAATCTCTCCACATATTACAGCTTTTCAATGTTTTTCTAACATTACTGTTAATTGTAGGACTCAACATACATCATGTGAGCACATCATTTTATCACCCCAAACTAACGGCAAAGTAGAACGTTTTAGTGAAAAAAATGGAATAATAAACAGTCATGGATATATACATTAACCAAATGTTGGTGGCTGTCAGATTCAATGTGAGTGAAACGACGAAATTCTTACCATGCTCTCCAATAGATACATGATCTTGCCATTACATAATATATTCATGCTTTGTAAAGTATACTAGCGTGATGAGCAACATGAGATCGCTCTACAAGAGATACATTAATCTTTTATATTGGTATAACATCCCGAAAGCTAAGAAAAACTGATAGAGAATTCAAATAAGAAAACAAAGTTTATAGATTTTAAAATTGGAGAAAAAACAGTCACGTCTCATATTAAAGATCGTCAATCAAGGAACGTGAAAGACCGTTAAGAAAGGCTACATTGGCTGCTCTGAGTCGGATAGCGATTCAGCCATGGAACAAGATGATATCCCAATATGGATGAGTCGACATCAATGGGAAAGGCCATATGAGGAGTCTAACATTCCATTGATGCTCTCCAATAGATATATGATCTTGCCATTATATAATACATTAATGCCTTGCAAAATATATTAGGATGATGAGCAACACAAGATCACTTTAACATACGATTGATGGAGAGTAGAGTCATGACATGTAGCATAATGACTAAACATGCAAATAGTTTGGATGCGAGTTATCCCCTATTTGCATCACTTGCAGATGTCAAAGACATAATTAGGATTTGTTCAGAAAGTTATAAATAAGTTTGGATGTTGGGTAGAGGAACAAGGAAAAATTTAGTTTTTAAAAGAATATTCTTTTCAGCAAAATAGATTATAAGTTTTATTATTAACTTGAGCAGTATGCATGCACGGTAGTCATCGAGTGTCATCTACCGATGTTAATTTTAAATTACCACGTGTTTACCATCAGATGGTTTCAACCATGCATCAGGTGTTCCTAATATTAAAACATTTTAAAAAAAACACACGCACACATATTATTTATGATCAATAGGGTCAGGTTGTCAGAATTGATATTTTCAGTGGTGAAAGATCAACTATTTGACATACACAACTTTCAAAGGTGAGCGCACCTGTTAAAAGCAGGTCACATACATAGCCCAAGGGTTTCCTGTTTCCCTCTAGCTTAGTCTATATTTCGTTATTCTTGTTTAACTTAATTCCTCCTGTAGCGCGTTTCATATATTCTTAGACTCCAACCATAACCTCATCACTAGAATCAATCATGCAGTTTCCATGACATTCAGTGAGTAACTCGATTCCATGATGATTGACATACTGCAGGAGAATTGTTCAATTTGCATTTTTGATTGCATATTCGGAATTTTCTCTTCTTTTTCTTGTTCTTCCTTTTTTTAAGAAAGCCGTTTAACCTATGCAGGTATAAAGTTGGCTGTGGAAAGAGGTTGGGGGAGAAAGAAGTTTTGATTTGAGGGAAATCTTTTGTGGGGAGGAAACGAGAAACCATTTTGATGATTTTGCACATGTCAGAAAATGATCAGTTTCTTCTCATTATAATCTAAAAAATGATGTCTTTTTTAGTAGTTTTTTTTAAAAATAGAAACAGTCTGTATTGCACAAGTGACTGTCAACCATTTTAGGCTTTCTTTCTTTCCTTTCTTTTCTTTTTTGTTACATGACCAATCCTTTGAAGCACACACACACATGCTAATCAAGTAAGTTACAATTTTCCATACACAAATTCAAAACATCTACTTATGAAAGCCCCATTTATAATAACTTCCTTTTCATCTATCACAGTTAATGTCCCCAAAATACAAAATAATTTAATTTTATGTCATCTTCACTTTTCAAATAGAATTAAATTATTGCAAGAAAAACAAAAAAAGTTTTCGACATGTAAAAAATATATGTAAAGAAAAACATATTGTGATTCATATTTTTGGATTATTTGGAATATTGTCTTCATCTTAAATGTTATTTTTACAATGTTTGCACAATAAATAACACCCAAGATGAGAACAGTAGTCTTAATAATCTAAATAATACAATAAATCATTCCTCATCTAAAAAATTAAGAACCGTAATATTGTAATTTGTTTAAGAATCATGATTATTTTTTAATTTAATCAAAGGTATTTTTAAGGTTTGTTGAATGTATTTTTGAGAGAACTTAAAAATACAATATAATAAGTTTTTTTAATTATCAGCATTCTTTAAACAACGAACAGAAAATCTGATAACTACATTTCCAAATAAATTAACAGAAAACTCTTTGGTATATTTACGTGTGTAAACAGTTTCTAATACATCGATCCTTTATATTGAAAACACTAGACGATCATACAAACATTTAATTAAGGAAAGGAAAAAACAACAACTAAATATCAAAAAAGCTATTTAAAAAGGGCTAAATTCAATAAATTGGCTGAAAAAGTCGATGTTTCCAAAATGGGGGATCGATTTACTAAAACTTTGTATTAGAAACAGAGCACAACTTAAAAATGTTAAGTATTGAATTTTTTTTATAATCTGGTGTATTAGTGATAAGTACACAGGAGTGTAGTACTAGGATATGAAAAATGTACTTTTTTCAAAAGTGAGGTATCACTTTTCATTATAATTTCAGCATGGATCAATAAGTGCACTAGTACTGCTCATTTTACATTAAATTTATATAAAAATGTGATCCCCACGTTTGGAAAAAGTAATTTCCTCATATCATGAAATCTTATTATCTGTGTCAGTTTTGAAGTATATATTCGTTTTCAGCATATCCGAAAAAACTATAAAAGTTTTTCTTTGTAAAGATTTTTATGATTTTTATTTTTTGCTTTACCTCAGGTTCTAGACATTGATACTTGTTTTTATGTTTAAGTATTGAAAATAAAATAATAGATTAATGATAATAATTCACTGAGAAAATTGAAAAAAAAGATGAAAACTGTGCAGTCACACACACACGCACACTCGCACGCAAATAACAAACCATTATTCATTACAATTTCCCAGCGCATTTAAGAAAATATATAATCTGTCAGCAACGGTACAATTTCAAATTTTGCCCACACACTTTTCTCAAACAACAAAAGTAAAAATAACATGTTTGGTGGACATAGGTGAAAGCAAGTCACGTGACACAACCAGTCAAAGAAAAAATTATAATCTTTTTAACGAATTTCCATAGCGAAAATATCAGCAGGAGCAGTCCCTTTCTGGAGCCGTCCAAAAATGTATACAATAGCCGTCTACAGAGACATTTCAGCTTTCTGTCTCTCTCAGCTCACTTCTAGACACCACGAGAGCATGTTTCTCTTGTTCACGACCTCGTCACCGCCAACATCGTAAAACATCACACGCATACACCATGCAGGCACAAAACTATGTGTGCACACACACACACACACGAACACACACACGCATTCATCCTGCAACATCTTCTAAGCAAGGCGAACTTCGCCAGATACACACGCTTTAAATTCCTTTTTTTAATTACTTTCATGCAGGACTTTCATCTAACATTTCTAATTACAATAACATCGAAAGAACTGTCACCCGTTGGACCTTTTGTGATCACCTTATTGTTGTTGTTTAAAAAATACATGTTGTGCATTTAAATCAGAAGGAGGTGTCGTTTGTTTCATTCTTTTTATTATTTGTTTGGGGGGGTGAAGAAATTTAATCTCACTTATACTTCTGACCCCCACTACAAAATTGGTGACACCCGACTGTGAAATGAAACACACACTTCCCTCCACAACCCACAGTTCAATATCACGCTATTTTCCCATTTAAATTGGGACTGCAGACGTCCGCTACACCGACTCCTTGACAACATGAAGACCAGAAATTGGCAATTTAAAGGCGTCCAAATCACTTTCAGGACAAAATCAAGTGAAACAAGAGCATGGATCCATCACATTCAGAAATATCTTCAGCCACCCTATCATTAAACATCCCGGCATTCACCACAGCCAACATTAAGTCCTTGTTCATCCAAATCCAAGCGTTATTCGACACGAAGCAGATAACGTCGGCAAAGGACAAGATATACTTACCTGATGTCTCCAGCGATTTATAAACACATTTCTGACGTTAATGACAGCTATGAACACCCTATAAGAGGTTTTTGTTCAACCTAAAAACAGCATCTTCTGTCGTCATTTACTGGCAACTCGTCGTCAACAAAGAAACGAAAGCGTGGACCAGTATTTACAGTCCTTAAAAGAACTTGCTAAGGATTGTGACTTTCAGGCTTTCAGGCTGTGTCGGCGATACAAGCGAGGGATGAATACATCAGGGATGCATTCATAAACGGAATCGAGTCATCCCCACTACAAAACAAACCAATGAAAAACATTTAAGATTTATAGTTTTTTTTTTCTTTTGGTAAACAAAAAACAACATTAGTAAAAAATATTTAAAATTTATAAAATTATTTTTTCTTTGGTAAACGATAAATTCGTACTGAAATAAACTTGAAGTTGCAATTAAAAATTGATATAAATTTTATATTACTATATTTCTTTTTTAAATAGCGTTTTTTTTTTTCTAATTAATATATACTATTATGAGTTGAATTTCCAAGAAAAAGAAACTTCCTAAAAATTAATTAATTTAAAAAAAATTAAAACCATTAACATTCCATTTTTTTAAAAATGTTTCATTACAACATAGATTTTTAATTAACGGTGTTTAATTTTTTTTTAATATTAAGCTATAATATAAGCATTACTCTTGCCAACTATTTTATGGCCAGATTAAAACCGATTGAAAAATATTATTGCAAAAAAATAAACATTTTGTAGACCAATCTAGTTTGTCTCATTTTACTAAATAAAGAATAAAAAAATTAACCAAATGAACAGTCGTACATATTTAGTAAAACCCTATTTCATATTTAATATACAAATGTTTATAATATTATTAATTATTAAACTGTGTAAATCTTAAAATCTAACAAAATTATAAAAAAGATTAATTATTAATTGTAGTTTGAAGAAGATAAACTAAGGTTTTAAAAATCATTAAGTCGCTTCTACTGTTCCATATTTCGTATAGTTAAGACAAGTTTGACTTTACGGGATTATGTGCTCCGTTCTTCCCAATCGTTTGAAAGTGCCTAACGATTATTAAGATGGAACGTAAGTAATAATTTACCAAAACGTTTAAAGGTATTCTAGGCATTGACCGTTGTTTTTTGTTTTATGTTTTTTTTTTCTTTTTGTATCGATAACAAAAAACAATCGACACCGAAAAATTTTCCACGATAAATCACCATTTCAGGATTATTCGCTTAGTAAATGAAGTTAACTCCCTTACATTTTTAACGTGAAAAAGTCGATACTAAATTCATGTAGTAATACTTACGTTTTTGTTTTATAATCTGCTTTCGATTAACTTTATCTGTTTTTATAAAGGAAACGATTTTTCAAATGTGATTGACTTTACAAGATCAACTTAACATTCAAGATGACGAACGGAAGAGCAAGTTCGCAGAAACAAAATTGAAGAGGAAAAAAAAATCATTTCGAAATAGAGCGGATATATTTACTGAATATCACAGATGAAATTAGTATTATTTTATTTAATATTTTAATATTTACATGAGAGAGAACAGATTACAAGTTTCGTCTTTATTAATTCTCTAATTCGATGCACGTGCAATTTAATGGCGGAAACTGATAGTTTTTTAAGCCGCATTTTCGTAATTTTATTTATTTATTTATTTACTTAAGATTCCTGGTTATTTTTTAATTGTGCTTGAAAGATTAAAGCCTAAAGTTAATCTGGTGCTTGTGCAGTTTACCAAACACATTAAAAATGAAGATATTGAACTACATGCCTAAATTAATAAAAATGTTATTCTGAAAAATGTTTAAACGGCGTCGTTAGAAACGGACAAATGAAACTGACAATTTCATCTAAATCTCTTGAAAGGTCAGTATTAGTTTTCTGAGACTATTTCAAAGATAATTAGTAAAGTAAAATCTTAAGATATTGAATTTTAAAAAAGGTTTTTCGAGCAATAAATTTGTTTATTATTTTTTGTTTTTGTATAAATAAGATTTAGGATTATTTGCTATAAAGATATACAAAAAAAACAACTATAATATAAGTACCTGCATTTCAAATGATTCGATCTTTTATCCATATTCAATCATTTATCGTGGACAAATGACATTTTGATGATAACTTGAACAAAGTATGGTAGACTCGACAGGCATAAATTGTTTTTTAGTCTCGTAAATTTCAATGTAATTTTAACGTTGGTTTTTAAGTGCACAATGAATTTTGCAAGTGTTTAATTTTTTTCATAAGCAATATATATATATGTGCTAACAAAAGAAGAACTCTCTTCTATGCCTTCCGGAAGCGAATTACTTCCCTTACCGGAAACGAATTATTTCCCTTTAGTTTTTATCCTATGTATGAAATGTAGAACACGTGGACTCGCTTCTCCGCGTTGTTCTTAGTGGAATAAAGCTTACTTTAAGCTCACTCAGTTCTCCTGTCCTATTTATCACAATTTATTTCACTAAAGAACTATGGAGAAGTACCTGAAACCCGAACGCCTTGATTTGGAACCCACAAAGGCGGACGCAGCCAATATATGGCGACACTGGAAGAGGTCGTTTGTTATATTTATCGAGGCGGTTAGTGGTCCACAACTGACAGACGAGTTAAAACTTATTTTATTAATCAACCTGGTGTCTCCAGCAATTTATAAACACATTTCTGACGTTAATGACTATCAGACAGCTATGAACACCCTAGAAGAGGTTTTTGTTCAACCTAAAAACAGCATCTTCTGTCGTCATTTACTGGCAACTCGTCGTCAACAAATAAACGAAAGCGTGGACCAGTATTTACAGTCCTTAAAAGAACTTGCTAAGGATTGTGACTTTCAGGCTTTCAGGCTGTGTTGACGATACAAGCGAGGGATAAATACATCAGGGATGCATTCATAAACGGAATCGAGTCATCCCACATCAGACAGATGCTCCTGGAGAACAAGAAACTCGACCTGCATACTGCGTTCGACCAGGCTCTCACGCTCGAGACAGCTCAAAAACAGTTGTCATTGTACGCTCAGTCGGACTCCTTGACTGCGTCGATATCTGCAGTCGGAACGGAAGAAGACGACAACCAGTCTAGATGCGAGGAGCAACCCACAGTAGCGTCACTCTCAGGACAGAAATGCTTCTTCTGTGGAAACCCAAGGCATGACCGGGCGAGGTGCACCGCCAGAAATTCTTTTTGCAAAAACTGTAAGAAGAAAGGGCATTTCGCTCGTGTCTGCAGATCGCCAATGGCTGCTGCTGCTGCTGCTGCTATAAACTACGGTGAGTCTCTTCTTGCTTCGTCAGTTCCTTCTCTTATCTTTTCGGAGAGTCTCTCTCGTTCGTCCTCATGGGGAAAATCAAAGGTGAACCCATGAGGATACTCATCGATACTGGGAGCTCAGAAAATTTTATCCATCCTGACAAAGTTAAGGTACTCGGGTTAACGGTCCTGCCAAGTTCCGAGAAGATTTTGATGGCTAGCAGTTCTCATTCGTCCTCTACTCTCGGTCATTGTGTTGTATCTCTGGGTCTGAATGGAAGGGAGTACGATAATGTAAAGTTATCGATTATGGTCAACCTGTGCAGTAATGTAATTCTCGGACATACATTTCTGAACCAACACTCGTCGGTAGAAATACCTTTCGGAGGACCACTCCCCCTCTCACTGTTTGTGGCCTTACCGCCATTAAAAATGTCCCTTACCCGTCTCGCTTTACAAACTTAACCCCAAACTGTCGCCCAATTGCGGTTAAATCCAGGAGACATACCCTACCAGATGCCAAATTTATTAAATCGGAAATAACCCGCATGCTAAAGGAAGGTATTATACAGCCCTCTCAATCTCCATGGCGAGCCCAAACGCTCGTAGTTACTCCTGAGAATCACAAGAAGAGACTTGTTGTGGATTACTCTCAAA
This sequence comes from Euprymna scolopes, assembly GCF_053919585.1. Lineage (NCBI taxonomy): Eukaryota > Metazoa > Mollusca > Cephalopoda > Sepiida > Sepiolidae > Euprymna > Euprymna scolopes. The sequence continues at coordinate 48,711,816 of NC_136527.1, read as the reverse complement.
AGATAAACCGTTTCACTCTCCTAGATGCTTATCCTCTTCCTCGAATGGAGGACATGATAAATGAGATTGCCACTTATCAAGTGTTTAGCACTCTTGATCTAACTAGTGCTTATGATCAAGTTGCAATCAAGCTGGAAGAACGAAAATACACAGCCTTCGAAGCTTCTGGATCACTGTAACAGTTTCGGCGAATTCCGTTTGGAGTAACCAATGGAGTAGCTAGCTTCCAACGAGTAATTGACGATATCATCAAACGAGAAGACCTCCGAGGAACCTTCGCCTACATCGACAATGTTACAGTTTGTGGAGAAAATCAGGCATATCATGATGCTAATTTAAAATGTTTTATGAAGGCTGTAGAGAAATATGGACTGACACTGAATGAAAGCAAGTGTCACTACTCTCTTGTTTCAGTAGACTTGCTCGGCTATACAATAAGCAAAGGTTCGGTAAAACCAGACACTGACAGGCTTAAAGGGTTGATGGACTTGCCTATGCCTCAGGATTCTCCTTCTCTTCGACGAGCTATGGGAATGTTCTCCCACTATTCAAAGTGGATATTTTACTTCTCTGAGAAACTACATCCCCTAACTAAGATTACCAACTTTCCCCTCTCTAAGGAACAAACCGACGCCTTTAGGGACCTAAAGAAAGATATTGCTAAATCCTCTCTAGTAGCCATAGACTCCTCTCTTCCCCTTGAGGTTGAAACTGATGCCTCGGAACATGCCATCGCTGCCTCTCTGACCCAGAACTCTCGGCCAGTGGCCTTCTTTTCCAGAACATTAACCTCCGCTGAGCAAAAGCACTCCTCAGTGGAAAAGGAGGCCTATGCAATTGTGGAGGCGATCCGAAAATGGCGACATTTACTGCTCGGGAAGCATTTTAAGCTAACCATTGACCAAAAGTCTGTCTCTTTTATGTTCGACCCTAAAGGAAAGAGCAAAATAAAAAATGAAAAGATAACAAGATGGAAGTTAGAACTTGCCTGTTTTAGCTATAATATTGCCTATCGACCAGGGAAACAAAATGTTACTGCAGACACTCTGTCTCGAATTTGTTCTTCCGCCACCTCCGCTGACATATTACACTCATTACACACAGACTTATGCCATCCGGGGGTATCTAGGATGCTACATTTCATCAAAACCAAAAATCTGCCGTACTCTGTGGAGGAGGTGAGAGCTGTTTCGAAGACTTGCCGGGTATGTTCTGAAGTAAAACCTAGGTTCTTTAAGTTGGCACCTCAGATTCTCATTAAAGCAAGTCAACCATTCGAAAGAATAAGCGTGGACTTCAAGGGGCCGTTACCCTCAAATTCTCGCAACCGGTACCTTCTGACAGTTGTTGACGAATTCTCTCGTTTCCCCTTCGCTTTCCCCTGTGCCGACATCTCAGCTGCTACTGTCCGAAAACACCTAATTAGCTTATTCTCCATGTTTGGAAATCCTTCCTTTGTACATTCTGATCGTGGAATAGCCTTCATGTCAGACGAACTAAGAGAATTCTTACTTTCTCGTGGCATTGGTACTAGCAGAACAACTGCCTTCAATCCTCAAGGTAATGGACAAGTGGAAAGATATAACGGTATTATCTGGCAAACAGTGAGTCTAGCTCTACGCTCAAGAAATCTCCATGTTACAAATTGGGAAAGTGTGCTAGATGTAGCCCTCAACAGCATTCTAGAGGCAGAAATAGATCCCGTGCCAGAGAACCAACAGCTACAGGACGTACCTCAGCAGCCCGATTCGGACCCCCTGCCACGAGTGCACGAAAACTCTCCCCTCGAGAATTCGGTTCCTACTTCTCCCCAATCAGACGATCCACAGAGGAGATCAGCGGAGGACAATGAGGTGCCGAATCTTCGACGCTCTACTAGAGTTCGTCGAAACCCCCAATATTTAGCTGAAAACTATCTGCTTTGAACTTTTCTTTTCTCTTTTGCTTTGCAGCTTAAACAGAAACCCGCTCCCGCAGTTCCTGGTAACTCTACATCCTAAGATCATCATACGGCCTCGGATTCCTCTGAGTGGTGGAGAATGTACTGACAAAAGAAGAACTCTCTTCTATGCCTTCCGGAAGCAAATTACTTCCCTTACCGGAAGCGAATTATTTCCCTTTAGTTTTTATCCTATGTATGAAATGTAGAAAAAGTGGACTCGCTTCTCCGCGTTGTTCTTAGTGAAATAAAGCTTACTTAGTGGCTCAGAATGAGAACTCAACACTGATGCATTCCAGCATGCAATACTGTTATATAGGAACACCCAGGACAAGGACAGCAAACTATCTCCTGCAATCTGATTTTTTTGTGTGTTCACCTACGTACATTGACAGTCATCTACAATCAGTCCTTGTCCCATCCCTCGGGGATTGTACCAATGATTTGGGGGAGAGAGGGAAATATGTACCACAGCTAGACTTTTATGTTATGTGACTGTAACTATCCCGTTTATTTAGTTCTACCAATCTGTGTATTTCTAATCTTCATAATTTGTGATGTCATCCTGAAATGATATCAAAATGGTGTATACTTATCTAAATATGAGTGATTTCTTAATTTTCCGTTACGTCTGTTTTTATTTTTCGTGTAAGGGACGCTATTCCACTTTAAAAGTATATTGTATTATTTCCCTTATATATTTTAATCATTTTATGGATCAATTTTATTTTATGAATTTTAACTGTACACAAACGTTATATTTTACTACTTTAAAGTTTTTCAACTTCACCTCAATTTATATTTAGTTTTTATTTATGTAAGCCAGGATATTGTAAATCAATTCCACTGTAAACTAATATATATTTATATACGCATATTTTTAACTACAAGTATAATCTTTAAATTATTTTATATTAAACTAAAAAAATACCTGGTTTCTCAAAATACATTCAAATACGTTTATGTGGTCCTCAGTGATGATTGCTGTCTGCTGATTTCGGGTTCTTACTAACCAGATCGCCTTTTTTTTACAAGGTGATCACCACTTATCAAGGTACGGAAGCCACCCAGGGATAAGGTTATTGTATTACAGTACGTTAGTGTGGGGGTTTAATAAAAATGTTTACTTAAGGGGGCGGATCATCAGGAATTTGTTTATGTTGGACTTGAAGACATCCAGGTTGTAGTCAGGTGGGAAGCACGCTGACAGAACAGAGTTCCATAGGCATGCGGTTCTAAGAAAGAAGCTTTGTTCATGGAATCTACGTTTTGGTTTAGGCACCGATAAAGAGTGTGGAAAATTTTTGACAGTGGTTTCAGCTAGTCGGGTGTTTTTCGTAAAGGATTTGTGAGGGCGGACGAAAGATTGGAGCTCAGACGAGCATCTGCCATGGAAATAACGATAAAACAAAGACAGGCTCGCAACGTCTCTTCTGTGGGAGAGAGGTTGCGGGGTAGAGAAAAGGGCCTTCACCACTAAGCCACAAATCAATTTTGTACTCTGTCAAGGCAGGTTAGGCTGTTTTTAGCAGCTCCTGCTCAGATATGGCAGCAGTATTCTATCCTTGGGCGTACTTGGCTTTTATATAGATAGAAAATTGCATCAGTAGTGAGATATCTTCTGGGGCGGTAGAAGGATCCTGCCATCTTCTCAGCGACCTTGGCAACATACTTGATGTACGTGTTCCATTTCAGATCAGGAGTAAGGGTCAAGCCCAGTAGCTTGTCAAAAAATGGGGCTTATCCTAGACGAGAGCCATCCATTTCAATTGGTGCCAGATGGGGATCAGAGCGTTGATGATGTAAAGATAGGAGCTTGGTTTTAGATGCATTAAAGGTAACCAGCCACCTCTTCCCCCACTGAACCATGTGCTCGAGATCAGAAGAGAGAAAATCAGAGAGAACTTTGTCATTTACAGCCTTTGATGTGTTGCCGTAGATGGTCGTGTCATCAGCATAGATGTCAATGAATGATCTAAGTATGTGTTTAGGGAGATCATTGATGTAGATCAGGAAAAGAGTTGGGCCCAGGATGGACCCCTGAGGGACTCCAGCATTAATACTGTTGGCCTCTGATTTCTGACCATCAACCACTACTCTTATGAGCCTATCAGAGAGAAATGATTTAATGATTGAGAGAACATTACCTGTGATATCGTAGCTGGAAATCTTGTGAAGTAGGCCTTTATGCCATACTTTATCGAATGCCTTTGATATGTCAAGAGCAATTGCCCTGGAAAGGAAGCCTTTGTCAAGAGATTCACTAATCCTATGAGATATAACCGTTAGCACATCTGCGGTAGATCTGGCAGAACGGAAACCATATTGCATGTCACTAAGAAGTGGTTGACTATTTCTCTATTTAATATGGATTCCAGCAACTTACTCATGACACACAGGATACTTATTGGTCTGTACTGAGAGGGAGATGACTTTTCACCTAAATTCTTGAATACAGGGCATACTGATGAGGTTTTCCAGGGTGTTGGAAAGAACTTCTCCTTAAGGCAACGCTTAAACAGTAGCAAGTTCAGGTTGAAGCTTTTTTAACACTATCATTGAGATGCCGTCAGGGCCAGTTGCTGGAATCAAGGTTCTTGATTAGCTTGGCGACCTCGTGCACGGATATTTGTATGTTACCTAGCGTGTTGTGCGTTATAGAAGGAAATATGGGGAGTTGATGGCCTTCGTCACATGGGGTAGAATTAGCTGCAAAGTTCTTGGCAAATAGTTTGGCTTTGTCTGCTGCTGATGAGATAACTTCAGGTCCATTCATAATGGTTGGGATAGAACGCACACTCCTGTTAAGGATCCTATTTGTTATTTGCCAAAACTGGTTGGAATCAAGCCGTTGATCGGCTACTTTTGATTTAACGGACTGAGCATATAGCTCTCGTGCATTTTTATTACTCTTTTACAGTGGTTGCTGACGTTCCTGAAAGCGGATTTAGTCTCAGTGCATCTATTACGTTGGTAGCTATGGAAAAAGTGATTTCTGTGCGCGATGGCAGTAGCACATTCTGGGGAAAACCATGGATGACTGTTGGGTTTTTGTTGGAATTTTTTAGATGGTATGAATTGGTCTATGCTTACAATTAGCCATTCGGTCAGGTTTGATACTAGAGAGGACACATCCTTTTTAAACATGGAATGCAGAGGTAAATCAGATATGAATGTACGGAAGCTATCCCAATCAGCCATGGAGTATCGGTATACAGTACGGTTGAAGCGTACGTTTGGGGGCTTATTGCATTTAATTTTTATCTGAACTGATACGACGGAGTGGTCGGAGGATCCTAAAGAAGAAAGAACGGAACATGAACATAGCTCAGGGGAAGTGGAGAGTAAAAGGTCTAGAAGGCTTGCATACTGACCTGTAGTATCGGGCACACGGGTGGGCTCGTGAACAATCTGAGTGAGGTCATAAGCAATGGCAAAGTAATGACAAAACCTCCCCTCATCGTATGATCGGCCCATCATCGGCCCATTACATAACCGACGATCAGCCGACAAACACTGTAATGGGCCGATGATGGGCCGATCATTCAGGCTGGCTGGGTCTGTCTTATTTGAGTGGGTCAGCCATTCCACGTTATGGACGTTGAAGTCACCACAGATGTGAATGTACGCCGAGGGATGTGCAGACAGGATGTGATCAATTTTCTCAGCTATACTCTTAAAGATAGTAACTCCGCTGTTATGGGGCGATAGAGGGCAAATATAAATGCAGTGGTGTAAGCAAGTGCAACCCGGAAACACATATAAGGTAAATTAGGATCTTCTCTAGAGATATCCCTGCCACATGGGAAGCCATCTTTAATGTAGGCACATATTCCATGCCCATGGCGATCTTGGGGTCAGATTTAGATGTTAAATTAGAGTATCCGTTAATTATGAAGTCATCTAGGGAAGTGGGCGGCCCTATTCCAGTTTCGCTTAAGAAGAATATGTCCGGTTTCGTCTCCTGTAATTGGGTTTCAACCCCTGGAAGGTTGGAACGTAGACCCCTGATGTTGGAGAAAGAGACATGGTAGTAGGAGTCTACGTTGGAAGCTGGGGTTCTAGGTTTATACGATTTTTTTCTGGAGATATTTCATGTTTAGGTTTTGGGGATTTGTGGAACAGGTCTGCATACTTGGTTGGAGCAGGATAGAGAGGGAAAGTAAGAGAGAAAAAGACAGGATTTTTTATCCAATCTTTTTTGTTATCCAATTGTAGTAAAAAAAATCGTGCAAACCTTTTACCACTGGCAACAGCCGCTTCAAAGAGTGAAAGAAGAAAGAAAAAGAAGAGAATGGCCACTGCGTCTATTTATAGACTAGAGATCATGGGAAGAGTATGCAAATAACTTTGGACGGTTTTGTCCTATAAAAAGCCTGTATTTGGGAGAGAGGGTGTCTTTTTTGTTTGGCAGAAGCAATTGCTGTCAGAAGTGCATTGGACTGCAGGATTGAAGAGTGAAGATTGAGTTGTGGGGTCATTGTATTTAACCACACCAATCTTACAAGTCCTTGTAAAGATTTGTACTACTGTTCTCTTGGCAGAATTTATAATTTCTGTTCTTCTTGCTATTTGTCAGTCAGCGAAGGAAAAGGAACCTTGTTTTCGAATAAATAAAATATGTTCTTATCGAGTTGATTCTTTTATTGCGTCATTTAACTAAATTGATTAAAACAAAAAATATAAAAAGTTAAAACTGTCGTATTGGACTGGTGGATTTTAACTTAAAGTTAAACTACAACAAAACTATCATAAGTAACGGATGAATTCTAAATTACTTAAGTTAAAGTACATAACCAAAACTTTCAGATGTCATGTTAGTTATAATTGTGTTTATTTATTTCAATTGATTTTGAACGCTTTCTTGCCCGGTTAGTTGCAATAATTCGCAAATATCATTGTCCAAATTTGGCCAGGCTTCCTTGTTGTTGGCAGGTGGTCATTTGATTCTTTTTCTTCAACTAAAGAAAGAGCTTAAGAAATGATTTAACATCAAGTGTCATATTGTTGGTGACTAGAATAAGATCGTTCACACGACCGGTTTCGTTAATGTTGGTAACGCCCTCGTCTAATTTCTCATATAAGTAGAACAACGAAAATTAGCACAGTTATTAGTTTTATCCAGATAAGAACATTACAGAGTTTTATATTTCTCGCATAGTTTAATGCATCTCTGGAGACCGTTTTTGTAGAAAATGCAGACATTCATAAATCAAGCCATATCATCGGAAAATGCTTTCAAAAACAAATTTCTGGCTTGCAGAGGTAAAAATCAGATGACCACATGCATGGGAAAAAATTCATGGACGTCTGCGCTTCTGATCTCAAACATTGTGTGATATGGATCGGAGTGATGTTTTTCAGAAGGATATTTGCTGATCAGGCCCTCATGATTTTGATAACTTATTTAATTTTCTGAAAATGTAAGCAGAATAAGCTCCTGTAAATTGTGGAAGTCAGTTTAACACATCTAGAGTGAATCTTGCTTCGGTACAGTATGATATTCAATGCGTTTTTGCTTCTGGAAATTTGTCAGCAACCTAGGAATCCATCAGATAGTTTCAACAGATCCTGCACTAATCATGACCTGTTTTTGATTTGGCGAATACTTAAGCATAAATCTTCAAAAAATGAGCCTCCGCGTTGTTTAGAGTTGCTTCATCAATAGCAGATGGAGGGCTTCCAGATCTCGAATCTGCTGCTATAGATTTCATAACATATTGGAATTCACAATGACAACGTTTTACAAGAATAATATGTGACATCGTTTCTTTTAATTTCATCAACAGTATCCTGTGGTGTGCATGGTTTCAAATAAGACAACTGATCACTACATGACACTTGGCAGAGTCCATTTCACACTTAATTAATTTAAAACACTTGTAAATCAAGAACAACTATTAGTTGTTTTGTAATTTGTCACATGACCCATAGACATATACACTATTGCATATGCATACATTATTGCATATGCATACATTCTACGACATCAAACAAACTGAAGTTACATAGTTGGCCTTCGGGACAAGATCAAAGTGTAGTATCTGTTTTTCATATGCTTCACTGCAATTTCTTGTTCTCTGTCAGTGGAGGAGAAATCCTTCTCGACTGAGACAATTTTTATTTTTGTTCCTTTTCTCCACATTAAAAAACGACTCTGGTGTCTAACTCTGTCCTGTGGGGAGGCATTGTAAATAGGAACAAACGGAAGAGGGTCAATATCATTACTTATTGAACGTTCCTCGTATTTAAATAATCATGCACAATAAACATATATATGAAAACAACAATCATAAAAGGCTAAAACCTTAATGAAATATTTAGACATAAAACTTGATATAAAATAGTTTTATTGAATGTAACAATTTTAAAAAATAAAAAAACTGTAAAAACGTTTTATTGAGATGTATTAAATTTTAAAAACATTTTAAAAATGTGAAAACATTTTATTGGGATGTATTAATTTAAGAAAATTTTTAAATTTATTTAAAACGTTATAATGAGATGTATTAAATTAAAAAAAATAAAAACTTAAAATGTTTTATTAAGATGTATCAAATAAAAAATGTTAAAACGTTTTATTCAGATGTATTAAATTCTGAAAAACTAAACAACTGTTAAAACGTGAAACATAAAGGCTGTATGTACTTTTGGGTGATTTGAAAGATTTACATGAGAATAAAAACTTGGTTTTTAAAAGTAAATTATAAACATAATCCAAGTATATTCTTTTCTATCGTTTTTGCATGAGAAAGTAATAGATTTTTAACACAATAATACAAACACACACATATAACAAGAATACCAACTCACACATATAACAAGAATGCCACCACACACATATAACAATAATACCAAAACACACACATATAACAAGAATACCAACACACACATATAACAAGAATACCAACACACACATATAACAATAACACACACATATAACAATAATACCAACACAAACACATGACAAGAATACAGACACACACATATAACAAGAATACCACCACACATATATAACAATAATATCAACACACACACATATAACAAGAATACAACACACACATATAACAAGAATACCAACACACACATATAACAATAATATCAACACACACATAAAACAATAATATCAACACACACATAAAACAATAATATCAGCACACACATAAAACAATAATATCAGCACACACATAAAACAATAATATCAACACACACATATAACAATAATATCAACACACACATATAACAAGAATATCAACACACATATAACAAGAATACCAACACACACATATAACGAAAATACAAACACACACATACAACAAGAATACCAACACACACATATAACAAGAATACCAACACACACATATAACAAGAATACCAACACACACATATAACAATAATATCAACACACACACATATAACAAGAATATCAACACACACACATATAACAAGAATATCAACACACACATATAAGAAGAATATCAACACACACATATAACAAGAATACCAACACACACACACATATAACAATAATACCAACACACACATATAACAATAATACCAACACACACATATAACAATAATACCAACACACATATAACAAGAATAGCACCACACACATATAACAAGAATACCAACACACATATAACAAGAATACCAACGCACACACATATAACAAGAATAACAACAAACATATAACAACAATACCAACACACACACATATAACAAGAATACCAACACACACACACATAACAAGAATACCAACACACACATAACAAGAATACCAACACACACATATAACAAGAATACAAAAATATTTTTACCTTTTCAATATGTTATTATTTGGGAATGGAACATACTACCAGATGACAGATATTCACAAAATCTCAAAAACGTACAATTTTGTGTTCGCATGTTTGTCTAATGCTGATTTCATATAAACAGAAGATCTACATTACAAAAAATATTTTCAGTTTTTCTTATTTTACTTTGTAGGAAAAATTAAAACTTACTTGGCTAGTATGTGTGCGTTCTTCAAAGGGTCGGTTGTATATCAAAAAATAGAAAGGACTAAAATGGTTGTTCACATGTTTGTCTAAAGCTGATTTCATAAAAACTGTCAAGATGTGAAATTGGCATGAAAGTTTATGGTCTTTCATTTTAAAGATTTACATAAGAATAAAAAATTTGTTTATTCAAAGAAAATTATTAACTAAATCAAAGGATCATATTATTTTCTCTCGTCAGAGAAGAGCCACATACAAAAATGTGGCTTTTTAGTTTTTCTTATTTTATTTTTTTAGAGAAAATTGAAACTTGGCTTGCATGGGTGCAAAGGTCGGTTGTGTAATAAAAAATAAAGAGAAACCCTAAAATGGTTACATCCAATTGGTTTTATGTGTAATACTCATCACAGCGATGCAGAATGTCGACATTTCTATGCAAAAGAAACAGGTGAATTAAAAAAAGACTTGTACAGAATATAGGATGAGTTTAAAAAATGTGCCAGGTATGTAGGCATGTGCAAGTAAACTTGAAAAGTGTTGAGTTTTGGAGTTGGACGTTTTGACAACAGAATGTCGAGTTGTGGAGTTAATAGGTTTAACAACAGGGTGTCTTGTGGATTTGGACGTTTTGAAAATAATTTAAAAAGTTCTGATAATAGAATGTTGAAGTTTGGGATTGGAAGTTTTTAAAACGAAGTGTCGAATAAACCTGATAAGACGAAGTCCTCAGAAATAAAAGTGCTCCCTACCTGGAGCACATACTTAAACTCTATAAGAGATACATAGATATTTGTATGTTCCATTCAAATTCTTTTGTATTCAGTATATTTTTGCATATGACACAACAAATGTTCCTTCTATGCAAATATCTCTTGCACTTGGTTCACCAGGTATATTTACCAGGTAGTTTTTAAAATCCTTTTGTCTGATTTAAGTTCCTCCTATAATTACTGAAATATATAGATTTTCTAAAGATTACAGTTTCTTTTATTTATCGTACATAAAACCCTGGTATTTCGTTATATTTTTTCTCACTCTGTTCAACCAAATAATATTGGCGAAATTAACTTCTAATCTTGATTCTTTCTCCTTCTTGCCTCATTTTATTATGTCAACTTTAATAGCCTTTTTTCTAAGTACATAACTGTAGGAATCGTAGAGTCGATGGTGTATATGTCCAACTATTGTTCCCAGGACTTGCTGCAGCATTCAATATTCAACATTTTACATTTATAGATGATGTGGATATATTTACACAATCCATTGTATTTCATTGTGTAGTAGCCATCCTCTAGCAACTGTCAAATGACTCAAACTAATTTCTCTGTTGCACAAACTACACTTGTAATTCTGAGATCCTTCATCTTATTAGAAGCATTGGCCACAAAACTTTGATCGTGCGCAGTCATTATAATTCTTTCCTCTTTAAACCCAGTCTAAAAAAGCTTCCTTATTTAAAAGGTCATGAGTGAATAAGCCCAGAAAATATTTGTCATGGTATTGTTTGGCTCATTTGTCCAATTTTCTTTAATGAAAGTTCTAGAGTATTTTAAAGACTCGTTTTGGTGATTTCCATAGCAGACTTGTTTTCTGATTCTGTCATATTTGTAAGACGGTCTTTTATGGTGTTGTTTACAAAATAATTGGCTGGCTATGATAGAGGTTGTCCTACTGACTCTTGCTTCGTGATGCTGGTATACAATTTTGAGGTATGGATTTTGGAAGATCATATGCGATTTGCCCCTTGTTTTAATTTTCTTATCATTTGGTTTTTCCTGAGGATGGAGCATCCTCCCGGATGCTAAACCTTCTCCCATTAGTTTATTTACTCAAATCGAGAGATCTAACCGCCCCTTTAAGTGCTATTGATTGTATTTCTTTTGCACTTGGTTCATCGGATATATTTGCCAGACAGTTTTTGAAATTATTTTTCATTAGGTTGCTCCTATAATGATTATAATGATTGTGATGGTGGATATATTTTTAAGGTTCCAGTTTCTTTTAATGTTGTACATAAGTCTTTCGTATTTTGTTATTTTCTCCCTCTCTCCTCTGTTAAACCCACTATCATTAGGGACGCTTACTTCAACTAGGGTTGCCACGTTCTCCTTCTTGTCCCATATCAATATGTCAGGCTTAATAGCATCATTTTCTAGGTATGTAGTTGTAGGAATTTCGTAATTAAAGCGGATAGTATATTATTTATTTCGGACTGTTCTTTTAGGTACATGTTCCCAGGATTTGCTACTACATGGGATATTCAGGTTTTGTTTTTCTTTTTCAAAATTTTTCTTCATTTCACGATTGTAATTATGGGCATTGGGCAGTCAAACCAGCTGCCAAAATTGCCCTGCTTTTTATTAAAACCAACCGAGAGCTCTTTTTAGTATCTTTATGCTCCCTTAAGTGCAATTGTTTGGATCTCTTTTGCACTTGGTTTACCAGAAATATAAGTTAGTTAGGACTTCAGGTTCTTCTTCCATATAATTTTTATGTATTTTTATATGACTTAACAAATTTGACATCTATGGCAGGGGAAAGACCACATACTTTAAAAGAATGTGGGTTGTCCCCAATATGTGTTTTCATGAGTCAAACAATTTAATTTTTATGCAAACGAACCATATCATAGGACTCAACAGACTTGACTTCCAGGCAAAAGAACCACATACTTCACAATAATATTGCTTGTCTTCCGTGTGTTTTCATGTGACTTAACAAAGTTGACTTCTGTGCAAAAGAAGAGCAACATATTACACACGAATGTGGTTTTTCTCCCGTATGTGTTTTCATATGATTCAACAAAGTTGACTTCTGTGCAAAGGAGGAGCCACATACTTCACAAGAATGTGGTTTCTCTCCCGTATGTGTTTTTATATGACGCAACAAACTTGACTTCTGTGCAAAAGAAGAGCAACATACTTCACACGAATGTGGTTTTTCTCCCGTATGTGTTTTCATATGATTCAACAAAGTTGACTTCTGTGCAAAAGAGGAGCCACATACTTCACAAGTATGTGGTTTCTCTCCCGTATGTGTCTTCATATGACACAACAAACTTTCCTTACGTGCAAAAGAAGAGTTACATATTTCACACGAATATGGTTTGTCTCCGGTATGTGTTTTCATATGATTCAACAAAGTTGACTTCTCTGCAAAAGAGAAGCCACATACTTCACAAGAATGTGGTTTCTCTCCCGTATGTGTTTTCTTATGATTCAACAAACTTGACTTTACTGCAAAAGAAGAACCACATACTTCACAAAAATGTAGTTTGTCCCCCCGTATGTCTTTTCATATGATACAACAAACTTGACTTCCATGCAAAAGAAGAACCACATACTTCACAAGAATGTGGTTTCTCTCCCGTATGTGTTTTCATATGACTCAATAAATATGACCTCTGTACAAAAGAAGAACCACATACATCACAGGAATGTGGTTTCTCTCCCGTATGTGTTTTCATATGACGCAACAAACTTTCTTTCCGTGCAAAAGAAGAACTACATACTTCACAAGAATATGGTTTGTCTTCGGTATGTTTTTTCATATGACGCAACAAATGCGACTTCCATGCAAATGAATAATCACATACTTCACAAGAATGAGGCTTGTCTCCCATGTTTGCTCGCATCTAAGTCCACAAAAATTATATGCAATGGTTAGTATGATGAGATAAGCTAATAAATTTAGACTTCATAAAATCTATATGGAGAAATTTTATTATTATAAACTTATTTAAATAACAATGATTAAAGGTCCTTTTCATCCATTTATGGATTTCTTTTTATTTTTGCAAACTCTGAAAATACAAAATAAATTTGAAAAAATATAGTTCATTTAGTATAAAATTCAATTTATTATGTTAATTTTTATAAATATAAATTTCTTATTAATTATATTCCAAATTAAATAAGTGTAGGTTTAATCAATACTGGTTTGTTAACAAAATTAACTTGGTTCTATTTTCAAACTAAAAATATTTACATTCATTCATCGTAGATATGAGTATTGATTATTCATATTAATTGGATTCTTCAGAATTCTGTTCTCATCTTTGATGTTATTTTCACAAAGTTTCTATGTTACCTTTAATCTTATTCAGGTGTATTTTGTCGAACTTGGCAATCTTTCTCTTGAACGCACAAATCTATATAAAATGCTGATGTTTATTTGTTTAACCAACATTCTTTGGGTCATTTAATACTGTATACACGGTTTAAAGTTTTTGGTACTTTTGGAGTCGATTTTCGCTGTGTATATTTGGATAATGTTTTGGAATATTTTTTTGATGGCATTTATATTTTATGTTAAACGTTTGTTCTTTTTAGGAAATTTAGAATAGTTTTAGGGTTTTCTTTTTCGAAAAATTCTTTTAAGTTTGTGGCCTTGCAGTAGTGTTGACGGATTTGTTTGAGATCATAGCAGTCAAATAAAAAGTGTTTCACTTCATAAGATTTGTGACATGGTATACATTTGGATGGTTCCTCACTTTTTAGAATATAGAATGAGTTATGTGTTGTAACAAGAAAAGGGGACCTTTTCTTGTAAGAAAAACGTTAGATAAGTAAAAATGAGATTAGATAGACCTTGTAAGCAATGTTCAGAAATAGAATTTAGCATTGTTTAATTTAACACAAAATAGTTTAGAGATGTTTGTTTAAAAGGAATTTTGATTGTCCAATTCTTTTTATGAAAACTGCATTAGAATAAGGTCAGATAGAAAATAAAGAACAAGGAAATTTAAATATGTTGAAAAATAGGTTAGGAAAAACATAGGTTAGTAAGTATTCTGTCAGCAGATATGGGTAAACATGTGCTAACCATGCATGTTCAGGCCACGTGGGTTCGATCACGTTTTGTGGACACATGTATGACGTCCTGGCAGAAAATGAATTCTCAATATAGTTTGCTAGTTTTAATGAGATTAACAGACGGACGGAAGATAGAGTTGGAGAGGACGACATAGTCAGAGAAGGGTCCCTTTGGAAGCGAAGGAGGAAGTTTTAATCATGTAGTCGACTTTGAATTCTTGGATGTTATCAGCATTGCAACCGGTCGAATGTAATAAAAGAACAAATCATATTTTGTAACAGCCGTCTTGTGTCGTCTTTTTACAACAAAGATAATGTGAAATCATTTCATATGGACATTGTTCCCACTCATCGTTTTAATGAACTTTGTGTATAACTCATCTAAGTAATGTGTCCCACTCTCTATCATAAGTAATGACTGTCTTCTCCTGTGCCATAAGAACTGATAACTCTCCTCTCTAATATTTGTGTTAAGAAGAATCCACGAACAGGAAAAAGTATAAATGTCTCTCTTCTCTCCCCTTCTCATCGTGTATTTCATATCCACGTCTCGCTTTAAAATGCACCCGATATATCTCTCCAATATGAACACTCAACTATACAATATTCGTCATCTTAAAATAACCCCCACTATATAACAGTATGTCCTATCCAGGTACGTAGTTAGACTACTTCTTCTTTGCATGATTTTCTGAGATTTAGTAGGTTTTTTTAAGTATAATTAGAAAGAGTTTGTTGTTTTGACACTTGGTCCAGTCATCGCTAACAACCCAAGACCATCTTACTCTCATGTACTAAACAAAGGGTTTCATTCAAAAGTCTTACACAATTTGAAATTCTATTTTAAATCTCACTGAGGATTGAAACTTCAACGTTCAGGAGTATGTAACTTACAATTGAATTTTACCAAGTACTCTAACCATAGCATAACCAGGTGCTCTACTACTGAACCATAAACTCTACTATTAACACTGAGGGATAAATCACATTTATATTTTATCTGTGATAATTGAAATATATATTAATTAATTGGAATTCATTACTGAGATGAGTTCTATTTATTAATTTATTTATTGCAGAATATTATCCTCGTCTAAGACCAAAAAAATCCAACCTTGATCGCCTTTTGGGGCCCAGTGGATAGAGACGTTGAATCTCTACAGTTCCAGGTGGGAATTTTCTGAAGATACTGGTTTTAATCCTACCCAAAGCCGGCCAGTGGCTTACTTGGCCAAAAACGTAGTGAGACACCAAAAACTATGGATGGCAGTAATTGCTGAGAATGCAGTCAGGAGATTCGGAGTTCCCATCCCGTCACGGTTACCATCTGACAAAGGCCATAGAAATAGTTGGACGAAACGTCGTGAAACAACAATAAATTAAGAATTGAAAGTATTCAGTTATTTTTATACAAAAGCAGCGCCTGAAGGCTAGGAGGAAAGCATTGGTTCTATTACAACAGCAGCAACCTCAGGTGTTCAGATTTTGAATATTTGGTTTATAAGCTGTGCTGATTGCTGCTAAAACTCAACTTCTTTTCTAGCTTACCAAATAAAAGGTAATTTCTAAATGAAGCTGAGCACATGAAAAATGCAGAACATCCAGTTATGAAAACCTCATTAATAATAATTCCAATCTTTTCTTCTATCACAGTTAATGTTCCTTAAAATACAAAATAGTTTACATTTAATTTTAATTACAATATTTGCATAATAAATAACCCTCAAGATGAGCACAGTTATCTTAATAATCTAAATAATACAAAAAATGCAGAAGCTTAACATTGTAATTTGTTTAAGAATCATGATTATTTTTTTAATTTAGTCAAAGCTGTTTGTAAGGTTTATTGTTTGGTCAATATCGAGAATATTTCTGAACACCCAAAATCCCTTTTCAATGACAACTTTTATAAGTGCTGAAAACGAATATATGCTTCAAAAGATGGTGGAGAGAAATAGTTTTAATGATATGAAAAATTTACTGTTTCAAAAAGTGAGGATCACATTTAAATATACATTAAACGTAAAATGAGCACCCAATTGATGGCCACCATGCAAATTCGCGCATATATTTGCCATGAACAAGTAGTTTTCCAAATATAAAGCAATGTAATTCATTATGTTATCAGTGGTGGCCAATTCTGTATGTGCAAGTGCATACTTAATTGGCCACCACTGATGACAAAGGATTACATTGTTTAATATGCAGATACTTACTTGTTTGCAGGAAATTTAAATGCGATATTCGTTTTCAGCATACCCAAAAACCTATCGAAGTTTTAATGTTAAAGATGATTGTTAAGATGAAAAATGAATAACAATTTACCAAAACGGCTTTAAGGCAGGCCAACAAATCAAATAAAACAAATTATAACCATGTGGCCAGAAAGTGGGTGCTTATTTTACATTAAATTTATATGGAAAACTGATTTCCACTTTTTTGAAAAAGTAATTCTCTCATATCATGAAAAATAATTCGCTGCGCAACTTTTGAAGTATATATTTGTTTTTAGCACACCCGAAAAACTATAAAATAATGCGCTGAAAAAAAATGAAAAAAAAAAAAGTTTTTTACTCTAAACTTGTGCAACAGTTAAAAACATTTAAAATTTATAAAATTATTTTTTTTCTTTGGTAAACGATAAAGAAGTTATCTTTTTTGTCAGTATTGAAAACAAAAATAATCGATAGCGAAAATAATAACAACCAACATTTTCATGAGAATTATTCCCTTAGTAAATGTAGTTATCTCCCTTACATTTTTTAACTTATTCTGCAAATGCGATAAAGTCGATACTAAATTCATGTAGTAATACTTACGTTTTTGTTTTATAATCTGCTTTCGATTAACTTTACCTGCTTTTATAAAGGAAACGATTTTTCAAATGTGATTGACTTTACAAGCTCAAGTTAACATTCAAGATGACGAACGGAAGAGCAAGTTCGCAGAAAACAAAATTGAAGAGGAAAAATACATAGTAAATAATTTCGACATAGAGCCGATCTATTTGGTGAATATCACGGATAAAATTAGTATTATTTTATTTAATATTTTAATATTTACATGAGAGAGAACAGATTTCAAGTTTCAACTTTATTAATTCTGTAATTCGTTGTATGGTAGATGCACTTTAATGGCGGAAACTGAACATAGTTTAGAAAGCCGTCTTATACTTTCATGTATTTCCGATTATTTCTTGATTGTGTTTGAAAGATTTAAGTCTAAAGTTAATCTCTATATTGGAAAATATTACACGTGAAAAGGTTTATAATGAGAAATATTTTCATGGCAGCTTCAAAGATAATTAGTAAAGTCTTAAGATATTGAATTTAGAAAAAGGATAGTTTTATTAGCCTCTTCCCCTAAGTGAGGGTTTCGTAACAGATTTAGCTTTGCACAATAAAACAAGAGACAACACGTCGCACATAAGTTCTACAGAAGCCCCAGAATGTAAGAAAGTCGATTGTATTTCATACCTAGTGGGGGAAGGCGAGGCTTTGCCAAGTCCTTAAATATGATATTTTAAATTTGTCCAGATTTCGTATATATGATTATAGAGTTGTGAAAAATAATAAAAAACGTATTTGGGTTTCATCAGCTAGAATCAACACCAAAAACAAAACTGTAATATTCAAAGCTGGGGACGTTACCACTGTACAAACGTAACATGCATATTAACTGATTAAAATAAACTAAGATGAATTTACAAAATGTATAATGACTTTTTAAAAAATTCTGTCCCTATAGAACTCATGGACGTGGTGCAAATTTGTAGAAACTGACTGTCGAGTTACTAACTTCTACTAAATTGACTCTGTGTTCAGCCATTCATAATTGGGATCTATCAATTTTTAAGACAGAGGTTGCAGGTGCATGAATCTTTTGAAGTCGAAAGTAGTAGAGTATCTGCAGGACCGTTAAAGGTAAATTTAACGAGATCACCGATTAATAGGTGTCCACTGTATTAAGATGAAATAAAATTTATTTACGTGTAAGAAATATTAATTTAAATCGTTCAAACGTAAATGTTTTCTTACAAGTGTTCATTATGCAGGCTTGGCTAAATGAGGATCTTGTGAGAATAGCATGAAGTTTAAGATTACTGATTTTTATGAACAGAATGTCATGCGTGACTTGAAATGAATGTGAACATTTTCTGAGAGAAAATCGATCAATAAATCATGTAAGCAAACTTTCTGTGATAATTTTAATCATTAAAACCACATTACATATTTTTTGTGAAAATATTAAATGAATACTGCTTATCGTAATGTTCCTGTAATATATTCGAGTAGTATTTCATTCATATAAGAAATAAGGTCCTTCTTTACTATAGCACTCTGATGTAAAAACAAACTCTCACCTGTGACATACGGAAAAGTTAGCACAACAGAAATTATGTAAAATTATCGAGTAGTTTAAGCTATATCTTAGAAATGACGTACTTGTACATTATCCTACCCAAGAAATAAGGTATTTGTGCAGTATAGTACTCATATTAAAAACAAAGAAAATCCTACCTGTGACATGCATAAAAGTTATTAAAACCGAAAATCACGTTATATATTTGGGTAGTATGACTTTAAATGAAAAATAACGTGCTTCTTCACTATAGCATCCAGATGAAAAAATAAAACAAATTCTTACACTAGACGAACAGAAAATTCAGCACAACAGAAAATTTCTTAAAAGTATCGAGTTCTTTCATTTTAAAATTAAAAAAAAATGTATTTGTACAGTATCCTACCCAGGAAATAAGGTACTTGTACAGTATAGTACTGATATGAAAACCAAAGAACATCTTACCTGTGACCTACAATAGTTATCAAAACCAAAAATCATGTAATGCATTCGAGTAGTATAACATTTATGAAAGACATAAGGAGCTTCTTCACTATAGCACTCTGATGTAAAAACAAACTTTTACCTGTGACACACAGAAACGTTAGCACAACAGAAAATTATTTAAATTATTTTAAATATGTGTTGTATATTACCCGTCCTAGGTAAGGAATTTTTTATCCATATACATGTTGTAAATTTCCTGTCCTAGGGAAGGCACAATTATTTCATACATATAATACCCGTCCTAGGGTAGGTAAAATATGCTTTTGCTCTAGATGGCAAATGATACATAGGCATCCAAAATTCCTCTATCCCAAAAATACAAGGTATGTTCAAAATTTTTCTCATTGTCTTATGCGGTCCTGTACAACGCAGGGTGGCCTTGCTAGTTTTTATATAAAAAACAAATAGAAATTCATGCGTTATTTTTAATTTAAAAAGACAATAATTTGCGATTTTGGTCATCATATCGGTGTCACTGGACACATGTATCCATACTTATTATGTATTATACTTGGCCTTCAGGACAAGATGAAAGTGTAGTATCTGTTCAGATGCTGCACTTCAATTTCTTGTTCTCTGTCAGTGGAGGAGAAATCCTTCACGACTGAGACAATTTTTATTTTTGTTCCTTTTCTCCACGTTAAAAAACGACTGTATCCATAAAAATAAAACTGAGTTTTTGAAGAAAATGAAATAATAAAATCCATTCAA
Source organism: Euprymna scolopes (assembly GCF_053919585.1). Lineage (NCBI taxonomy): Eukaryota > Metazoa > Mollusca > Cephalopoda > Sepiida > Sepiolidae > Euprymna > Euprymna scolopes. Next base: position 48,691,501 of record NC_136527.1, on the reverse strand, counting down.
TCATTGATAATTAAAAGTTTATTATCCCTTTTCATATTAAGTTAAATGAAATGACAAAAAATAAACCATGATTAAATATTTTCATATTAAGTTAAATGAAATGACAAAAAAAATAAATAATAAACCACGATAAAATATTTTCATATTAAGTTAAATGAAATGACAAAAAAAATAAATAATAAACCACGATAAAATATTTTCATATTAAGTTAATGAAATGACAACAACAAATAAACAATAAACCACGATAAAATATTTTCATATTAAGTTAAATGAAATGACAAAAATAAATAAATAATAAACCACGATAAAATATTTTCATATTAAGTTAAATGAAATGACACAAATAAATTAATAAATAAACCACGATAAAATATTTTCGTATTAAGTTAAATGAAATGACAAAACAAAAAATAAATAATAAACCACGATAAAATATTTACATATTAAGTTAAATGAAATGACAAAAAAATAAATAATAAACCACGATAAAATATTTTCATATTAAGTTAAATGAAATGACAAAAATAAATAAATAATAAACCACGATAAAATATTTTCATATTAAATTAAATGAAATGACAAAAAAAATAAATAATAAACCACGATAAAATATTTTCATATTAAGTTAAATGAAATGACAAACTAAATATATAATAAACCACAATAAAATATTTTCATATTAAGTTAAATGAAATGACAAAAATAAATAAATAATAAACCACGATAAAATATTTTCATATTAAGTTAAATGAAATGACAAAAAAAATAAATAAATAATAAACCACGATAAAATATTTTCATATAAAGTTAAATGAAATGACAAAAAAAATAAATAATAAACCACGATAAAATATTTTAATATTAAATTAAATGAAATGACAAAAAAAATAAATAATAAACCACGATAAAATATTTTCATATTAAGTTAAATGAAATGACAAAAATAAATAAATAATAAACCACGATAAAATATTTTCATATTAAATTAAATGAAATGACAAAAAAATAAATAATAAACCACGATAAAATATTTTCATATTAAGTTAAATGAAATGACAAAAAAAATAAATAATACACCACGATAAAATATTTTCATATTAAGTTAAATGAAATGACAAACTAAATATATAATAAACCACGATAAAATATTTTCATATTAAGTTAAATGAAATGACAAAAAAAAATAATAAACCACGATAAAATATTTTCATATTAAGTTAAATGAAATGACAAAAAAAATAAATAATAAACCACAATAAAATATTTTCATATTAAGTTAAATGAATGAAAAAAAAATAAATAATAAACCACGATAAAATATTTTCATATAAGAAAATAAATGAAATGACAAAAATAAATAAATAAAAAACCACTATAAAATATATTTTGATATTAAGTTAATGAAATGAAAAAAAAAAATAATAAACCACGATAAAATATTTTCATATTAAGTTAAATGACATGACAAAAAATAAATAATAAACCACGATAAAATATTTTCATATTAAGTTAAATGAAATGACAAAAAAATAAATAATAAACCAAAATAAAATATTTTAATATTAAATTCAATGAAATGACAAAAAAAATAAATAATAAACACCGATAAAATATTTTCATATTAAGTTAAATGAAATGACAAAAAAATAAATAATAAACCACGATAAAATATTTTCATATTAAGTTAAATGAAATGACAAAAAAATAAATAATAAACCACGATAAAATATTTTCATATTAAGTTAATGAAATGACAAAAAAAAAATAAATAATAAACCACGATAAAATATGTTCATATTAAGTTAAATGAAATGACAAAAAAAATAAATAATAAACCACGATAAAATATTTTCATATTAAATTAAATGAAATGACAAAAACAAATAGATAATACACCACTGTAAAATATTTTCATATTAAGTTAATGAAATGACAAAAATAAATAAATAATAAACCACGATAAAATATTTTCATATTAAGTTAAATGAAATGACAAAAAAAATAAATAATAAACCACGATAAAATATTTTCATATTAAGTTAAATGAAATGACAAAAAAACATAAATAATAAACCACGATAAAATAGTTTCATATTAAGTTAAATGAAATGACAAAAAAAATAAATAATAAACCACGATAAAATAGTTTCATATTAAGTTAAATGAAATGACAAAAAAAAATAAATAATAAACCACGATAAAATATTTTCATATTAAGTTAAATGAAATGACAAAATAAATAAATAATAAACCACGATAAAATATTTTCATATTAAGTTAAATGAAATGACAAAAATAAATAAATAATAAACCACGATAAAATATTTTCATATTAAGTTAAATGAAATGACAAAATAAATAAATAATAAACCACGATAAAATATTTTCATATTAAGTTAAATGAAATGACAAAAAAAATAAATAATAAACCACGATAAAATATTTTCATATTAAGTTAAATGAAATTACAAAATAAAAATAATAAACCACGATAAAATATTTTCATATTAAGTTAAATAAAATGACAAAAAAATAAATAATAAACCACGATAAAATATTTTCATATTAAGTTAAATGAAATGACAAAAAAATAAATAATAAACCACGATAAAATATTTTCATATTAAGTTAAATGAAATGACAAAAATAAATAAATAATAAACCACGATAAAATATTTTCATATTAAGTTAAATGAAATGACAAAAAAAATAAATAATAAACCACGATAAAATATTTTCATATTAAGTTAAATGAAATGACAAAAAAATAAATAATAAACCACGATAAAATATTTTCATATTAAGTTAAATGAAATGACAAAAATAAATAAATAATAAACCACGATAAAATATTTTCATATTAAGTTAAATGAAATGATAAAAAAAATAAATAATAAACACGATAAAATATTTTCATATTAAGTTAAATGAAATGACAAAAAAAAATAAATAATAAACCACGATAAAATATTTTCATATTAAGTTAAATGAAATGACAAAAATAAATAAATAATAAACCACGATAAAATATTTTCATATTAAGTTAAATGAAATGACAAAAATAAATAAATAATAAACACGATAAAATATTTTCATATTAAGTTAAATGAAATGACAAAAAAAAATAAATAATAAACCACGATAAAATATTTTCATATTAAGTTAAATGAAATGACAAAAATAAATAAATAATAAACCACGATAAAATATTTTCGTATTAAGTTAAATGAAATGACAAAAATAAATAAATAATAAACCACGATAAAATATTTTCATATTAAGTTAAATGAAATGACAAAAAAAATAAATAATAAACCACGATAAAATATTTTCATATTAAGTTAAATGAAATGACAAAAAAAATAAATAATAAACCACGATAAAATATTTTCATATTAAGTTAAATGAAATGACAAAAAAAAAATAATAAACCACGATAAAATATTTTCATATTAAGTTAAATGAAATTACAAAAATAAATAAATAATAAACCACGATAAAATATTTTCATATTAAGTTAAATGAAATGACAAAAAAAATAATAAACCACGATAAAATATTTTCATATTAAGTTAGATGAAATGACAAAAAAAAAATAATAAACCACGATAAAATATTTTCATATTAAGTTAAATGAAATGACAAAAAATAAATAATAAACCACGATAAAATATTTTCATATTAAGTTAAATGAAATGACAAAAAAAAAATAAATAATAAACCACGATAAAATATTTTCATATGTGGAAAAAAAAACTATTTAGAGGGTAAAGTAGATTACCCAGTGATAGCGTAAGCTCCGAGGGGTTGCAAAGAATGCCCTATGCGACCCCCCCCCTACTGGGTCGAGTAACAAGTATTGTAGTACGGCGAGCAGCGAGTAACTAAGTTGTGCCAACCGTTCACCAGTAAGTCATTAACAGAACTGATACTAGTCAGAGACACAATTCTTTTATAACAGAAGAATTGTGCCTCCCCCTACTCCTCCAAGTCTATAAAAGACTCGTCCTCTCAACCACTCAGATTAGAATTCCGCCCTCGAGGCCGGCGCCACCAAGTAAGCAATCTTTTTTTATTTTTATTTTTATTTTCTCACACACTCCCGACAAAAACGAGAAAAAAAACAAAAGGTAGAAGAGAGAAAAGAAAAAGAAAAAGTTACATAAAAATGACAGACCACCAAAATACTTAATCAAAAAACATGTTAGTGCAATATAGCAGTAGTCGATCAGTCCAGATATCAATCAAGCAGGCAGCAGGCTAGGTCTACCCCGTTGTTTTTTAAGGGGCGCGCATTCTGGGCAATACCACTTTTGCCTGTTGGGAGGTTCTGAGTCGATACCGACACATCGGAAATGGTACCAATCGTCGCACGAGTCACACCCAATCATATTCTGATTCTGCTGCGGAGAGCTGCACAGGGGACACAACCAGACCTGCTCTTCAACACTAGGGGGTGAATCTAACGTCTCCCCTCCCTCCGCAACAGGAGGTCCTTCAGGAGTCCTAGAAAGCTCTAAGGGGTACAGATGTTTCAGGGAATGTACTTCCTCCAACCCCTCCTCTTTTTGAACACGTGCTGCTGCTGCTCTAACGACACCATCATGGCCTGGAATCAGTTCAGTAATAGTTCCTAAGACCCAAAACGGTCTGGGTTTCAAAGGACTCTTAATCAGCACTACATCATCCTTCTGGAGGCGGGTTCTTGTACCGAGTCGGGATCGACCAGGAATCTTCCTTCCCAGCTCTAGCAGGTACTCCTCATACTATAGTTTGTGGAAATCTGTCAGACATTGGTCCCTAAGTTCCAAGGTTTGAATTAGCCTCTCCCTGCTGGGAGGCAACAAGGTTGTTCTATCCTCTCTATCCAGTCGTATTAATAGCCCGGGGCTCTGATTGGGCTTAAGGAACATATTAGGTGAAGTGAATAGTATCAGTAAGTAAAGAATTGCCTTTTAGAAAGGTTTTATTAACTGTAAAATACACGTACGCTCTTGAAAGGATCGAGCGGGAAAATGAAACAGAGGGCGCTTTTATTATGAATGTCAATCCCAAGGGGGATAACTCTTAACAACAAATTAAATCATAACATTTTCCCCGTCCTAAAGTATTCAAGTAAGGGGTAATTAATTATAGACAATTTTTTTTTTTTTTTTTTTTTTTTTTACAATCACATAAGAATCATTTTATTTACAAATAACATATGAACCCAAACTGCAGTTTTTTCAGTATTTAGTCACAAAATCCTTATATTTACTAGGGAATTGTCGAACTCGGGACGACCTCCGCACAGATTGGCAGGAATGCTGATTTTCAGTATTATTTTTTAGTGAAATCTGATTTTCTTCAAGATCAGACGATTGATTTTTGTCTTCCTCATGACCAATGTTTTCATTAGTAGAAGGTTCAAATAAAGTCTCTGAAGTAGTAGGATTATTATTAGAGTTTTCTTCATTTGATGAGTTTGGAGCTAAGTCTCGAACGTTGACAGTGGTTTCAGTACCAGAAGGTAGTTGAACATAAGCGTAGTGGGGGTTGACATCTATTAGGGTGGCAGGCGTTACAGGAGGGTCATGTTTACTTGTTTTAGTGTGGTTTCTAATATATATTGGGCCTGGTTTAACCCAAGAAGGAATTGAAATTCCGGAAGCAGATTTACGACTATATTTAAAAAGTCTATCATGGGGAGTCATATTAGTGGCAGTACAAAGTAATGATCTAATTGAATGAAGTGCGTCCGGTAGTATGTCTTCCCAATAAGGTAGTTTCATTTGATTAGAATGTAATGTTGTTTGAATGGCCTTCCATAAGGTACCGTTGAGTTTTTCAATCTGTCCATTACCTTCAGGATGATACCTACTTGTTTTAGAAGTAGCAATTCCTTTTTTGTGTAAAAAATCCTTTATTTCTCTTGCTAAGAAATCAGAAGCACGGTCAGTATGTATCATGTCAGGCAAACCAAAAATTGAAAAGAGTTTGTTTAGACAGTGGATAATGGTTTTGCTTGTCATATCTCTGCAAGGAAAAGCGAAAGGAAAACGGGAATACTCATCAATTAGAGTAAGTAGATATTTGTTGCCATGTATAGAAGTAGGTAGAGGGCCTTTAAAATCAAGATTTAATCGTTGAAAAGGTAATATGGCTTGAATGAGAGTCCCTCCATTGGTATTGGCGAATTTGGGTTTCAGTAATTGACAGGATGAGCAAGAGTCAGTAATATTCTTAATTTGATCCAAAGTAAAAGGGAGGTTCCTCGTTCTTATAAAATGGCTTAATCTTGAAACACCAGGATGACATAATTGTTTATGTAAATCACGAAGAAAAAATTGAAGTGAATAGTATCAGTAAGTAAAGAATTGCCTTTTAGAAAGGTTTTATTAACTGTAAAATACACGTACGCTCTTGAAAGGATCGAGCGGGAAAATGAAACAGAGGGCGCTTTTATTATGAATGTCAATCCCAAGGGGGATAACTCTTAACAACAAATTAAATCATAACATTAGGGGCAATTGGAGTAGCATTTTTGTCGGCTGACACCTGGTAAGTAAGAGGCCGGTTATTAACAGACCTCTGAATATCCGATAACACTGTCAGAAGGGTAAAGTAATCCAATCTACCCCTGCCAAGAATCTTAAATAGGCAATTCTTCATGGTCTTGATACATCACTCCCATGTTCCTCCATACCAAGGAGAGAACAAGGGCATGGTTTTAAGTTTTAACTTACAAGGACCGTATTTTCTTTGATAGTCCGTAAAAAGAGAGAGACGGTCGAAAATCTTTCCACTTCCTATAAACGTTTTCGCGTTGTCACTATAAAGGGTTTCGGGAACGCCATATCGGTTAGTAAATCGAACCAGTGCCTGGAAGAAAGAGGGTACGCTCATGTCAGGAACTACTTCAATGTGTATTGCTCTGATATTCAAGCAAGTGAACAGGAGCAAGTACATTTTCGTATCTCGTTTCCCGTCACTCACCCAAAGATGGCCAGTAAAATCAATCCCAGTGTGTTGATAGGGGACTCTGAAATTGGTACGGTGCGACGGCAGGGCAGCAGCAGCATTCGGCCTCACTGGCGTTGAATTATAACGTTTACATCTGGCACAAACAGCCCGTACCTTATTCACAGCTTGTCGACCCTGCGGGACCCAATAACCGCTTCGCCTCAACTCCGCTAGAGTTGACCCAGTTCCAAGGTGGCAACACCTTTCATGACAATCTAAAATGATGAGTCTGGTAACAGGATGATGTTTCCCTATCAGAATGGGGTTTTTAACTTCATAACCAAAGTGGGAAGATTGGTTGATTCTTCCCCGAGATCGAATCAAACCGTCAGGGTCCAGAAAAAGATCCAGAGCACGAACCCTAACTGGCATGGGTTTACCACTCGGCTCCTTTAGGTACTCCACTTCCACGGGAAATTCTTGCCGTTGCACTGTCTTCATAAGGTAGATCGCTGCCTTAGAGTTGTAGTCCCATTGTCGATTAAATCGGATGGCTAGGAACTTAAACACCAATGCAGTAACAGTCAGTAAACCAGAGAATGAGGAAAACCTCTGAAAATGTATGGCCGAAGTGTACTCTTGATCATGGATCAAAGAACAATTTGCTGAACTGCGGGTCATTTGCTGGCATATCTCACTCAAACAGGGCATATCCTGTCCTGGCCATTTATTTATTCCTTCGCATAGCCAGGAAGGGCCTGAACACCAAAATTCCATCTTGGATTGGAACTTTCTCAATGTTAATCCTCTTGTTAACAAATCCGCCGGGTTGAGTGTACTATCAACATATCTGAAGAGAGTCTTCAAGCCATAGCGAGACTCCAACTCCACTTTCATCTGCAGAATGTCTTTAATCTATTTTTTGCAAAAACATTTTTGCTGGCCATGTTTTGAGATAAAATCCAGGACAAGACCACCTGTGCATTCATGGCTATACACAAATTCTCGGGAACAAATCATTCACAATTGTCCAGGATTGTGGGGAGACACTTGAAGGCGAGGAAAACGGCCATTAGTTCCAACACAGGCAAAGTCTTGTCCTTCATAGGTGCCACCTTAGCTTTCGCAAATAATAAGGATGACCGACCATTTTGTACGATATACACAGCAAACCCATATGCTTCCTTGGACGCGTCGCAAAACAGGTACATATCTCCAGGCAGCCCTACCATAAGCGCCTTGCGCAAAAAACGGAAATCACTCAACCCTGAAAGGTCCCTGGCTAGTTCTCTCCAATCGCTCAAGATCGCTGGCTGGAGTGGATCATCCCAACCTGCACCATTCTTCCACATGGACCTGATTAGCACTCTACTGCGGATAGTAACCGGGAGACATAGGGACAACGGATCGAAGACCTTAGCTGACTCTGAAAGAACACCTCTCTTAGTTGTCACATCAGGATTGCATTTTACCGGAGCGACATACAACTCCTCCGAATGTGGGGAGTATCGGTAGCCCAGTACTCTCTCCCACTCCTCTTCATGGATACTTAGAGTACCATCCTCCTTCATCCTAGTGCGGAGCGCCTGACTGTTTGAGTTGCATGACTGGATAATAAAGCCGCCTTCCAGCAAACGCTCTCTAACAAGGGAATACAATGTAGTAAGCTCACTCGCGTCTGCCACAAATGCCACAAGGTTATCCACATAAAACCGGTCTTCCATCATTCTGCGGCAAGCATCCTGAGGGTATTTTGCCGCATGCAATTTTAAGATGCACCCCAACACAAATGGGCTTGAGGTAAACCCGAATATCAAGTTGGTATAGCGGAAGCAGCGCAAACAATCTCCTTGTTTAAGAAAAAAGCAAAACCGGTTCCTATCCGCCTCCAGCTTAAGCCGAATCATTAGGAAGGCTCGGCGAATGTCTGCTAGTAGCACATAATTGTTGGCTCTAAAGGCCAGCAACAACTTTAAGATGTCCCCTGTTAAGTTAACGCCAGAATATGCTGCTTCGTTCAGCGATAATCCATCTCCTGTCTTCAAACTACAGTTGAACACTGGTCTGATCCTGGTAGTTGCCGTAGGGTCCGACTTGAAAACTGGTCTATGTGGTATCCACACATATTTGTCGAACTCCTGAGGGGAGACAAAAATCTCTTCAATTATACCGTCCTCCTCTTGCTGACGAAACACCTCCAAATATTCATCATATATTTTTCTTTTAGTCAAGTTTGCTGCTACCCGGTCTTAAACATGCAAGAAAGTTACATGATTAGAGGGGACTCTGGCTAATCTATCGTGATGCCAGGGGAGCTCCACATAATAGCTTCCATCCCGAAGCTCTACCGTTTCCTCAAATCGCTTCATCTGCACTTTATCGTAATCAGAAAAGTCCTCCTGACTGGGAAGCCCCAGAGATTCCAACGTAAACATTTGTTCTAGTCCTCTTTGTACCATACTGTCAGGAAAGCACTCCGCCATGGGATCCAGGTATGTTAATTGTGTTTCAAGGACAAAACATAAATGTGATGAATCGACCTGGGGGGTATGTTCCATCACCGAATTAAACGAGAGGTGAGTAACCTCAGAGAGGGGCTTATCTTCCAAGAAAAAAGAGTCCACTGCTCCAAACGGGACCAATCCAGGCGGGGTTTCAAAGGCCCATCCATTCAAACACGGGATCAGCTTCAATGAGTCCAGGTGTTCAATCAGGTCTAACCCAATTATTCCCTTGATCGGTATTAAATCCCTTCCGGTCTCAAACTGGCTGGCCAAAGCATATTTTGCATCCTGAAAGACACGCAATAGAGATTCCAGGTTGGCCACTCGAACCGACAAGTCCATACCATCGGCTACCAAGACAGGAGATGTCACAGTCCTTCCAGAACCCACGTCAACTCCCAGGACTACCTCTGTGAACCCACACTGACAATCACCTAGAAAGGTAGACAATCTCAGCTGACAATTGACACCAAGGGTTTCAATTGGGCACAAAGTTCTCAGTACATCTGCCGCCAGATATGTCCGCCCGCTACCCGTGTCCAGTAGGCAATTCACTGACACTGTCTTTGGTTCACAAGAGAATGTAACTGAGAGAATGGGTGGCAACGTGCGGGAATACCCGGTTGAAGTTGCATTGTTCACATCCACATGAAAAGAAGGAGTAATAGCGTTCCCCCTACCAAACTCTTGCGACGTATTCTGTCTTACTGTTGATGTAAATGCAGTGGAGACACCGCCCTTAATCTGCAATCTCTTTATTGCTTCTCCAGTTAGTCTCAATATGGAGGACAAAGGCGGCACCCGTCTATTTGTTAGCGCTATTATCTCCCCTTTCAGTTCGAGAGGAAATTTCCTAAATAGAATCTTAGCCATCAGTCTGGCTCCGCCAGAATCGTCCACAGAAAATTCACACGAAAAGGAATTCCCCAGCTCTTCCAACAGCGATGCCGTCCTGGAAACGAAGTCCCCCAGCTCAAAAAGGGCTCCACCTTTCTTTGGTACATAGTCCAGAATATCCTGGAATATTTGGTCAATGATTTCATCCAGGTCCAGATACTCCCTCTTCAGTATAGCCATGGCTTGCTGGTAATTGGTGTCAGTGCAACTCAGGTGATTTACCAGCCTCAAGGCTCTGTCTGAGAGTGAACACTTCAAGAAGTTCAACCTCTCGGCATCATTGGCCATGCCGATCACGCAGTTCTCAAACCTAGTCAAGAAGTTTCTGAAACTCATGCGGTTGGACTCCATTTCCTGTCCGCTAAATGTAGGCCCTGTGATCTGTATACGTGGGGGTTTAACAATGAAGGAAGAACCTCTCCCGGTAGTTGCAGAAGTCCTTGAGAACTGAAAGGCAGATTCCAAGTAAGGGCTGGGCTCTGGCTGTCGGTATGCTTGATCCAAATCGCCCAAGTCTTCATAATAATCCTTCAGTTGAGGCAGCCAAGCACCCTCAATCTCGGCAGGTGTACTCTCATCAAAGGAGCCTAACTCCAGCTGTGTGATACAAGTCTCTAACTCGACAATGAATTGTCGAATCTCCGTCCTTAAGAATGAGTACGCCGATGGCCTAACTCCATCACGACACATCTTCAGTCGTCACTGAATATTCTGAGTCAATGACTCCCTTCTGCGTAGGAGCTGCTCTTTCGTGACGTTCATGACAGTAGTTAACAAACGAAAGAGTAAGCAGCAAAACCTTTGCAAGATGTGGAAAAAAAAAACTATTTAGAGGGTAAAGTAGATTACCCGGTGATAGCGTAAGCTCCGAGGGGTTGCAAAGAATGCCCTATGCGACCCCCCCTACTGGGTCGAGTAACAAGTATTGTAGTACGGCGAGCAGCGAGTAACTAAGTTGTGCCAACCGTTCACCAGTAAGTCATTAACAGAACTGGTACTAGTCAGAGACACAATTCTTTTATAACAGAAGAATTGTGCCTCCCCCTACTCCTCCAAGCCTATAAAAGACTCGTCCTCTCAACCACTCAGATTAGAATTCCGCCCTCGAGGCCGACGCCACCAAGTAAGCAATCTTTTTTTATTTTTTTTTTTATTTTCTCACACATATTAAGTTAAATGAAATGACAAAAAAAATAAATAATAAACCACGATAAAATATTTTCATATTAAGTTAAATGAAATGACAAAAAAAATAAATAATAAACCACGATAACATATTTTCATATTAAGTTAAATGAAATGACAAAAAAAAAATATAAACCACGATAAAATATTTTCATATGAAGTTAAATGAAATGACAAATAAATAAATAAACGTCATTTGATTTACTAGATATTTTTTCCAGCATTCACCGGAAGTTATTATCTCCCCTCGTAATAATAAGTTCGATTTGTTTATATTTTTAACCCTTATATATTTATATATGTTTAGCAAAATACACAACTATTAAAAAAGAAAAATCTTTTATGATTATTGTAAGTTGTCTATATTTCTTTAAATATGTTTTTAAGCGAAAAATTAAATTAACGCATATTGAGAGTCAAAACGGTAAAAAAAGAAAAAAACACAGAAAACGAGTTAAAAAATTGAGAGAATATTTTTTCGGAAATTTCCCTGTAAAGTCCAAAGTGTAAAACCTTTTTTTTTTAATCACGTTGATTTTTTTCAATGAAAGCTCGTTATGCTTACATCGTCAAGTAAATACCAGACTCTGATGGCAACTTTTTCTATTTTATTGAATGTTTTCTTTTTGTTTTTTAGAAATTAAAAAAAAATTAGTCGGTAAAGAAGGATTAAAATATATCAATCAAAAACTCCTGTATCTCATTAAAAATTTTTTAAAAAGATCGATGAAGCAGACTTTTTGTTCGAGGAAAAAACTTATAAGTGAATGTGCGTTTCCTTTTTAACAACAGAGGATGATGAAAAATACAAATTTTGGTTAACACACGCAATAAAAAAGACACGCAATAAAAAAGAGACATTATTTATGTCCTTTGGACGAATCCGTATTTCATAAATTTAATTTTAGCAGCAGCAGCTCTTTACAGTGTCGCGCAAAACCCATTGCGAAAATGTGATTTTCTACAGTCGTTGCTTTAAAAATTCTTTTATTTAAAAAATACATGGAATTTAAAATATAAATAATGATAAATTCTTAACAATGAAGAATGAAACTACCCATTTAATAGTATATTTTTTAAGTAAGTGATTTTTTTAGCATTTATATATATACATATATTTAGAAGCAAGTCAAAATATGTTGATTTTCTTTATATTTTTTTAAAGAAAACCGATTAAAAAACAAATATTGTATAATTTGCTATTAAACCTGTTATTTTTTTAATGGCCACTTTCTGATACACCTAATGCTACATACATAGTCGTGTGCAACTCAACTTGAAAGTAGTTTAGTTTTGGAGTTGGAAGTATAAATTGTTAGTTTGTCATTACATTTAAGTTTGAAGAAATCCTCCTGGAACTTACAATTAATTTTATTCCGATATGAATTCATATCCGAGGGCAAATTTATGGATAGTTATTATCTCTGTTATCATTTCATTGTTAAAGTTTGGTCTTCTAGGCATTGTGTCTAAATATTTCTTAGGATTTTTCATTAAGCCAGTTAATTTCATATACTTTTGTCTTTTTGTTTCATTTTCTTCAGTAAAAGTTCTCGTAAATCAATGGGCCCCCTTGCTTGGGCTCACACTTAAACTCTATATGAAATACATATTTGAATGTTTGATTAAAGTTCTTTGTCATCCATGTTTTTGCATAACAACAAATGCGCCTTTTATGCAATGAACTACATACGTCACAGAAATGTGATTTTTCTCTTTTTAAGATCGTAATGTAGATATGTTTACAAATTGAATGGTATAGTAGAAGAACCTGACACACACATGGTTCACACTATTTCTGTGTGGTAAAAAGTGCACTTGTCATTGCTGAGGTCACTCATCTTTTTAGAAGTATTTGTCGTAAACTTTGATTGTAAGAATTCATTATAATTCTGTCCTGATCATAGAGACATTCTCTTTGAAGCCAGTTAATAAAGCCTTCCTTATATAGTCCTTGAAGACTGAATCCATAAGTAATTGATACGATATTGTTTGGCTCATTTTTTTAATTTTCTGTAATTGGAGTTCTGGAGTAATTTAAACAATGGTTATCAGTAATTTCCATAGCAGACTTGTATTCTTTATCTGTCATATTTTTAAAAGACTTGATTACAATGGTTGGCCATTTTTGTGGTAGAGATATTTCTCTTGATTCATGAGACTGGTATACCATTGAGGTAGGGCTTTTGGAAGATAATCAGATGTTTCTTTTTTAAATTTTCTTCCTTTGAAGATTTTAACGTTGAGTGTGGGACAGCCAAACCAGCTGCCAACAGTACCCTGCTTTTTATTGAAACTAACCGAGAGCTCTTTTTAGTATACTTGTTGTTTCCTTAAGTGCAATTGTCTGGATCTCTTTTGCACTTGGTTCACCAGGAATATTAGTTAGGTAGGACTTCAGGTTCTTCTTCATAAGCGTTGTGGAACCTATAATAACTGGTATGATTGTTATCGCCTTAAGATTCCAGTTTCTTTTCATATCATACATGAGACCTTGATATTTGGTCTGCTTCTCTCTTTCAGCTCTGTTCAGACCACCATCATTAGGGATACTCACTTCAACCAAGGTTGCCACTCTTTCTGATTTATTCCATATAACTATATCAGGTTTCACAGCAGCATTTTCAAGGTTGGTGGGTATAGGGATTACATGGTCGTAATGTATGGTATATAAGTCATTTCGAACTGTTCTTTCAGGTTGATGTTCCCAGGACTTGTTGCTACACTGTATGTGAAATTTTTTACAGATGGTCCAGTGGAGGTATTTACATACTCCATCATGTTTTTTACATAGGTGTCACCACTTATCAAGGCCGAGAGGCCACTCAAGAAAAGGGTTAAAAAGTGTACAGTAGTCAAAAGGACAATATAGTAATCGATAGTAATGGAAGTTTGGTAAATTTGTTAACTTAAGTGGAACGGCTCATCAGAAACTTGTTCATGTTTGACTTGAAGACAACCATATTATAGACAGCTGGAAAGCAGGAAAACGGAAGACAATTCCACAGGCGTGCAGTTCTAAGAAAGAAGCTTTGCTCATGGAATCTATGTTTATGTTTAGGCACAGATAAAGAATGGGGGGAATTATTGATAGTGTTTTCGGCTAGACGAGTGTTTCTTGTGAAAGTTTGGCGAAGGGGGACCATAGATTGAAACTCAGTCGAACACTTTCCATGAAAATAACGATAAAGCAGAGACAAACTCGCAACATCTCTTCTGTGAGATAGAGGTTGCAGCAAAGAGAAAAGGATCTCTCCCACCAGGCTACGAAGTCTATTTTGAACCCTATCAAGGTAGGACAAGCCTTTTCTAGCAGCTCCTGCCCAGATGTGGCAACAGTATTCCATCCTTGGACATACCTGGCTCTTATATAGATAGAGAATTGCATCAGCAGTGAGATATCTACTGGATCGATAGAAGGATCCGACCATTTTTCCAGCGGCCTTGACAACAGATTTGATGTACATATTCCATTTAAGATCAGGAGTAAAGGTCAAGCCCAGAAGTTTGTCAAAACTTGAGGTCTCCCCAAGACGAGAGTCATTTATTTTAATTGATGCCAGATGGGGATCAGAACTTTGATGATGTAAAGATAGAAGCTTGGTTTTAGATGCATTAAAAGTAACCAGCAACTCCTTTCCCCATTGTACAACGTGATCAAGATCAAAGGAGAGAGAATCCGAGAGAAATTGGTCATTTACTGTCTTAGATGTGCTACCATAGATGGTAGTGTCATCAACAAAAATGTCTACGAATGATGTAAGGGTGTGATTTGGGAGATCATTAATGTAGATCAGGAAAAGAGTTGGGCCCAGGATGGACCTCTAAGGGACTCCAGCATTAAAACTGTGAGCTTCTGATTTTTGCCCATCAACCACTACTCTTATGAACCTATCAGAGAGAAATGATTTAATAATTGAGAAGACATTTCCAGCTATATCATAGCTGGAGATCTTATGAAGTAAACCTTTATGCCATACCCTATCAAAGGCCTTTGATATGTCAAGAGCAATTGCCCTAGAAATGTTGCCTCTATCGAGAGATTTGCTAATCCTATGAGATATAACTGTAAGCACATCTGTTGTAGATGATCATGTCTCGCTGTATAATAGCCATCCTCCAAAAGAACCTTGCACAAATATTTTGCATGCTGATGTTGGTCTCATTCTTTAAGGTTCATCCTCTGGGAGGTCTCGGTATATTTCTGCCGGCTCTTTCTTGCTATTTCTGTGGCAGGCTTGTTTGGTGCTTCATCCTCATCTCAGAGACAACTCTGACCAAAATGCTTGGCCAGCTGGGTGACTGATATTGTTTTGCTGGCTCTTGATGTTCGTATACTATTGAGAGTGTGTGGTTCTAGAAGCTTCTCAGATTCTCATTTGTGCTCACAATAGTTGCGCTATGTTGATGATTGATCTTTGAGAGTCCCAGACCCTCTCCTTCCCTGGGCAAATACAGTCTTTGTAGACACTGATTTCTATATATTATTTTATGAAGCATTATTAGCTTCCGTGTCTTTACATCTAGCCGGTTGATATATTTTTGTGTCCAGTCAATGATACCAAAGCTGTATGTTATTACTGGCATAGCAAGCTGGTTGATGGCAGTAATTTTATTTTATTTGTAAGCTGTGTTTTGCATATTTTCCTAATACGGCGTACATATTCTTTATTAATCTTCTCCCTCATCTTGGCATGTTTTAGTTTTCTTCACTGCCAAGGTACTTTTAAGGTTCGTGCTCTTCTAGATCCCTGATGTCGATGTTTTCATTAAGCTACATATTTTCTGTGTGGGTCTTCTTCCCACACATTCTTGGCACATTTATTCAGGCAAAACTTCATTCCGATGTCATTGGAGAATGTGTGTACTGCCTGCAGAAGCATGTGCAGATGGTTTGCTTGGATCTTGATGGCATCCCTGACTCAAATTGCAGGCGCTCGGATTGTTATTCAGGAACTATTGCCATACAGAAGAGTAAAGGAGATAAGCTGTCACCTTGGAATATTCCCCGCTTGATTTTCACTTCAGGGATGATGGTCTTTCCTCCATTGTGACTTAATGATATTGTGGTTTTCCACATCTGAAGGTGAGCCGCCAGTGTTTGTCTAATTATTGGGTTGATATTGTATAATTCAAGGCACCGAAATACCCATGAGTGGGCCACGCTTTGAAATGCCTTCTGGTAATCGATCCATGCCATGTTCAGGTTTTTGTCTCTTACTACAGTCTTCTAAGATGGTCTTGTTGATCAACAGTTGGTATTTGGTACAAAGGCGTCTTCTCTTTTTCAAGGTGAGACCCAGAAAGTAGTTGGTCATATATATAGTCAGCTACCAGACCAGTGAAAAGCGTGTAGGTAGTTGTTAGACAGCATGTTGGCCTGTATTTATTTGGGCGATGTGTCTCTTTGGTTTTAGATATAAGGTTGATGCCCCCCCCTCTGTCAGCCACGGTGGTGTTGCTTCCTCACCTCTTAGCATCCTGCTGAAGCAATCACTGTAGTGGTGATGGAGTGCAGTCAATTGTTTCAGCCAAAAGCTTTGGACATTGTCGATGCAAGGTGCTTTGTGGTTGGATAATTGTGCCAGTTTACTTGTTATCGTACCAGGAGTTATGACTATTTCTGGTATCTGAGGCTTGGTTTTGTTGAGTCTAATAATGTCTTTAATCAACTGGGCTTTCTGATGGTATTTGCCTTCTGTTTAAAATAGAGGCCTCCAGTAGTTTTCCAGGTCTTCCGCTGCAGGTGGACTATCGATAGTAATGGTGTCCCTTATAAGCTGCCTGTAAAAGTCCTCTGGTTTGTTTTAAACTGCCTGTTTTAATTTGGGAGTTGATCTTGTTCTTCTGGTTTTTAATCCTCTGGGCAAGTGCTTGTGTTTTTCCCTCCAACTCCCTAGCTATATTATGCAACCCCTCAATGTTCTCATTATGGTATTTGGTACCAAGTTTTCTAAGGGTGGTCTTAAGCCGACTCTGTACAAAGGGATTTGCAACGAATTGTTTCATTTGACTTAGTTCCTTCCTGAAGTATGTGTTGTCATATGACTCAACAAATGTGACTTCCATGCCAAAGAAAAACCACATACTTCACATGAATGTGTTTTGTCTCACATATGTGTTGTCATATGACGCAACAAACTTGACTTCCATGCAAAAGAAGAACCACATACTTCACAAGAATGTGGTTTCTCTCCCGTATGTGTTCTCATATGACGCAACAAACTTGACTTCCATCCAAAAGAAGAACCACATACTTCACAAGAATGTGGTTTGTCTCCCGTATGTGTTGTCATATGATCCAGCAAATTGGACTTCCATGTAAAAGAAGAACCACATACTTCACAAGAATGTGGTTTTTCTCCCATATGTTTTTGCATGTGTGTCAACAAACTTGACTTCCGTGCAAACGAAGAACCACATACTTCACAAGAATGTGGTTTCTCTCCCGTATGTGTTCTCATATGACGCAACAAGCTTGACTTCCTAACAAAAGAAAAACTACATATTTCACATGAATGTGGCTTGTCTCCCATATGTGTTTTCATATGAGTAACCAAATTTGACTTCCATGCAAAAGAAGAACCACATACTTCACAAGAATGTGGTTTGTCTCCCGTGTGCGTTTTCATATGACTCAACAAACTTGACTTCCGTGCAAACGAAGAACCACATACTTCACAAGAATGTGGTTTCTCTCCTGTATGTGTTTTCATATGACGCAACAAATCTGGCTTCCATCCAAAAGAAGAACCACATACTTCACAAGAATGTGGTTTGTCTCCCGTATGTGTTTGCATATGTCTCAACAAATTTGACTTCTGCGCCAAAGAAGACCCACATACGTCACATGAATGTGGTTTCTCTCTTGTATGAGTTTTCATATGATTCAACAAATGCGATTTCTGTGTAAAAGACATGCCACATACTTCACAAGAATGTGGTTTCTCTCCCGTATGTGTTCTCATATGCTGCAACAAATTTGATTTCCTTGCAAAAGAAGAACCACATATTTCACAAGAATGTGGTTGGTCAGCCATCTGTGATTGCATCTGATTCCACAAATTGTATATGCAATGTAGTGTGTGATAAAATGATAGTAGTGTATGATGAGAGGAAGGCTTGTAAATTTTAATTAAATTTATTTAACCTTTTTAAATAACCAATGAAGAAGTGTCCTTCTTATCAATTAATGAAGTTCTTTTCATTACTGCAAAACCTGAAAAAATAAGTTTTTAAAAATATATTTCATGTAGTGAAACGGAATTTCTTATATTGATTTTATTAAACATATCAAAAACATCTATTGTTAATGAAATTCCCCAAAAAGATAATGAGCAGAGTTTTATGGAATACTGGTTAACAAAATACTTCTGCTTCTATTTGCAGATATTTAAAAAAATGTTTCCCACATTTTAGTGATGAGCATTAATATCATTTGGATTCTTCAGAATACTGTTCTCATTTAGGTGTTATTTTCACAACGTTTCTATGTTACCTCCGATCTTATTCAGGTGTATTTTGTCGAACTTGGGAATCTTTCTCTTAAAATTAGAAATCTGTGCAAAATCTTGAATGAAATTCTTTATTTAGGACATGGGATAAGCATTTGCTCTTGTGTCGTTAATTTAATTCATCTTTTATTTTTCTATAATTTTACCTTTTCTATATTAGCAACAAGATCAATAAGGGAAGATGAGTTTACAGTAGTATTTTAGAGTGACTAGAGCAGTGAAAATAGGGGCACTATCAAATAAGTTTACAGGAGTTGAGTAGATGATATAAAAAAATTGTATTTTGATACAATTTTAGAACATTACTGCAACACAAATACAACAGAAACACAATTAACGTGTTATTATTTAGTGTAGCTCTTCTGCAATTTCACAACCTGCAATCTTTTAAGCAATTTCTTCCCGATTTGAAATTTTATCAATAAAAGCAGCGGGATTAGCAACAAGATCAATAAGTGAAAATATCAGATGAGTTTAGTGGATGATGTAGAGTAGTATTTTAGGGTGACCAGAGCAGTGAAATAAGGGACAATATCAGATAAGTTTACATGAGTTGAGTGGATGATGTAGAGTAGTATTTTAGGGTGACCAGAGCAATGAAATAAGGAAAAATATCAGATAAGTTTACATAGGTTGAGTGGGTGATGTAGAGTAGTATTTTAGGGTGACCAGAGCAATGAAATAAGGAAAAATATCAGATAAGTTTACATGAGTTGAGTGGATGATGTAGAGTAGTATTTTAGGGTGACCAGAGCAGTGAAATTAGGAAAAATATCAGATAAGTTTACATGAGTTGAGTGGATGATGTAGAGTAGTATTTTAGGGTGACCAGAGCAGTGAAATAAGGAAAAATATCAGATAAGTTTACATGAGTTTAGTGGATGATGTAGAGTAGTATTTTAGGGTGACTAGAGCAGTGAAATAAGGAAAAATATCAGATAAGTTTACAGGAGTTGAGTGGATGATGTAGAGTAGTATTTTAGGGTGACCAGAGCAGTGAAATAAGGGAAAATATCAGATAAGTTTACAGGAGTTAAGTGGATGATGTAGAGTAGTATTTTAGGGTGACCAGAGCATTGAAACAGGGGAAATATCAGATATGTTTAAAGGAGTTGAGTGGATGATGTAGAGTAGTATTTTAGGGTGACCAGAGCAGTGAAATAAGGGGAAATATCAGATAAGTTTACATGAGTTGAGTGGATGATGTAGAGTAGTATTTTAGGGTGACCAGAGCAGTGAAATAAGGGAAAATATCAGATAAGTTTACAGGAGTTAAGTGGATGATGTAGAGTAGTATTTTAGGGTGACCAGAGCATTGAAACAGGGGAAATATCAGATATGTTTAAAGGAGTTGAGTGGATGATGTAGAGTAGTATTTTAGGGTGATCAGAGCAGTGAAATAAGGAAAATATCAGATAAGTTTACAGGAGTTTAGTGGATGATGTAGAGTAGTATTTTAGGGTGACTAGAGCAGTGAAATAAGGAAAAATATCAGATAAGTTTACAGGAGTTGAGTGGGTGATGTAGAGTAGTATTTTAGGGTGACCAGAGCAGTTAAATAAGGGGAAATATCAGATAAGTTTACAGGAGTATAGTGGATGATGTAGAGTAGTATTTTAGGGTTACCAGAGCAGTGAAATAAGGGAAAATATCAGATAAGTTTACAGGAGTTGAGTGGGTGATGTAGAGTAGTATTTTAGGGCGACTAGAGCAGTGAAATAAAGGAAAATATCAGATAGCTCTCCTAACCACAAAGGGACCAGGCAGACATTTTATAAACACTCGTTTAAAACAATGAGTTTTACCTGGGCAGAATTGACGAGGTCCCTAGCGGACTATTATGGAATTGCTGCAAACCCTAACAAACATATAGTCGAAAATTTTTACACAAGTCTGATACTAAACTGCGACTGGCTTAAGAAAAATAAGCTTAAGATGTTCTTTTATTCATTATGCCGTTTAGATTATTTGATAAGTATTATATAGTCTGCAGGAAGATGACCATATTTCATCAATAGTTAGGTTAACACAGAAAATTACATTAAAACACCAGCATCTGCATACATGCATAGCTCATGCGTGTTTTAGAAATGGTCAAAGATTAGAATATGAGATGGTGCAAATAATAAGTCGATTCATTAGCAATTTTAGCAGAGTATCAATAGCTTATGTAGTGGTAAATGTTAAAGGGTCTCGTAAGTTTCCGTTGCTTATAATGAACCACACCAACCAGTCACCTTGAGATGGGGCTGCCAAATAGCTAAGTGTAGTGTGACTTGTAACGTTACAGAGATTACCATGCTTGGTGAATAAAAGAATGAAATTCCTGAGAATAATTTGAAGGGACTAAAAGTACCTGAAGAATTCAAGTTGAAAGTTGATATGTTGCTGAAACATGATAGTCACAAAGAAGTATTGATGTATGATGCATTGAGCGCATGAACACATGTGGAGAAGGGCGTATTGCTAAAGCAAAGAAATGATGGGGATAGGTGTGATTGAGTGATCGAATAGACCAGGGAGTTTTCTGATAGTGTTACTAGCAAAGAAGGATCATAGTAAAAGATTTTGTTGCTGAAACATAATAGAGATTTATTCATTATGGAGGATAAGGAATTTGGCAGAGGTGATATTGTGGAGATGCGTATTGATACTGGAATGCATGAGTTCATGCGGAGAAGCACGTATTGAACACTGCTAAAGAAAATAAAGTTAGTAGACTTGGCAATAGGGGAAACGATGCGGGTAGGTGTAATTGAGAGATTGAATAGAGTTTTCTGATAAAAATGTTACTAGATTTGATTTTAGGGCTTTAAATAAAGTCACAAAGAAATATGCCTGGAGATATGTATTGATACTGGAGTGCATGAACACATGCGGATAAGGGTCTATTGAACACTGCTAAAGCAAAGAAATGATGAGGATTGGTGTGATCGAATAGACCAGGGAGTTTGCTGATAATTTTACTAGAAATAAAAGATCATAGTAAAAGATTTTGTTTAGATTTTAGGGCTTTAAATAAAGTCATAAAGTGTTCATTAAGAATTAATGTCTATAATTCTACAGGGACAGAAAGATGAGGCATTACCATATTTGGATGATATTTTTAATATTCTAAGATACGATGGAAACTCACTTGGATCACATAGATAGGGTACTACTAGCTATTTTACATAAGCACAACCTCAGGTTGAAAGTGATGTAGTGTGAGGTTTTAGGAGAAGAACAGGATCTAGGGTTCAAAGTTACTGAACAGAGAAGGGTTCAAAGTTACTGAACAGACCTAGAAAGAGTCAAAATCGATAAAATCTCGACTCCAACTACTGTGAGACAAGTCAGATCTTTCATTGGTATGACGTCATATTATTGTTGATTTCTAAGATACGATGGACAGTCACTTGGATCACATAGATAGGGTACTACTAGCTATTTTACATAAGCACAAACTCAGGTTGAAAGTGGTTTAGTGTGAGATAGCCTAAAAAACAAAGTTTGCATATATGCATATATACTGGTTTATCCCAATCCTGAGAAAGACTACCTCCGGCTGTACGCGATTGAGGTTGAAAAATCAATTTACTTCTTATCCCATGAACTTAAAGATACGCAGACGATATACACTATGTCCATAATAAGTTGAATCACTATTTGCATAGTGCAAAGTTCACCATCTATACCGATCACAGACCTCCTAGAATATTTATTAAACTCCCCTATACAGAATAGGAAAATACAGACGTTGGCTTTGAGTATGGCTGGCTATAACTGCACCATAAAGTACATGAAGGGGAAGGACAGTGTTTGTCAAGCACCGTGGATTCTAGCAAAGATAATGACGTTCTCTGGTAAAAATAGACGGGAGAAATTACTTGGTAGGTGCAAGAAACTCGAATCTTTTGAAAGCCAAAAAGTTTGCGTCATAAGCAGGTTGAGGGCTCATCAGTATCGCCCCTAGTTATCAAGTTTAGATTCAATTAGGGGACAAAACCCGACCACGAACAATTGATAAGGTGATATGTACTGTCGCAATTGTAGCAAAATTAAAACATTGATCACAGAGACGTGATCCTTCCATTAAATAATATATTAATGCCTTATAAAGCCTCACTATGTGGATGAGCAACAATAGATCGCTTTGGTCACGGATAACATTTTGATAAAAAGAAACAAAATCTCTAAATGTTAAGATTAGAGATCTGGTTTATGCACATGCATGGCTCCATCCACTCATCTCCTGGTCCACATCTCCATGTCTTGCTGGGTGTACGCATATAAGGCAGTAAATAACAGAAAATATTTTTTATATCTTTATACAAAAACGAAGTGTACAAGTTTTTTTTCTGGATGATGAAAAATCGACTGTGCAACATACGTTTCACTTGTAACAATGCATGAAAATTATAATAAAGGATTGGCTGTTTCCCCCTAACACACTCCCCAGTCATTTTGGACGAATATCAAATTGAATAAATCTCTTCTGCCTTCCATCATTCTTGCTAAACTTAAGACACTGACACTCAAAACCTGCAATGGCAGACAACCAAGCTTTGCTCATTCATATTAACTAATCTGAATGCTATTGAGTTGGTTAAGAATATCAATAGCATATCCTATAAAATATTGGCCGATTTTAACATCAGCATCAACCTCCCCTTCCTCTCATGGCAGGGAAACTCATCGTATATCTAAAATGTGATGAGTCAATCGCTACCTTGTTTTTGGAGAGTACTTCAGTCACTGTACCTTTCCCCCAGCGAGTCGTGCAACGAGAATTGGGTGGTTTCACCCACACCTCTTCACCAACTGCGATGTCCACGCAGGACTGTTCTTCTCTCTGTGTTACAGTCATAAGAAAAAATAAACTGGTGCGGAAGTGAATTTTCATCTTGACCAGTCTTTGGCATCATATTGTACCAAAAAACTGCTTCTTGGGGCGAAAGCTGACGTCTTGATGCCACAGCTTTTATAGTGCGATGGTGCCTCTTTATAATTTCCATTTCCATTTGGACGGTATGCAGCTCTAAAATATAGCCCCACATTCCACTTCACATATAAGTCTCTAAAAACTTCTGAGCGGAAAGACGTACCATTATCCACCAACACCTCTTCTACTGGCCCCCTTTCCATAAAACCCTCCTCGACAACTCTCTTTACCTCTTCTGCTGTTTTGTTCTTGATTTGTTGCCATATCGCTACTCTCCCAAGCCAACAATCTATCATAGTTACATGCAGTGTATGTTGATAATGTGTGATGTCAATGGCCAATCTCCACCAATTCTCTTCAACATGCAGTTCTCCTTTTTCATGTCTAGCCGGTGCAGGGTCGATTGATTGGCATTCCCTACATTGTTCCACCACCTTTTGGACGTCTTGCATTGTGATGTGTGAGTTTACATTTCTTGCCAGGTGAAGGGTCCGTTCCTTTCCAAAATGATGCAGGTCTTTTAAATTCTCTACTGCACAACATGCTGGAGCCCCGTCTATTTCCTTGTGTAACCAGGCTTTCTTGACTCTTGTCAGCCCATCTGCTTTATTTTTTTGTGACGGAACTAAGGTAATAGTTACCTTCAGTTCGAATTCTCGAACCAAGTCTCCCAGCGCTCCAAGTCTACGCTTGATAAGCATCTCCGCTGCTCCTTTTGTTTTGATCCGCTTATCACCAGACAGCTCTGATTTAATTCACGACACCACTATTGCAGAGTTTTAACGTTCACTATCTATAAACCCCATTTTAGAGCCAGATTGATACCTTTCATCACAGCATTGAGTTCCGCAACATTGATATGAGCATTATCATCCTTTTTGCATAGCCAAGCAGCATCTAAACAGCCACTTCTCCTATTTCCAATAATACCCATAATGCTACACTGCTAGCATCAGTTCATATCACCCCTTCATGGCCCTCTTTACAGCCATTCTCCTCTCACAGGGTCCATTTTTTACACTTCTGCAATGACTTCTTCTATCATGAGAAGCACTTCTTGATCAACTGCATCTTCCCAACTGTCTGTCCCAGTCTGCCTTTAAATAAAATTGCACGCAGTTCACAGCTATCCAGCTATTGGGTAGTGGCCAACCAGCTTTCAACATATAGAGAAAAGCTCTCTCTTAGCTAGTCAACCTTGGCTTCAGGAGTCTCATTTCCTCGCCCAAACATCATTTTTCCTGCCTTATTGTTCTGTAGTCGAAATCCCAAAGCCATTCCGTTTTCCAGTGACTCAGGCGGTTTTGTCATCAGTCCATATGCTTTGATATGCACTCTCACCCTTTCCACAGTCACTTCTGTTTCGTCCACTAGTACATCGTCGATGTAAGAGCAGGTGCCTCTCTTCACTGCATCGTCTTTGGCCAGCACTGTCTTAAGAACTGCCGTCATTATCTTTGGTGCGGTGTTCAGACCAAATCCTAATCTGGTCAGACAATAAACTTGACCTTTGTACTCTACCAATTGATATTTCCACAATTTCTCATCCATATGAAGTTGGAGGTAGGCTGACTTCAGGTCCACAATTTTAGTTGCCTGCTTCATCCTCCTCCATTTCCTTATGACTTCTTCGCACACGTCGATTCCGTCCTTTGTGTGACAAGCGACAAACTTGTTCAGCTCACGGAAATCCAACACTGGCCTAACTTTCTTCTTAATAGGTTGGACCACAACAATGAGTGGCAAAATTCCTTCAACTTTCCCTGACCACGGCATTAATATTCCTTCATCTATCCATATCTCAACTTCTTTTTCAAACTGCGGCTCAGCAGCTCCTTTCAGTGTGCTTTTGTAGCAGCTGACCCGATTCGCCAATACAGGTGACTCCGTGGTCCATCGCAATTCTACCATCCATTTTTCACCATCGAAGCAGGCTCGAAAGTCATCATCCTCAATCAGACATCTCGAGGTGTCGACGGTTGGTTGGTATCACCTCTGGTTACACTTCCTGTTATTCCCGGTGTACTCTGATTGCCAAATTTCACCTGGCCTTTAGCAACAGTAGCTCCTCCCAGTCGGTCTACCGCATCCAGGCCCAGCACCACATCAATTCCTGCAATCAGTCTATCCAGCACGATCACTCTCCACAGCATTCCACTTTTCTGCCATCCACCGCTCTAACATTGCTGGTTCCATTCCAAGAGTTGGCGATGATAGTCGTAATAAGTGTTGTTGTACATCCAGTATCAACAAGAGCTCTAGCCCTTTTTCCATTGATTGTGATCACTAACTGTGGCAACAAACTCTCATACGCCTGTTCAGTATAAAAGGGGTGACTACTGGCGCAATAGCATCCTTTTACTCGTTTCCTGGAAGCGAAGGGAAATTCCTGCTAATGTGCCCTACTTGGCCACACTGAAAACAGATAATGTCTGGCCGTGGCTCCCTACAGTCTCTCATCAGGTGTGGTCCTTGACATCAAAAGCATTTACCGGTAAATCCACAGCCTTGCTTCATCCCTGTTCATTCCTTTCTGCTTGCCACAGCAGCCGCAACAGCCCCCAGCTCACTGGGCTGTTTTGCCAAAACTCTAGCATGCCTTAGAATCTCCTCCACCTCCATGGTTTTAATATCAGTAAGTCATTGCAGTTCCATGGAGATGTGATCAGGGAAACCAGTTACAAGCGCCAGCTTTACAGTCTTCTCAAGGCTGCGTCCCCCATATCCAGCCAATCCTGCTAGTTGCCTTATCTCTGCCACGTATACGTCCACAGACTCCCCAGTCCAGGTGACTCTTTTGAGCTTGTTGTAAGCCTCAAACGCGCTCTTGGAAAATGCAGTCTTTAACCAGTTTTCAATGCTCTCAGCAATGGCCTGATCCGTCTCTCCCATTTCTAGATAGACCGCTTGAGCACCTCCTTCCAAATACATTGGTATTAACGTGGCTACATCCTCGATCTTCTGCAGCCTTGCCACCAATTTCAGCTTGTTAAGCCACGCAACCACGTCACCT
Organism: Euprymna scolopes; assembly: GCF_053919585.1. Classification (NCBI taxonomy): domain Eukaryota; kingdom Metazoa; phylum Mollusca; class Cephalopoda; order Sepiida; family Sepiolidae; genus Euprymna; species Euprymna scolopes. The sequence goes on along the minus strand of NC_136527.1, from coordinate 48,664,519 downwards.
TCTCCAGTAAATGGCCTCAGGATATCGCTGCTCAATCTTACTCGGTCACCTATTTTTGTCACTGCACCGAAATAGCTTGATGTTACATTTGAACTCAACCTCAGATCAAAAGTCTCAAACTCAAATCCAACTGTTCTCTTCTCTCTGCACTTTCCACACTGACACCCAAAATAAAGACGGCTCTTTTATAGAGAAACCCAACCACATCTCATTTGCATACCCCCTCCCCCCTCTCATCACATCACGTGATTTTCAGTCCATAAATACCAGGGGGTTGCCATTTTTATTTTCTCTCTTTTTTTATTTCCTAACACGAGCTGCACGATGCATGAGGTAAGGTTCTTTACTTTTAACCACAATTATCACAATTCTTTAAACAAACAGAAAATTTGATAACTGCAGTTCCAAAGAAGTTAACAGAAAAACTCTTTGGTATACTTATGCATGTACACTGCTTCTAATACATAGACCCCTCTTATTAAAATCACTAGACGAGAATACAAACATTTAATTATAGAAAGGAGAAAACGACAACTAATATCAAAAAAGCTAAAAATAAAATCTAAACTCTCAAAATTGGTTAAAAAAACTCAACGTTTCGAAAATGGGGGATTGATTTACTAAAACTTTGTATAAGAAACAAAGTACAGCTTAAAATTGTAAATATTGACATTTTTTTGAAAATCTGATAGATTAGTGACAAGTACACAGGAGAATACCACTTTCATGCATGCATCGAACATCTTTTCTTTTACTTTAGACAAGTGAAAATCATTTAAAATTCGTTATTTTTTTATCATAAACTATAAAGAAGTTGTACTGGTCAATGTCTAGAATCTTCCAACCCTCCCTCTCTCGTCATTTTTTACGCTTATCACTTTTAAAAGTTTTCGGGGGTGCTGAAAATGAATATATGCTTAAACAGTGGCACAGAGAACTAGTTTTCATGATATGAAAAATGTACTTTTTTAAAAGTGGGGTATCTCTTTTCATTTTAAATTTAACGTAAAATGAGCACCCACTTTACGGCCACCTAGTGAGTGGAAATAAATTTTTTTTTCTAATTTCATCTTTCAATAAAGACCGATGACATTAAAGAACAGAAAAAAGAGAAAAATCTACATAGAGATACATGTCATTCCTTATGTTATCAGTGGTGATCATTTCTGCATGTGTAAACATATGTATATTTTTGCCGCAAAGTAGTTTTCTGATTATTAAGCAGTGTAATTCCTTATGTTATCATTGGTGGCCAATTCTTTACATTGTATAATCTTCAGAAAATGACTTGGTCGTGACAAAGTTTAATGGGATATTCGTTTTTAGCATAAAAAACTCAAAAGTAACAATTTACCAAAAGGGTTTCAGACAGCCCCCTCCCTCCAAAAAATTATCACCGTGTGGCCTGAAAGTGAGTGCTCATTTAGTGCTAGTTCACTTATTGATCCGCACTATTTTTAAAATAATATTTTCAAGTGTAATTAAAGTTTATATCTTTTTTTGGTACTAGTGCACTTATTGATCCATGCTGAAATAATAACGTTATTATTTAAAAAGCCGTTCTTAACATGGCGATGAGAGGGTGTTTTGTAACTATTCTATACTTTAACCTTACAATTGAATAAAAAAACATATCGGTATTCATGCAGAGAGTGATCCATGCTGAAATAATAACGTTATTATTTAAAAAGCCATTCTTAACATGGGGAGGGGAGGGTGTTTTATACCTATTCTGTACTTTAACTTTACAATTGAATAAAAATTATATCATAAAATTTTAATTAAATGTGGAAATATGATTTAAAAAATAGCGCGGATCACTTTCTGCATTAGCACCAACATATCATAAAACATTAATTAAACTTGGAAATACGATTTTAAAAAAATAGCGAGGATCAGTAAGTGCACTAGCACCCTTTTTTTATTCAATTGTAAGGTTAAAATACAGAATAGGTACAAAACACCCTCCTCTCCTCATGTTAAGAATGGCTTTCTCAAAATAACATTATTTCAGCATGGATCAATAAGTGAACTAGTACCGCTCATTTTACATTAAATTTATATAAAAAAAAGGTGATTACCACTTTTGGAAAAAGTAATTGCCTCATATCATGGAATCGAATTCTCTGCGCCACTTTTGAAGTATATATTCGTTTTCAGCACACCCGAAAAACAATAAAAGATTTTTTTGTAAAGATTTTTTTTTTTTTGCTTCATGTCAGATTCTAGATATTGATCTTTTTTATGTTTAAGTATTGAAAATAAAAAATAGATTACTAATAATAATCCACTGAGAAAATTGAAAAAAAAAAGATGAAAACAAAAACCATTAAACAATGAAAAATATTTAAGATTTATAGTTTTTTTTTCCTTTAGTAAACAAAAAACGGTAAATATGAAGAATTACTCCACCCTCGAAAATTCCTTTAAAATTACCACTCTATGGGGTTTCGGGGTTGCTGAAAACGAAAATAATGCTTAAAATTACGGAAAACGAGTAGTTTCCAAGATATGAAAAAAAAATGTTAGTTTTAAAAAAGTGGGGGATCACTTTTCTATAATAATTAAACGTAAAATGAGCACCCATTTTTTTCGGTGGGGAGAGGGGCTTTCCATCCTCGGAAGATCCTTTAAAATTACCACTAACGTTTAAAATTCCAAGAAACAAGTAGTTTCCGATATGAAAAAATGCACTCATTTTATGGTCACTTTTTTTAAGGCGGTTTGTTTTTCGTTCTTTGTTTGGATGGAGATATTTGATTATAGAACTTGTACAGTTTTTTAATAGGCGCTTATGCAGTTTAATTAACAGTTTGGAGCAGAATAACTGTTTAATATTTTACAAAAATTCTGTTTACATTTTAAACTTTAGTGGTAATTTTAAAGGACTTTCCGAGGGTGGAAAGTCCCCCCTCCCCGAAAAGATCGTGGGCACATAGTGGGTGCTCATTTTACGTTAAATTATTATAGAAAAGTTAACCTCCACTTTTTTAAAACTAACATTTCTTCATATCTTAGAAACTACTCGTTTGCCGTAATTTTAAGCGTTATTTTCGTTTTCAGCAAGCCCCGAAAGAGTGGTAATTTTAAAGGAATTTTCGAGGGTGGAGTAATTTACGCAAAAACATCAGTTAAAAACATTTAAAATTAATAAAATTACTATTTTCTTTTGTAAACAATAAAGAAGTTGTCTTTTTTTTACATTTAAGTCAGTATTGAAAACAAAAAATAATCGACAGAGAAAAAAATTTCAACGATAAATCAACATTTTCATTAGGATTATTCGCTTTGCTTACATTTTTAACTTATTCTGCAAATGCACAAAAATCGATACTAAATTCATGTAGTAATACTTACGTTTTTGTTTTATAATCTGCTTTCGATTAACTTTATCTGCTTTTATCAAGGAAACGATTTTTCAAATGTGATTGACTTTACAAGCTCAACTGAACATTCAAGATGACGAACGGAAGAACAAGTTCGCAGAAAACAAAATTGAAGAGGAAAAATAAAAAATATATATTTCGAAATAGAGCCGATCTATTTGGTGAATATCACGGATGAAATTAGTATTATTTTATTTAACGTTTTAATATTTACATGAGAGAGACCAGATTACAAGTTTCATCTTTATTAATTCTCTAATTCGTTGCACGTGACATAATTTAATAGCGGAAACTGATAGTTTTTAAAGCCGCCTTTTCGTATTTTTATTTATTTATTTATTTATTTTAGATTCCTGTTTTTTTATTGTGTTCGAAACATTTAAGCCTACAGTTAATCTGGTGCTTGTGCAGTTTACTACACACATTAAAAATTAAGATATTGAAAAAGAACTATATTGTACTTACCTAAAATTAATAGCTAAAAAAATGTTTTTACGGCGTCGTTAGAAACTTAAACAAAAATAAATGAATCATTATTAAAAATAAAACCATTTTCCAATAATTTTTCTTAATAGTCCTGGATTTAATTTTTTTTTTCAGGATTATAAAAAAATTATACGCTGATGTCTACCCCATCATTCATACAAGAAAAATATTATAATATTACATTTGAAATTTTTGTGATAATTTTTATCATTAAAACCACATTAAAATTTTTTACAATTATATTATATTATGTGAAAATATTGAATGAATACTGATTATCGTTATGTTCTTGAAATATTAAAAATAATGTTAATTGTTTACATCGACAATTCTTTATTTTTTATATAAAAGAAGCAAACAAATTCATGAGTTATTTTTTTAGTCCTTAAATTTTAAATTTAGTAACATTTTTTTGATTTACAACAAATGATACATTTTCACTAAAATTAAAAAAAAGAACGAGTTCGGTATATTCTTTGATCGTTAATAAATACTGAAAATTTCATTAAAATCGGTTCATTTACTGAATTTTGGTGAATTTTTAAATGAAGGTAGGGGTCAAAATGTTTATACATTTTCGAGATCAGCCATTCATTTTGCACGTAGGTGAGTTTAACTCATCTGTGCCCACCATCAAACTACAGTCTTTGCTAATAAAGCTTTCTTCACTTTTCCACACACTTCACTGATCAAGCAAACGCTACATATATAGAATGGTTCAGTTACGCCACTGTAGTGAAAAAAAAAAAAAACAAAAGCAAAAAACTAAAAACAAAGGACATTGCTGAATACTTTAAAATTCAAAGAAGATGTTATGAAGTACGTAGATATGGCTGCAAGAAAGTACGTAGCTACCACTACAACCTCCTTCGAAACTATGTGTGTGAAAAAGAGATTAGCTTTGCAGGCCACCGTTTTGAGGCAAAAGAGCTGCGGCATATTCTTAGTTTCATGTTTTCTCTGCTTCTCGCTACTTAACATGAGGGCATCGAGATTTCTCTCTTCGGAATGACGCATATACACTCAGTGAACAATTCCAACACATGTTCGGCAAAAACCCATGCAGTATAATACTCTAGCCTCTAGTCTTATGTACACCCCTTTCTCCGTACGCAAGAGACATTTATCGGATCATGTGGATTTTAACAAGCTCAGAATTTTGACAGAACCTATTCATCAATAAACATGGCGTAAATGGAAATGGATGACGATTTGCGAGAAAAATGTTCTTTTAGGAAAGACTGACAGAGTACTTTGAACCCAAATAGAACTCATATATCAACGGTATATGTCTAATTCTTGTACACAGGAACAGGACGGAAAATTTGATCAAACTAAGACACTTAATCAAAATATGCGACTACAGCGCCCTTGACGATGAGCTACTGCGTGACCGAATAGTAACAGGCACCAGTAATAATAATATTCGGGTCAGGCTCCTCAGTGAATCTGGACTAACCCTAGACAGGGCGATAGATATTTGGAGGAGCACTGAATAACTGAACAACAGCTCGACAAACTGAACAACCCAACAGAAACTATCAACTACACAAAGGGAGATAAGAGAAAGCCACGAGGATTCATAAGGGACAGCAAATTCTGTGGACATAGCCATGACAAAGGAAAGAGTCAGGCTTATGGACTTACATGTGCTTTTTGCTTAAAGTGCAAACATATTGCCAGTGATACCAATCACAGGCGCAACCCACCCCATCACAACGGCAAAATAAATCCTCAACACAGCAAACTGCAAAGGTGCTACGTGGAAATAGAAGCAGTCAGCAGTGACGAAAGCATCTATGCCCTGAGAAGTCTCACAGGTCGCAAAAACTATCAGGCAGACGTTTGTATATCCACCCCAAGAGACAGCACAAAAACCTAATGCAAATTCTAAATTGACACTGGGGCGAGCTGCAGTACCTTGGCCTTTGCTTACTACAAACGCATTACTAAAGCACCGCTACAACCTTCTCTCACAAAGTTGAAGCTGTATAACAATGCTATACTTCGACCTTTGGGCTCAATTTCACTCCAGTGTGAAGTTAATGGAATAAAAAAGGTCACCTTCCAAGTCGTGGATAGCAACTCACCATCATTGCTTTCTGGACAGGCTAGCTCTGCCCTGAAGCTCATAGCTTTTAACACAGAATTTGTGTGACAGCTGAGTGAAGTAAAGGAGGCAAAACCAATTACAAAAGAAGAAATCATCAGCAACTACAGCGACATTTTCTCTGAACTGTCAAGCCTATGCAAAATAGTCCTCGTCGAGTCCCTCTACAACTTAAACTGAGTTTTAAAAAATTAAAAAAAAAACTTGACAAAATGGTCAACGTAGAAATAATAGACTGGGTCATTGAGCCGACTTCATGGATCAACAACGTAGTCGACAAGGGTTTGCACTGGATCTGGATTAAGTCAAAGCAATATCAGAGATGCAACGCCCTACGGGCATCCAAGGCGTTTTGTAAACTACCTCATTAAGTTTGCTACCAAACTCATGGAACAGCATTTATTCAGATTGAAAAGCTCATCACTGAAGCCCCTATTCCTCGCTATTATGACCTCAATAAGGAGGTCTCACTTGAATGTGACAGCTCGGAAGTCAGTCTCGGGGCAGTCCTAACAAATGAAGAACATCCAGTTGTATATGCATCCTAAGCACTCACAAAAACTGAGCAAGACTATGCCCAGATTATGAAATCGTGTCTTGCCATCGTATTCGCCGCAGAACATTTTGAACAATACATTCTCGGTAAAGAGAAAGTCCAAGTATTCTCCGACCATAAACCACTGGAGGCAATACTCGTAAAACCCATTCGTGTGAGCCCAAAAGAGATTCTAGCGGATGCGGCTAAGGCTCCCAAAAATACTGCTTAGATGTGAAATACAAGCCAGGTCGCCAAATGTACATTAGCGATATCTTGTCTCGTGCGTTACTACCTACTCCTGAAGCCACAACAGAAGATAACTGCACCATATTCCAACTGCAAGAACAGGAACTCACAAGAGACTTGTAAAACATCAATATGGAACACAGCCTCTTTGTCACAGACCACTGCCTCTCAAAGATTTGAGAAGAGACCAGATATGAAACAACTCTCCAGACACTAATAAAGATTACAAAAAATGGCTGGCCTGAGGACAAAAACGACGGCCCACCAAACATTAGAGAATACTGGTCATACCAAGATGAACTGTGTTCTGAAAATGGTCTAGCATACCAAGGCACACAGCTAATCATTCCAACCAAACTCAGACCCAAGATGATCACCAGGGCACACAGATCTCACCTGGGCATATAGTACACAAAGAACACAGCCCGCGGCATAATGTTCTGGCCACGAATGCATGCAGAGATCACTGAGGCAGTCCGAAGGTATGAAACCTGTCAACTGACCCACCAACAGCGACAACTTCTGATGACCCACACAATACCAGAGTGGAAGATTGTGGCCAGTGACTGCTTTGAACTAAACGGTAAATACTTTGGGGTATTGGTTTATATATACTCTGATTTTGTGGCGGTCGGCCTACTCCCAGATCTAAGTGGAACTTCCTCATCAAAGTGCTCAAACCTATTTTCCCTGCACATGGTGCACCAGCAGCAATGATAAGTGACAATGCGCCCAACTACACGAACAGTGACTTCCGTAGATTTCTGGAATCATGGGGCATCGAAGATATAACTTCTAGCTCTCACCACCATCAATTGAAGAGAAGGGCCGAAGCGACCGTGAAATTGATGAGAGGTATGATAAAGAAATCGACAAAGAAAAGCACAGACATGTGGAAGCCATACTGGAATGGTGTAATGCTACACCACCTGGTATGCACAGCTCACCAGCACAAAGATTTTTTCCAGGCGCACTTGTTCCATGCTACTCTGCAAAACCACGGATTACACACCACAAGTGCAAGCAGAGGTACAATATAGCCTCATAATAAACGACAAACGGCAAAAACATGTTATGACCGTCATACCAAGCCACTACCCAATTACACCATAGGAAAGCCTGTAAGGGGGAAATGCCATCCACTAACAGCAACTGGGAATCGGGCACAGTAATAAGTAGCACCACGCAGTTATGGGGTTGAAGTAAACGGAAGATGTTATAGAAGAAACAGAATCCACATCAATCAACCAACCACTCTCCCAACTTCTCGCTACTTAACACCTCCAAACTCCCGGGCACACAGGCTAGTAAATAATAAAATAAAACATATTTTTGTTTGTGCATATTTTTTATATTTTGCTCAGAAATACACGAATATTTAAAAAAAAAAAGTGAAAATAAAGTTCGAAATTAAAAGTTTTTTACTAAACAGTAAAGTTAAGTTTCAAGATTAACTTGAAAACCGTCTTTTCACTTGAAAAAAAGTTACTTTTTAAAATAAAAACAAATTACAATAATTATAAAAGTTTTTGCAGATTTGTCGTTTAGTTGTACAAATATCCACGAACCATGTAATCACTAAAATGAACTCTTAAACGTATCGAGCAGACGTTTGCTTACATGTTTTACAAACTTTAAATGGTGAAATATAATCACGTACTTATTGAGCTCCTGGATCTGACCTTAAACTATATCCGATGGTGAGGCTCCAACTTGTGGACTTTTGGGGAGTGTGGAGCCACCCTTTAATTGCCATTGCTCACAGGTGTACTCTGACATAGAGTGGCAGTACCTGTTAGAATCCGAACTATGGGTTAAATAGAAACCGACCTGAAAAAACAAATATATTCTATGAAAAAAATTTTCTTCACAATCACTGGATTCGGCATTAAATAATCTGAAAAGGGTTGATATGTGCAGAGCACAAACTAAGAATCAAGATGGCGCCCGCATGCGTTTATGTGGAAAAAAGTCTCGTGGAATCTCGGGGAATCTCATACCCTGATTCCATAAATAACGAGGAAAGGAAAGCGGGAAGAGAGACGAGTTTTAGTCACTAAAGCGAACGGACGTGTGTAAAAGAAGAGGTAGAAGAAAAGAGTGTGGTGAACGAAACAAACAACGACTCAGTTGAAAGTAGAGTTGTAACGAATACAAGCTATTCCGGCATGACGTCAGGATTTGACCCCAAGCTAATTCCTCTGTTTGATGGCAGTAGCACTGATCCCTCAGTGCAGGAATGGGTGGAAAAAGCAGAATTAATATGTCAGCTCAGTGGGGTGAAGCGTATAGAATGCGTGGTCCCAATGCGCCTCACTGGGGGAGCATATGCAGTATACCAGCAGTTGGCTGATGAGGAAAAAACAGATTTTGCCTGCATCAAGCGCGCCCTTTTTACAGCATTTGCATTAGATCCAATTACTGCATGGAAAGAATTCATGGCCCGAAAATTACATCCTGGGGAAACGGTGGATGTGTATCTGGCTGAGCTAAAAAAGCTATCGGTCCTTTTTGGAGGGATGTCAGACAAAGGCTTGGTGTGCGCCTTTGTTGCAGGATTACCTAAGAGTGTGGAAGATCTGCTCCGTGCCTCATCCCAAGTGGACGAGATGGACATATTGGAAGTATTAGCGCGGGCACGAGCAATACTAAAGAAAAGCCCTAACACTATAGACCAAGCGGCAGCTGTACAACCATCACAGGTTGGATTGCAGGACCTGGGCGCAGCTACAACCTGCTATAAGTATGGAGGACCCAACCATTTGGCCCGATTGTCTTTCGTTATGTCAACCAACTCGGAAACTTGACGGGATGCAGTGCTACAAGTGCAAAAAAAACGCGGACACCTGGCCTGCGCCTGTCCGGGAAACGGGCAAGGGGAAGAAGCTACAGCGCCAGTCTTCTCCCCAGATCGTCATTGAGCAGGGCGCTACCCACTGTAAGCATACACATTAATGGAAGCGAGCGCCTCGCGCTTGTGGATACTGGGTGCACCCAGACTCTCATAAGCAAGATATGCTGTGCCACTTGGAAAGCAGAGAGAATTCCGGTACTAACTGTAGGTGGAGGTTCACTAGCCTCTTGTGGGGTGAGCATTATCTGCGCAAGCATCAACGACGGGCCTGCAACAGCCGTGCGAGCCCTGGTGATGGAGGGAGAGCTTCTCGGGTACGACCTACTCCTGGGTATGGACTTGATTACACAACTGGGTGGAATTACCGTGGACAGAACCGGCAAGGTACAGTTCTCCCGATGTGAGGAACATGTTTGTGCTGCCATAACTCTCGACAAGCCTGACTTTCATGCAGAGTATGATAGAAACACCAATGCATGGACGGCGTTTTGGAAGTGGTCAAACGATCAGCCACCAATATCCTTGCGAAACCGGTTATCGGAATATCCCCTACCCCTGTGGCTAAGGGAACAGTATGAAGAAGAACTGCAAACGTGGATCGACAATGGCTGGCTTCTTCCATACCCAGAGGATGAGCTTGGCCCCCCCGCGAGGGCTGATTCCCTTGATGGCCCTCGTACAAGAGACCAAACAAAAGTTCCGCCCTGTCCTAGACTACCGTGAGCTCAATGAGCATGTCGACCCATATACGGCAAGATGTGTGTGCACTCAAATTAAGGGAATGGCGACAGCAGGGATCGAACGAGGCAACTCTGGACCTACGCAGGGCCTATCTGTAAATACGCATTGAGAAGAAATTGTGGCCATTTCAGACTGTGAAAATTAGAGGAACCCGATATTGTCTAACCAGGCTAAGGTTCGGTCTAAATGTGGCCCCAGGCATTATGACAGCAATCATGCATGCTATCCGGCAGCAAGAGGAGGCAGTGCAACAGGTAACATCCTCATACATCAATGATATATTCGTCAATGAGAACCTCATGTCAGCACAATCAGTTAGAATGCACTTTGAAAGCTTTGGAGTGGCATGTAAGGAACCAGAGCGTCTGTGCGATGGAGCAAAAGTTCTCGGCCTGCACGTACGCAATTACAAGGAGGGACTTTGCTGGAGAAGAGGAAGTCAGGTTCCCAAGGTCCCAGCAAACATCACTCGACGAACAGTGTTTTCGCTTTGTGGAAAGATGGTAGGCCATTTCCCTGTGTGCGGTTGGCTCAGGGTGGCCGTGGCAGCCATAAACAGACGTGCAACAGCCGTGTTGTCGGGATGGGACGATGCAGTACACGATGTCACCCTAAGGAGCATGTTGACAGAGACTGTGTCCAGAGTGACCAGTGATGACCCCGCTCAGGGAAAGTGGTGCGTCAGCGGGAATGAGTTCACAGTCTGGGTGGATGCTAGTTCACTGGCCCTTGGAGTTGCCCTTGCAGTTAATGATTCCATTATTGAAGATGTCTGTTGGCTTTGGCCAGAGAATGATTCGAGGCACATAAACCTGGCCGAACTTGATGCCACATTGAAGGGCGTTAACTTGGCGCTTCAATGGCATGCCAAGGTTCTACATATCATGACTGACTCGGCATGCACTCATCGGTGGATAACCGATGCATTAAGTGGAAGAGCACGGCTGACAACACGAGCATCGAGTGAGATGTTAATTCGAAGACGGCTTGCCACCTTGGTCGACACCATCACAGAGTACGACCTGACCGTGGACGTAGTGTTGATCAGGTCTGCGCTCAACAGAGCAGATGCTTTGACAAGAGTCCCTCAACGATGGCTTCTGGCTGATGCTCGGAGAGATGCTGATAATCTGAAAAACACATGTGCAGCAGTTGTGTGTAATGTGGATGCAGCGCACATCATGGACATTCATCGACAGTGTGGACATCCTGGCATCAAGTGGACACTGTACTTTGTCAAGATGATTGATCCAGGAGTAGGAAAAAAAGATATCCATAGAGTGGTGGAAAGTTGTGAGGCCTGCCAATCCATCGACCCAGCTCCAGCACGATGGAAGAAAGGGGAGTTGGGAGTGAGTGGTAAGTGGCAGAGAGTGGACATGGACATCACTTCCTTATCCTCATCGATTGTGGGCCTACACGTTTTGCAGTCTGGAGACTCCTCGGGCGCCAGGACTCTTGCAACATTATTCGCCAGCTGTCATCCATGTTCTGTGAAAGAGGTGCGCCTGATGAAGTGCTGACGGACAACGACCCAGCCTTTTGCAGCCATCAGATGAGGCAGTTCTTACAAGGATGGGGTGTGCGGCTGCGGCTTAGATCTGCTTATGTGCCTTCTGGCAATGGTATAGCTGAGAGAAGCCATCGCAGCGTCAAAACAATTGCAATCAGGAAGCAGTGCACCATCGCAGAAGCTGTGTACTGGTATAATCTCATGCCAAAGGATGGCGTCTCTCCAGGAACGGCGCCTGCAAACGTAATCTATCAGTACCGTGTCCGAGAAAAAGGAATCCACCCCGATACAACTGTGGCCACTGAGATAGAACGGAATTAATGTGCCAAAGGGGATGCTGTCTGGGCGAAGCCGCCAGGAAACCGATGTACTGACAAGTATAAACGAGGCACAGTGACCGATGTGGTGAGTCAGCAGAGTGTCCAGGTTGATGGCGTACCCCGTCACGTTAGGGACGTACGGCCGGCGACACATGTAACACTTCCAGTGGACGATGAGAGTGATTCTGACTCTGAGACGAGTGGGCCATCACTTTGGTTTGCACCATCCCTATCAAGCAGTGACTCTGATATCAGTAACCTCCACGGAGATGAAGCCTTCCCCGACCATCAGGCGGTGGATGAGAGCACACGCGAAGACGAGAACAGCACTGTCCCCCTTCGTAGAAGCACCCGACGACGGCGATCATCAACCCCCTGTCGTCTCTGTGATCATGAGATCAGGGGGGGAGTGTGGAGAAAGAAGTGGCTTACCGTTAAAGAGGCGGCGCGTTTGTGCCTGCAGAGCACAAACTAAGAATCAAGATGGCGCCCGCATGCGTTTATGTGGAAAAAAGTCTCGGGGAATCTCGGGGAATCTCGGAGAATCTCGTACCCTGATTCCATAAATAACGAGGAAAGGAAAGCGGGAAGAGAGACGAGTTTTAGTCACTAAAGCGAACGGACGTGTGTAAAAGAAGAGGTAGAAGAAAAGAGTGTGGTGAACGAAACAAACAACGACTCGGTTGAAAGTAGAGTTGTAACAAACACAAACCTACATACTTATTGAAAATGTGATCACGTGATTAAAATTAAATTTAAATTGCCCACGTTCTTTAACAAATTAAAAAAATATGAAGTTTTATAATGCTTTAATGTGTTTTATTTTATAATTTAAAATGAAAAACATTGACCAATAAAAATGAATTTTGAGAACTTATGTATATTTGTTGCTCTGCTGAAATAATAACATTATTATTTTGAAAACCATTCCTAATGAGGAGAATGTCTTGTAACTATTCTGTGCTTCCACCTTACAATTTAATTAAAAAAAAAATGATATCGTGAAACTTAAACTGGGGAATATATATATATATATATATATATATATACATATATATATATATATATATATATATATATATATACATATATATATATACATACATATATATATACATACATATATATATACATACATATATATATATATATATATATATATATATATATATATACATATATATACATACATATATATATATACATACATATATATATACATATACATATATATATATATATATATATATATATATATATATATATATAATCATCCACATACCTTAGTGTTTCGCTGTTTCACAGCTCATCAGTGCGACTAGACAGCTAACTACCTCAAGCCAGGACTGAAACGCGATCGTACTCTCTACACTTTTAAATACAATCAAAAGGTAGTCGGAAACCTACAAAAAATTATAATAAATCGGCTTTCGAAACTAGGTCCCCTCTATCTTTATCCACCCATTTTGTCCGCACCTAATATATAAACATAAATACACGAATATTTTTTAAGTGAAAATAAATTTCGAAATCGAATAAATTAAAAGTAGTTTACTTGACAAAACAGTAGAGTTAAATTCCAAGATTAATTTTTAAACCAATTTTCAATTAAAAAATGTATTTTTTTAAATTAAAATAATTTACAATAATTACAAAAGTTTTACTTTTTATAATAGTTGTCTATTTTGCATGCATTATGTCCCTTTAACAGTTAACTCCCTTGACTCGACACCGGCAGGTTGACCGGTGTTTTATTCCCTTTCTAGACCCATATGCCGCTGTCCTTCTGTTGTCCTTCGTCGTTTTAAGTCATCTCCGGTAAGAAACATTATATATCTCCTTCTTAAAGACACTTTTTAATACTTTTAACGTTATTTTTTTAAAAAACTATTATTTCATCTTAACTACGAACGTTGTTTATTTTCTTTACCCACATGTCCGACCCCCTTTACTGTGTTGTTCATTTCCTTACGCATACGACTCCCTATTCATCCCTTTATAACTTCTCGATTCTTATCTTTTCTCTTTGTGTTCTCAACAATGTTTTTTTGTTGTTTTTTTTGTTTCTTTCAGTTTATTTTACCATATCTCAATATGCGTGTGTTAATTAAAAACATAAACAAATCGAACTTACTAGGTGAGATAATAATTTTAACGGTCCTGCAGATACTCTACTACTTTCGACTTCAAGAGATTCCCGCACCTGCAATGTCGATCTTAAAAATTGATCCCGATTATGAATGGGTGAACATTGAGTCACACATGTAGAAGTTAGTGACTCCACAGTCAGTTTTACAAATTGCCACCACTTTCATGAGTTCTATAGGGTCAGAATTTAAAAAAAAAAATCGTTACACATTTTGTAAATTCATCTTAGTTTATTTTAATCAGTTAATATGCATATTACGTTTGTACAGTGGTAACGTCACCAGCTTTGAATACTACAGTTTTTACTTTTGGTTTCAATTCTAGCTGATGACACCCAAATACGTTTTTTTTTTTTACTTTTGACATCATGACTCTATAATCATATATACGAAATCTGGACAAATTCAAAATATCATATTTAAGCATATTTAACGGCTAGCCGGGCGCGGGCACCCCTCTCCCTCACTAGGTATGAAGTACAATCAACTTTCTTACATTTTGGGGCTTCTGTAGGACTTATCTGTGACGTGTTGTTTTTATTTTGCAAAGCTAGATCTGTTACTAAAATCTCGCTTTGAGGGAAGGGGCTAATAAAACTATCTTTTTTTAAATTCAATATCTTAAGACTTTACTAATTATCTTTGAAGCTGCCATGAAAATATTTTTCATTATAAACTTTTTTTCGCGTGTTTTTTTTTTTTTTAATATAGAGATTAACTTTAGACTTTAATCTTTAAAAAAACAGTGAAGAAATAATCGGAAATACATAAAAATATAAGTCGGCTTTCTAAACTATGTTCACCTATCAGTTTCCGCCATTAAATTGCACGTGCCATGCAACGAATTCGAGAATCAATAAAGATGAAACTTGTAATCTGTTCTCTCTCATGTGAATCTTAAAATGTTAAATAAAATAATACTAATTTTATCCGTGGTATTCACCAAATATATCGGCTCTATTTTGAAATATTTTTTAAAAATTTTCCTCTTCAATTTTGTTTTCTGCGAACTTGCTCTTCCGTTCGTCATCTTGAATGTTAACTTGAGCTTTTAAAGTCAATCACATTTGAAAAATCGTTTCCTTTATAAAAGCAGATAAAGTTAATCGAAAGCAGATTATAAAACAAAAACGTAAGTATTACTACATGAATTTAGTATCGATTTTTGCACATTCGTAGAATACGTTAAAAATGTAAGGAACTTACTAAACGAATAATCCTAATGAAAATGTTGATTTATTGTTGAAAAGTTTTTCGCTGTCGATTGTTTTTTGTTTTTAATATTGACTTAAACATATGAAACAATTTTTCTTCGTTTACCAAAAAAAAACTTATTTTATAAATTTTATATATTTTTAATTGTTTCATAAGTTTAAAGTAAAAAGTTTTATCTTTTTTTTTTTTTCATTTTTTTCAGCAGATTATTTTATAGTTTTTCGGATGTGCTAAAAACGAATATATACTTCCAAAGTGATGCAGAAAATTATTTTTCATGATATGAGGAAATTACTTTTTCAAAAAGTGGGAATCAGTTTTTTTTTTTTTAAATTCTCCAACACCAATAAAGTAGGCAGATCAGAGTTGGGCTGGGGACAACCTTTGCAAAATTTTGCAAGATCGCAGCCCCAGCTTTGATCAGGAATCAAGAAACACGAGGCTTGAGACCAACCTGTGCGTCTGTACTCTTATTATCAGTAATAAATAACGTCCACTGAAAGTTTCCTTCATCTAAGCAGACTCTGCCCCAATCCTTTAAATAGTTAATAACAGTCATTCATATGCAAACACTTCCATTAGAAGCAGCAGCAGCAGCAGTAGATATAAGCAAGAGTCAAACATCACTGGTTTTTGGTCCGATCATCAACCTCCTCAAGTCAAGTGAGTTTAACTTTTTTTTCTCACATTTTCTATATAAATTTAATGTAAAATAAGTACCCACTTTCTGGCCATCCGGTGATAATTTTTTTATTTGTTTTGTTGGCCTACCTGAAAGCCGTTTTGGTTAATTGTTATTTACTTTTCACCTTAACTTTAATATTACAACTTTTTAAGGTTTTCGGGTATGCTGAAAACGAATATCACATTTAAATTTGCTGCAAACAAGTAAGTGTCTGGATATTAAAAAAGATGTAATTGTTTGTTATCAGTGGTGGCCAATTAAGTCTGTACTTGCACATATAGAATTGGCAACCACCGATAACATAAGGAATTACATTGCTTAATATTTGGAAAACTACTTGTTTGTTGCATATGTGCGCATTTACACATACAAAAATGGTCACTACTGATAACATAAGGAATTACACGTATCTGTATACAGATTATACTTTATTTTTGTTCTTAAATATCCTTGTGTCTTTATTGAAATAGGAAATCAGAGAAGAAAACGAAAAATATTTTTCGCCCCAAAACAAAGGCAAAAATTGACCCATTCCCTAGGTGGCCATAAAGTGGGTGCTTATTTACGTTTAATTCTTTTTTTTTTTTTTTTTTTTTTTTATTACATTTTCACCCCAAACAAGGCAAATTGCCACTTTGGTGTAGGGGGCTACTATCAGGGGCAACAACTACTGGGGTACTATGTAGGGATTTGGGCAGCAAGGTGTCGGTTCATGTTACACTTGAACTTCTGCACGTCAGTACTGTTGGGGAAGCAGGGACCTGGAATGGAATTCCAGAGTCTTGCGGTTCTGGGGAAGAAACTGTTGGAGTAAAAAGATCTTTTACATCTAGGGACCTCTACAGTGTGGGGGTGGGATCTAGTAGCCTGTCGGGTTTGTCGAGGGTGCTCGCGTCGTGGGGGCACAAGTGATTGCAGTTCATCAGAGCATTCACCACTAAAATACTTGTAGAACAGGCAGAGGGATGCAACATTTCGTCGATGGGACAGAGGCTGAAGCTTAGATGCCAGTTCAGGGCCTATCAGATTTGCGACTCTCTTTTGAACCTTGTCAAGGAGCGAGAGACTAGTAGCAGATGCACCAGCCCAGATGTGGCAGCAATACTCCATACATGGGCGAATGGTGGCCTTATAGAGGTACAGGATACTTTCGGGTGTTAGTAGTTTTCTAGCACGGTAGAGAGAGCCTACCTTTCTTGCAGCGGCCCTGGCAATGCCTTCAATGTAATTGTTCCAACTCATGTTTCCTGTGAACGTTAGGCCAAGGAGTTTGAAAGATGGACTCTCAGATAAAGGGTCGTTGGCCATTGCTATTGGTGGTAGAGAGGGTTTCTTGTAATTATTGAATGAAACTAGTTTAGTCTTGGCAGCATTGAACGCGACCAACCACTTTTGTCCCCATTCCACTACAGATTGGAGGTCTTCCTCTAGTGTTTCTGCCATTTCTTTAGAAATGTGTTCATTCGTCTTCCTGTCGTGTCTGCCATAGAGTGTAGTGTCATCAGCATATATACCCATCTCAGAGGCAATGTTGTCGGGGAGGTCATTTATGAATATCAGGAACAATAGAGGTCCAAGGATAGAACCCTGGGGCACTCCCGCATTTATATCATATTGTTTAGATGTGCGACCGTCGAGGACTACCTGGATTTTTCTCTTATCTAAGAAGGATTTAATTATGTTAAGTATTCTACCAGTGATACCGTAAGATCTAATCTTCCTGAGGAGACCCTCATGCCATACCCTGTCAAAAGCCTTAGATATATCTAGAGCTACCGCTCTGCCTTCCCCCGCTTTGTCCAGTGATTGGTATATACGTTCAGAGATCACGGTGAGGATGTCTGCTGTGGAACGGGCTTGTCTAAATCCATATTGTTTGTCAGTCAGTAGTTTAGCATCTGTAAGATGATGGACTAGAGCATGGTTAATTATGGTCTCAAATATTTTGGCAAAAAGTGGGAGGAGGCTAATGGGGCGATAATTTGATGGGTCTGTCCTTTCGCCAGAATTCTTGAATACTGGTACAACAGAAGCAGTTTTCCAACAGCCCGGAAAGCAAGCTTCATTAAGACATTTGTTGTAGAGTTTGGAGAGAACTGGAGCTACTTCGGCTGAGCACTTTTTTAATAGCACAGCTGGGATAAGATCGGGTCCACATGCTTTTGAGGTGTCAAGGTTTTTTATGATAGCATGCACCTGAGCA
The DNA here is from genome assembly GCF_053919585.1 of Euprymna scolopes. Lineage (NCBI taxonomy): Eukaryota > Metazoa > Mollusca > Cephalopoda > Sepiida > Sepiolidae > Euprymna > Euprymna scolopes. Next base: position 48,646,075 of record NC_136527.1, on the reverse strand, counting down.
GGGGTGGTTTTCAGATCGTCTAGTGTGGCATCTGTCCGCATAGGAAAGTCAGGTAGGGGGTGGTTGGAAGGGTCCAGTGTGGAGTTTGAGGCAAACCGACTGGCAAGCATGTTAGCCTTGTCGGTTGCTGAGGAGACAACCTCGTGATTGTTGGTTAGTGGGGGAATTGTTGATTGCCCATTATTTACTACACTGTTGTAGATTTTCCAGAAGTCTCGAGTTCCTAGTTTTTGTGCTTCGATGCGCTTTTTAGTGGTTTCCGTAAATTCTCTCTTAGCTGTCGCTATTTCTTTCTTAACGTTATTTCTAGCTTCTATATACTTCAGTCTGTTTGAACTGGACTTATGTCGGTTAAACCTACGGTATGCATGCTGCTTTTGAGTAATGGCAGTTGCACAAGTCGACGTAAACCATTGGGGAGAGTGGGGCTTACTATAAAATTTCCGCATGGGAACATGCGCTTCGATTGCAGTTTTGAACCAGTCAGTGGTCTCGTTTGCACACTGTTCAGCAGGGAGAGAGAAAATATTTTTCCATGGAGCATCTCTAATTAGTTCCCTGATGGCTTCCCAGTCAGCCTTATTATAATATCTCGTTGTTTTGAGCACTGGCTCTTCAGTTTTGGGACTAGAGTTTAGGGCGATTTCAACCATTATCACTGCATGATCAGCGTTCCCGAGTGGGATGTGGGCCTTCGCTATGCAGTCATCGGGAACTGTGGTCAAAAACAGATCTAGAAGTGATGCGTGTTGTTCTTCCTGGTCAGGGAAACGGGTTGGAAACGTAACAATTTGTGATAGGGAGTGAGATATAGCGAAGCTATGGGTTGTGCTGCCCGCTGCATCTGTGTGAGTAGAGAATCCAAGCCAGTTTTTGTGGTGGACATTAAAGTCACCAAACACATGTATTTGTGCGCTAGTGTGGAGGGACAGTGCCGTGTCTATGCTGTCAGATACTTTGTTTATTATGGAGCAGTCCTGAGTCGAGGGAGAGCGGTAGAGAAAATAATAGTAGCTAATACTGTGTTGCACGTTTAGTCTAAAGCACATAAAGGCTTGATCATCTGTTTCTAGGTTTGTTTCTCTAGTCAAGGGAAGGGTATTACGAATGTAAACTCCAAGTCCGTGCATATGTCTGTCAGAGTCCTTACGGCAGAGTGGGAGATATCCAGGCATGTTAAAGTGGTTAGAGGGAATGGAGGAGTGTAGGTTAGTCTCACTTAGTGCTAAGATATCCGGGGTATTTGTTAAGAGAAATGCTTCAACATCAGCTAAGTTAGTTCTAAGCCCACGGATATTTGTGAATGAGAGTCTCAAGGGAGGAGGCAAGTTGGATTTGTTTGTCCCTAATCCTGGTTTAAGCTTATTTTTAGATTGTACTGTCGTCATATTTTTTTTTTAAGAGTTTCGGTAAGGGGGAGCTAAACAAGAGGTTATGCGGAGCTTCAGACATGCATCACAAGTAGACCATCAGCTGACCTTTCTCCAATTAGGATTGTGGCCTCAGGAAAGCCCACCGGGGATGAGTGCAGGGTCCCTTTCCATGCGCGTCATGGCACTGCAAACAACCCGATATTATTCAACTGTTGATGGAGCAGCCGCTCTAAGCGCTACCAAAGAGTTAGGGCTCCTGTACTACCAGTCGAGAACAGCAGCCAGGAACTGTCAATCCGGTACCCTCAACCCTTTAGAAGAAGGTCAACCCAATCTAACCGCTCAGGCATATCTTATACTCAAGCACTCCCAAATGTTCAGTTATAGGGGTGGGGCGTGCTGGGAATGGGGAAGAACGGTGTTCATTGCCCTAGCCAGGAAACAAGATCTACCGCTGGGTGTTTCTGTCGAATCACTGAGATAGTGTCTCTGCGCTTGACTAATAGGCAAAGAAGGAGTATGGAAGCCGGGCGATAGACAGAGCCTATCTACTCCTTAAGCAATTTAGGTTTGCAAACCGGTGAATTTGTTTGAGTCACCAGCTCTAGGAAGGTTGTCATCCAAGACTGAAGAGGCCTCTCTCCCCTTTGGTTTAGTTTCAGAGTTTTCCTTCTCCTAGACGGATGATCTGGGAAGACCTACTGGGTCCGTCAGCCCTGAGAGGGTTTTCTCCGCGCCTAGGTTCTAATCCAGGTATTTCTGCGACCCCGCGTTGTTAGTGTTACTGGGTTAGTTTGTTGGGGATTATATCTACTGATTAGTTACACTCCTCAAAGTGATTTAGGGACATGCTATTTACTTGTTAATGGATAAAGGGGGTGGGTGAAGTTCATGCAGTGTAAGCGTCTATGTTTGTAAGAGGGCTTGTTAGGGAGGAGATAATGTGATTTTAGTCGTACCCTTTTTTTTTTTTTATTAATGTTAGCTTAGGTCTAGTATAGTGTTACAGTATGAGTAGGTATTAAGAATTGAGCTACGAGTTGTGCCCGAGCTATTTTAGATGATAGGAGGGTTAAGATGTAAGTGCAATATAGCATGGATAAGACAGCAAGTATTGAGTCATGCGTAATTAGGTGAATAGATATATATGGGCAGGTTTTCAGTAGGTGCGAATAGAGTTGGAGTTGTAGGTATTTTTTAGTAAGAGTCATGGGGCGTTTTGCATAACAAGGAGTGTCGTTTCAATAACGTAATTAATCGTTGCAAAACTCGAGACAGTTGTGTAGTGCATATCGCTTTGTTTCTGGGTACTTTGGCTGTTAAGTACCTGCCTTTGTGTGCATAGGCTGTTAAGTCCCTTACTGGATAGGAATGAGCTGTAATGCATGCCTTAGAGGTAGAAATGTATAGATGTTTAGTGATGGTTATTAAAACAGTTTGCATGTGAGGGATTAGGGGCTGGAAGTTAGCGATTCAACTACAGATGCGGAGCAATGTGGGAGTTTAGTGGCAGATAGGTTGGAAGGAGTAGATTGTTAGCGTTCAAGAGAAGAGGGGTTATTTATTTACAGATGGATTTCCATTAGGATTTTTGAGTTACAGGTAAGGTTTAGTCTGAAGAAGGGAGGAATTTTTTTTTTTTTTTTTTTTTTTATGCATGCAGGTAAGACAAACGCAATCGTCTTGGAGGTAAAATGTATAGGATTTCGTAGCTAGCTATTAGGTTTTTCCCTCCCAGTTATAGGGACAGCTAATTAATGGGATTTGGAATTGTAGTCATTAAGGTCAGGCGCATAGTGTTGCATCTATTCAGAAAATTAGCCCTAGTATCACAGCTGGGATTATGTATATTGCAGTTAAAAATATAGTGCCAGTCAAATTATGAGCCACGTGCAGTGGTTTGGTATGGTATGGGTATCATGGAGGACACTTACATACAAGCAAGCGTACGGTGATAGCATATATTAAGTATACTACTTAAATAAAGTTCTTCTGTCTTCTATAGTAGAAAGAAAGGTGGTCCTAGCTCTGTTCTATATTCTTGCATAGGCTATTCGTTTTCGAGTAGAGTTCTTCTGACCTTAAAAACGGCTCGCGTGGGACTAAGTGTTAGAGACCATTTTTACGCATATGTAATTAAAATGCATTAAATAAATACATTTAAAGAGAAGGTATACACAGTTGGTAAAAGCAAAAAGAGAAATAAATAAACAAGGTGAATAAATAAATAAAAAATAAAGTAATAAGAAACGACTCGCATGGAAGCAAAGAGTTAAAGACAATATATGCGCATATAGTTAAAATACATTAGTCAAAATTTAGAGAAAAAAAAAAAAAAAAGCAGTTGCCATTTTGGTAATATTAGGATTTGTTAAATTACTTAGCTTATATTGATTGCCCATTTTCAAAATTTTCGCGTCTGTCAGCGAGCGAACCCTGCTTAGTGTGTCGGCTTCACTTCCTATCCCCGGATTTTATATCTATTTATAGTGCGCACATGTGTATGGTAATTTTACTTTTTTATTTTTTTCATTTTATTCTTTTTTTTTTAGGTTAATCTTCTGTCTTCTGTAGTAGAAAGAAAGGTGGTCCTAGCTCTTCTATATTCTTGCATAGGCTATTCGTTTTCGAGTAGAGTTCTTCTGACCTTAAAAACGGCTCGCGTGGGACTAAGTGTTAGAGACCATTTTTACGCATATGTAATTAAAATGCATTAAATAAATACATTTAAAGAGAAGGTATACACAGTTGGTAAAAGCAAAAAGAGAAATAAATAAACAAGGTGAATAAATAAATAAAAAATAAAGTAATAAGAAACGACTCGCATGGAAGCAAAGAGTTAAAGACAATATATGCGCATATAGTTAAAATACATTAGTCAAAATTTAGAGAAAAAAAAAAAAAAAAAAAAAAGCAGTTGCCATTTTGGTAATATTAGGATTTGTTAAATTACTTAATTTGTTAAATTACTAAATTCATATTTAAATGTGATCCTTCACTCTTTGAAAAAGTACATTTTTAATATCATGAAAACTATTTTCCTGCACCATTTTTTGAAGTACATATTCGTTTTCAGCAATCTCAAAAAAATTCATAAAAGTCTTCATTGTAAAGGATTGCGGAGGGGGGGGGGAGATCATAGACATTAAACGAAGCAATAAACCTTAAAAAATCATCATGATTCTTAAACAAATTACAATATTACGTTTCTGAAGTTTTAGATAAGGAATGATTCTTTGTATTATTTAGATTATTAAAACTACTGTTCTCATCTTGAGTGTTATTTATTATGCAAACATTGTAACAATAACATTTGATGAATATTTACTTACTGGATTGTGATCGCACACTTTAACTTTAATTCTGTTTTGAAAAATGAAGACAACATAAAATTAAACTATTTTGTATTTTGGGGGACATAAACTGTGATAGATGAAAAGATTGCAATTATTATTAATGGGGCTTTCATAAGAAATGCCTTTTTATTTTATAAGCTAGAAAGGGAGTTAACTTCTAGCAGTAATCTGCACAGCTTACACACCAACTATTCAAAGTCACTGGGATTTTGGTTTCGAATCTTACTGATCAGTTATAGAGATGAGAGTATGTAATGAAGCTCTTGTACTCGAACCATGCATTAAAAAAAAACTTGCACCTGCACATAATCTGATACCATCGCAGGAACAAATCTAGAAGGAAAGACATAAAATATGATTATTTTAGGTGGATACACAAGCATTTAATCCAGTGATTTCCAACAACGCTCTTGACTATGTTTAAAAATATATCACTTGCACGTTTTACATCTCTGTCAAAAATGCCCTTTTTGTATGTGTCATTTTCCTCACCTGCGCTACCACTTAGCAGCTCCTGCCCAGATATGGCAACAGTATTCCATCCTTCGACGTACTTGGCTTTTATATAGATAGAGAATTGCATCAGTAGTGAGATATCTTCTGGAGCGGTAGAAGGATCTCACCATTTTCCCAGCGTCCTTGGCAACAGACTTGATGTACGTGTTCCATTTCAGATCAGGAGTAAAGGTCAAACACAGAAGCTTGTCAAAACATGGAGCCTCCCAAAGACGAGAGCCATCCATTTCAATTGATGCCAGATGGAGATCAGAGCATTGATGATGTAAAGATAAAAGCTTGGTTTTGAATGCATTAAAAGTAACCAGCCACCTCTTCCCCCACTGTACCACGTGCGCAAGATCAGAGGAGAGAGAATCAGAGAGAACTTTGTCATTTACAGCCTTTGATGTGTTGTCATAGATGTCTGATTGCTGTCTTTTCTCATCGTGTGCTGTCTTTTTTCTGCCTTGTTCTCTTCTCCTTCCCGTGACATCATCATGTGCGCACTTGCTTTATTGACATATGTGCTAAGATGGCGGCTGCTTATATTTTCACTAGTCAGCTATCCTACATCTGCTGCTGATTTTCTCACATTAACACCATGCACATTATATTACAAGAACATGTGTTTTGGGATAGCTGAATAATATATGCAGCATTTAAGAAAATCTGAGTATTATATCTCTAATTTCTTTCATAATTTATTTCAGCTGGTAAGACCCTTCTGGAAAGTTGTTTAATCCAGGTAGTTTGAAAGTTTAAGAAACAAGGCCGATAGCCATTAGTTGCGTGCTCTCGTGTAATGAATGCATGAATGTAGGATTGACAAGAAATTCTTAAAGATAATTTGTTTAATCCAGAGATTTTTAAAGGTGTTTTAAAAAAATGAGATTATTTTAGTTTTTCAATAAGTGTGATTAATTATTAATTTTTCTTGGTGTTGAATTGTATGTTTTATTTATAATTCTTCTTGTTATTTATTACTACTGCTGTTAATCCCCCTTTGCTATTGTTGTGGACTTTTATTTTTCTTCTGGTTATGACTGAAGGAAGGCTTGTGTCCATGGAAATTAAGTAAGGAATTGTTATCCCCCTCTTGTTTGTATGAACTTTTATTTTTCTTTCGGCTATGAGTAAAAGAACCTGTGTATCTCTACTTTTAGATCATCTGGTTGTTATGAAAGTAAATTGTCATCCTCTGCCTCATCTTTAGGTCAATGAAGATAAACTCCTAGTGATTGTCACAAGGAGGAGACATGCTTATTAGTTCTATTTGGATATAGGGCACCTTATTTTAATTGGTCGCTAAAAGGACATAATTTCCTAGAGTAGCATGAAAAAAAGCTTATCAATAACTGATATATATGAAAGATTTCAACTGAAAAATCCCCTAAAATCATATGAAAGTAACAAAAATTCCTTCTCTTCTTTACCTGCATATGTAAAACGGCTTTGTCTATATATGAAGAACAAGAGAAAGAAAAGACGATTAAGGATATGCAATAAAAAATTGACACACACTGTGGGTTATTGTAGTCAGTTGTAGAGCGATATGATCACTGTTAAAATGGGCCAATATTCTATGAGATATTTTGTTATTGATATTCTTAGCTAGTATGGATTGAACAACATATGTGCAATGTTGATTGCTGGCGGAGTGTAAACTTCTTTAATTTTTGCCTTTTTCTCTGGGCTATATATGTGACCTGCTTTTTGCAAGTGAGTTCATCTTCAATAGCTACACGCGTGATATAGTTGACCTTTCTACCACTGACAATATCAATACTGACAAACAGACCCGGTGACGATCAAGAATTCTACTACAAGGCAACAAACTTAAAATAACTCTTCAAAAAAGAAAGCCATAAAACTTTTCTTTATTTCCTAAAAAGAGCAAACCTTTACAATAAAATATAACTGCCATAAAATAACACACTATTCCAAAATATTACCCGAATATACCCAGCGAAAATCGACTTTGAAAAAAATTTATAACCGTATTAAATGGCCCAAAGAATGTTGATAGACTTCAGAAGTATTAAAAAAGTTCAAATAATATATACAGCATTAATTGACCCAAAAACAATATTTTTTTCTTTCATTTTTGTCTTTATGGGATGAAGTATAAATTATAAATTGGAGAAGAACGGTGAAGATCAAGCTGGCTTTAGAATCCAGTGCATAAATATAATATGTAGTAATAAATAGTGATAACATCTTAAAACAAATAAATTCCTACTCGTATTGTCTGCTAGAATCTGTGCTGCTATGGTTAGAGTACTTGGTAAAATTCAGTTGTAAGTTACTCGTGAACGTTGAAGTTTCAATCTTCAGTGAGATGGAAAATAGGATTTAAAATTATCTAATGGCACCCTTTGTTTAAAACATGAGAGTAGCATGGTCTTGTGTTGCTCGTGATGACTGGAACAATTTCCAAACAACAAACACTTCAAAATTTTACTTAAAAAACCCTACTAAATCCCAGAAAATCCTGCAACAAAGTAGCATTATCACATAACCGGATAGGAGACACCTACATAACTCACTCTACATACTAAAAAGTGAAGAACCTTTCAACAGTATACCATGTCACAAACCTTATACAGTGAAACACCTTTTACTTGATTACTACTTGATTGATGACTGCTATGACCTCACACACATCCGTCAACACTACTACAAGGCAACAAACTTAAAAGAACTCTTCAAAAAGAAAGCCCCAAAACTTTTCTAAATTTCCTAAAAAGAGCAAACCTTTACCATGAAATATAAATGCCATAAAATAACAAACTATTCCTAAATATTACCCGAATATACCTAGCGAAAATCGACTTTGAAAAAAATTTACAACCGTATTAAATGACCCAAAGAATGCTGATAGACTTTAGAAGTATCAAAGAATTTTATATAGATTTATGCGTTCAAGAGAAAGATTCCAAGTTCAACAAAATACACCTGAATAAGATCGGAGGTAACATAGAAACGTTGTGAAAATAACACCCAAGATGAAAACAGTGTTCTGAAGAATCAAAATGAAATGATTAATAAATCTTCATCTCTAAAAATAAAGAATGTAAAAAATTTTAGTTAGATATTTGAAAATAGAACCAAATTAACAAACCAGTATTGATTAAAACTATGCATATTTTGTTTTGAATTTCATTAATAATAAATTTATATTTATGAAAACTAACATAAAAAATTAAATTTCACGAAATTTTCATATTTATTTTATATTTCCAGAATTTGTGCAATGAAAACAACTTCATTACAGCATCAGAAGGAAATTTCGTCATTGGAATTTATCACACTATCAATTGCATATATTTTTTGTGGAATTATATGCAAGCAAACATGGGAGACAAACCTCATTCTTGTGAAGTATGTGGTTATTCATTTGCATGGAAGTCACATTTGTTTTCTCATATGAAAACACATACGGGAGAGAAACCACATTCTTGTGAAGTATGTGGTTCTTCTTTTGCACAGAAGATAACTTTGTTGAATCATATGAAAACACATACAGGAGAGAAACCACATTCTTGTGAAATATGTGGTTCTTCTTTTGCACTGAAGGCAACTTTGTTGTATCATATGAAAACACATACAGGAGAGAAACCATATCTTTGTGAAGTATGCGGTTCTTCATATGCACGGAAATCAAATTTGTTTAATCATATGAAAAAACATACAGGAGACAAACAACATTCTTGTGAAATATGCAGTTATTCATTTGCACAGAAGTTACATTTGTTTCGTCATATGAAAACACACACGGGAGACAAACCACATTCATGTGAAGTATGTGGTTCTTCTTTTGCAGAGAAGTCAACTTTGTTGAGTCATATGAAAACACATACGGGAGAGAAACCACATTATTGTGAAGTATGTTGTTCTTCTTTTGCATGGAAGTCAAATTTGTTGAGTCATATGAAAACACATACAGGAGAGAAACCACATTCTTGTGAAGTATGTGGTTCTTCTTATGCATGGAAGTCAAGTTTGTTGAGTCATGTAAAAATACATACCGGAGAGAAACCATACACTTGTGACGTATGTGGTTGTTCTTTTGCATGGAAGACAAATTTATTGACTCATATGAGAACACATACGGGTGAGAAACCACATTTTTGTGAAGTATGTGGCTCCTCTTTTGCACAGAGGTCAACTTTGTTGAGTCATATGAAAACACATACAAGAGGCAAGCCACATTCATGTAAAATTTGTAGTTCTTCTTTTGCACAGAAGTCAAATTTGTTAAGTCATATGAAAACACATACGGAAGCCTTACATAGTGGTATGGGACTAGAAGGGGAATGTGGCAACTCTAGTTGAAATAAGCATCCTGGTTGGTGCTGCTCTAACAGAGCAGAGAGGGAGAAAATACCAAAATACCAAGGACTTCTGTACGACATGAAAAGAAACTGGAATCTTAAGAAGGTATCAATCCCACCAGTCATTATAGAAGCAACCATGCTAATGAAAAAGAATTTCAAAAACTGTCTGGCGAATATACCGCATGAACCAAGTGCAAAAGAAATACAAATGATTGCACTTAAAAGGACGGTTAGGATCGTAAAAACGATCTCTTGGTTGGAGTAACTAAAATCATGGGAGAATGTTTGCCATTCAGTAGAATGCCTCCTCCCCAGGAAAATCAAAAGAAAAGAGACAAACCACATTCTTTTGAAGTACCTGGTTCCTTTTGACAGAGGTCAGATTTATTTCATCATATGCTAACACATATAGGAAACAATATCTGATGATCTTCCATAATAAGATAAAGGATCTCAGCATGACAATTGTAGTTTGTACAACAGAGAAGTTAGTTTGGGCCATTTGACATTTGCTAGAGGATGGCTACTATACAATGAAATACAATGGATTGTGTAAATATATCCACATCATCTCTAAAATGTTGAATATTGAATGATGCAGCAAGTCCTGGGAACAATATTTAGTTGAACAGAGTGAGAAAAATATAACGAAATACCAGGGTTTTATGTACGAGAGAAAAGAAACTGTAATCTTTAGAAAATCTATATTCCTGTAATTATAGGAGGAACTTAAATCAGACAAAAGAATTTAAAAAATTACCTGGCAAATATACCTGATGAACCAAGTACAAGAGAGATTTGTATAAAAGGAACATTTGTTGTGTCATATGTAAAAATATACTGAATACAAAAGAACTTTAAAATAAAAGATATCTATGTATCTCTTATAGAGTTCAAGTGTGAGACCCAGGTAAGGACCCCTTTGGGTTATGAGTCTTTCGACTTATCAGATTAATTTTTAAAACTTCCAATTCAAAAAGTCAACATTCTGTTATGAAAACTGTCAACTCCAAAAGTTACACTTTGTTTTCAAAATGTCCAAATCCACAAGACACCTGTTATTAAAATTATTAACTCCACATTCGACATTTTGTTGTCAAAACTATTAACTCCACAAGCAGACATTCTGTTATAAAAACTATTAACTCCAAAACGTGTCATTATGTTGTCAAATCGTTCAACTCCAAAACTCAGTACTTTTCAAGTTCACTTTTACATGCCTACATACATAACACATTTCTTTTAACTCGTCCTCTATTCTGTACATGTCTTTTTTTTTAGTTCACCTGTTTCTTTAGCATAGAAATGGCGACATTCTGCATCGCTGCCATGACCGTTATCCATAAAACCCATTGCGTGTAAAGATTTTGGTCTTTCTTTCTATTTTTTGTTACACAACCGACCCTTTGAAGCATGAACATATGCTAGCTAAGTAAGTTTCGATTTTTCCTACAGAGTAAAATAAGAAAAACAAAAAAGCCATATGTGGCTTTTTTCTCAGGAGAGAACAGTATATGATCGTTTAATTTAATCAATTATTTTCTTTAAAAAAACAAATTTGTTATTCTTATGTAAATCTTTAAAATGAAAGCGCATACAACTTTTATGTCGAGGTCACATCTTAACAGTTTTTTATGAAATCAGCTTTAGACAAACATGTAAACAACAATTTTAGTCCTTTTTTCTACTTTTTGTTACACAACCGACCCTTTGAAGCACGCACAGATGCAAGCCAAGTAAGTTTTGATTTTCCCTACAAAGTAAAATAGGAAAAACTGAAAATATTTTTTGTAATGTAGCTCTTTTGTTTATATGAAATCAGCTTTAGACAAACATATGAACACACAATTGTACTGTTTTGAAATTTTGTGAATGTCTGGCATCTGGTAGTATTTTCCATTCACAAATAAAATTTGAAAAAGTTAAAACCATATTTTGGTATTCTTGTTATATGTGTGTTTGTATATTGTAGTGTGTGTGTTTGTATTGTTGTTATATAATAATTTACTTTTAAAAGAACGTTTTTATTCTCGTGTAAATCTTTAAAACCACCCAAAAGAATATATAATATAAATTATTTTTTACTTTTAAAAATTTAATACATCTTAATAAAACATCTATTTTATATCGTATTCATGTCTAAATATCTGCTTCAGGTTTTAACCTTTTGTCATTGCTGTTTTCATGTATATGTTTATTGTGCATGATATTTTAAATCCGATGAACATTCAATAAGTAATGACGTTGACCCACTTCTTTCTGTCTGATCTAGTAGAAATGTTGCATATGCAATGATTTATATCTCTATGAGTTGTGGCAAATTACAACTCTAAACTAATTGTGGTTCCTGATTTACAAATCTTTGAAATTAGTTAAGTAAGAAATGGAGCCTCTCAAGTGTCATGCAGTGATCAGTTGTCTTATTTAAAATCACGCACACCATGTGAAACTCGTGATGAAATTAGAAATGATGTCACATCATATTATTCTTGTAAAACGTTATTGTGAATTCCAATATGTCATGAAATCTGTAGCAGCAACATCACATAGACTTGGTTGCCCTCCGTCTGTCATTGATGAGGCAACTCTCAACGGTAGTGGGGCTACCTTTTTTGAAGATCCATGCTTGACTATTCGCCAAATCGCCTAAAAAGTCAGGATAAGTGCAGGGTTTGTGGAAATTATCGGATGAATTTCTTGGTTGCTCACAACTTTCCAGAAGCAAAAACGCGTCGATTACCATTCTGTACCAAAACAATATTCACTGTAGGTTTGTTAAACCGGTATCCACATTTACAGGAGCTTATTATGCTTTAGTTTTCAGGAAATATAAGTAAACTGTAAAAATCAAGATGTTGGGCCAGATCAGCAAATATCCCCCTGCAAAATATCACACTGATGCAAAACACACATCGTTCGAGATCAGAAGTGCAGACATCTATGAAATCCTCTGCCATGCACTTACTCTGCATCACCTTGCACCATCCGATTTTCACATTTTGAAGCCAGAAAATTGTTTTTGAAGGGGAAGCGTTTTCCAGATTATGCAGCTTTTACAAATGCTATCTCCAGAGATGCATTAAACGATACAAGCAATGTGTTACTCTGTGATGTTCTTATCTAGAAAAACAAACTAATAACTGTTGCAATTTTTGTTGTTCTACTTATATTAGAAATTAGACTGGCATTATCATTTAGTGTTGCAGCATCAGGATATCGAGAAAAAATCAACAATTATAAACTGATTAGCCATATACAGCTTCGGTATAGATCGTAAGTTGTGTAGCAGTTATAGTTATTATTGGATTAAAATTAAAGTTATAGCTTGTGGGATTGGTTTATATTTATGTGAATGAATCTTTCTACTTAGAATTATTGATCGATAATTATTGGATTAAAATATTTTGTATGGGATGTACTTCTACTTAGTTACTTACAACTTCTCTCATGTCTAAATCATTTAAACGTACCCACCCAAGTCACCAGCGATATAACATTTGGTGTTAGATCATTTCTTAAACTCTTTTGTTAAAGTAGCGAAAACATGAAATAAAATTAACAAAATGTTAGACATTTTCATTATTTTAAGTAAAGTTAACCAAATTGTGTGGGATTGTTTTATATTTATTCAAACGAATTTTTTTACTTGGAATAATTTATCGATTATTATTGGATGAAAATACTTTGTGTGGCATGTATTTCAACTGAACTGCTTACACACTTTTCTCTTTTCGTCGAAATCAATTGGTTTGGAAACATTAACAAAACTGCTCGTGTAACCCCGCCCATCCAAATCATCAGCGATATAACATTTGGTGTTCAATCATTTCTTAACCTCTTTCAGTTGTTCGAGGAACGAAAACATGAAATAAAGTTAACAAAATGTTAGAATATATATTTACCTTTATTTAACTTTGGATTAAAAAGTTTTATTCTGTATTTTTAAAATCTTTTCATGTACATACGAAATTTTCCATAAAAATCTGTTTATTTTTCAATGATCATCGTTGGTGAAGAATGCATTGTGGCGGGCATATTTATTTTAAAGAAAACAAATTAAACATCAATGCATATTATGGTCACCAGTTAGCAAGTGCTAATTAAAATATACACATTTTTTAAAATGAAAAATTGAGGAAAACCGAATTTTGCAACAAACATGTTTATATCTACAAAAGTCGTGTTTGGTTAATTGAAGATAAACACATTGTGAAGTACTTATTTATTATAAAGCAAATAAATTAAGTATTAAACTGGTTGTTTAAAAAAACGTAAGTTAGCATTAAAAAATTGTGTTTCTTTTTTCCATGGACTATTGCTGGATTAGTTGAGGATGAACACATTATGAAGTGCTTATTTATTATAAAGCAAATAAATGAAGTATTAATGAATATTGCGGTTATCAGTTAACAAGTGATAATTAAAACATAAATAGATTTTTTAAATAAAAAATTGAGGAAAGCGAAATTTTATAAGAAAACATGTTTATATTTACAATTTTATGAGGATATAATAATTATTTTCAATCATTAAGGTTTCTTTATTAAAAGTCGTGTTTTCTACAAAAAGCAAAGTAATCACAAAGCTTTGTAAATGTGTGAGTCAATATGTTCATAGTGTGAATAAGAAAACATGTTTATATTTACAATTTTATAACAAAACATGATTAAATCAACAATTTTATAAGGATATAATAATTATTTTCAATCAGTAAGAATTCATTATTAAAATTTGTGAATAATATGCACACGTTAGTAAATTTAATTTTTAATAAATGCATGTTTTTTCTCACTTACGTGTTCGCCTACAAGTCAAAAACTTGTTTTATCGAGAGCGCTCTTTATTAAAAGACATGTTTGATACAGAAACCAAAGTAATCGCAAAGCTTTTATATGTATAATTCAATATGTTCATAGTGTGAATAATATGCACATGTAAATAATACATGTATGTGAGTGCATGTTGTTTGGTACAAGTTCTTGGGTATTACGAGCTTGAGAAATTTGCAAAAATCTGATTGTCTTGCCCAAGGTACTAGTTATATAGGCTTGGTTAATTAAACTTAAAGTAACATATTAATGTTCAACAAAAGTTCGTAAACAGCTTTTTCATAAACATATAGTTTTTCTCACTTGCGTTTTCGTCTTCAAGCGATCAAGATTTTTGTTTTATAGTCGATTTGCTTATTGTGCCTGACTTGCCGTCATAACCCCCTGATTTAATTATTCCTGACGCTCATATAACTTAATTAATGAACTAGATTAATATAACAAAAAAAAAACAAATTAAGATCTGCTGATTTAAAAAGGTTTTATTTAAAAGGAAATTACTTCTTGATCAGTTTTTCTGAGTTATTCTTTAGAATGGAAATTGAGCGATGAAGACGGCCGGACATCTTACCTGTCTAGCTTCCCGATTCAGACTACCTGGAAACTCTCTTTTATCCCAAAACACGTAAGATATTTCTTTACCATATCATGTGACAATTGCATTTCTTATGTGTTTATCTAGGGAACGAAACTTTAAATCACACTACCAGCAGCATTGCATATTTCGTTTGTTGACAGGCTATTCTGAAATGTACGACTCTAACCCTTGCTAAAATGTATATGAATTAACAAAATTGTTATGGAGGTACGATTAAAATATATAATAATTAGAATATAATTTTTCTAGTTTAAAACAATTGTTGAAGGTTATGAATATTATGAGTTAACACGTTCTTGCAAGAACTAACTTGTTTTGGAAAAAACGATAGGATTTAATCACCACTACAAAGTATACGTAGCTAGTATGATAAGTTTCTTCTTCAATCCTTAAATATACACACCAATCCATACACCAAATATAATTTAATCTCCATAACAAACTCATTGTTTGTAGTGGAATGTGATTACTCGTTTATAACTAAAATATAGTTAAAACCTTCTAGCTTTCAAAAAGGACAGAACAAACACTACACTGAAATACTACCACAAAAGATTTGTTTATATGTATTCTACGGCATAAGTTTAACAAGGTCAGTTCATATTCAGAATCAGGTTTTATAAAATTAAGCTCTGAAAAATGTCAAATTAATCCAGCTGCAAACAGCTTTTCAATTTCATACTTCAGGAATAAGTAATATAATTTGTGATTCGAAATCATGGATTAATTAAACGAAACATATAATTGACTTTGACCTTCACCAATCGCTTATTTTGCTGATATTTTGTTAAAACTCTGAGAAACTTCTACCATGGAATGCGGAAGGGGTTTCCCAGGCATGTTTTGCAGGCTAGCGTGTTCTTCCACTTGGGCGCTGACTCTTTACCTTTCTAACTCACGTGTCTCATTGACCCGTCGTGTGAAAGAGGATAAGATGAAGGCTTCAATCAAGTTTCTCTCACTGTCAATAGTAGTTTCATTGGCTCAACTGGTCGAGTACTATGTACCAACAACTGAAGTCGCATATTTTCCAGCCACTCATAAGACTTAGAAATGTCTTTTGAAATCTATTAGAATAAAGACATTTAATCGAAATGGAAAGACAAATTCCATTAAAATATAACTGCTACAGATGAATTCCTATCCTTAATCCTAGTTAATTTCTTTTATTTAGAAATGTTTCTTCTCTTAATACAATTACTTGTTTTGATTTTCTAATTATTATTTTTATAATCTTATTCAATTTATATTTCGATCTATGCATATATGAATTGCCAATTTCACAAAATTATGTTGTCATAACCAGGTTTGTACTGTCGGCACTCCGTTCAACCTGGAAGTAACTAAAACGGTAACATGCAAAGACATTCACTCTCCAAGAAATGCAACACTTGGAAGTAAAGACCATATGATATTATCTAAAGCAAGATGACAAGGGCCATTTTACAAAATTAATTAATTCTATTCAAAAACTTGCTAAGACAATAAAAGATAAAATAAAAGTTTTCGGATGGCACAATAAATGTTTGAAAAAGTTTTACCTGTTGTTTCAATATTTTGTAAAATGAAAACAAACATGAAAATATATACATATGCATACATATAAAAATATATACATATGCATACATATAAAAAATATATACATATGCATACATATAAAAAATATATACATATGCATACATATAAAAATATATACATATGTATACATATAAAAAATATATACATATGCATACATATAAAAAATATATACATATGCATACATATAAAAATATATACATATGCATACATATAAAAATATATACATATGCATACATATAAAAATATATACATATGCATACATATAAAAAATATATACATATGCATACATATAAAAAATATATACATATACATACATATAAAAAATATATACATATGCATACATATAAAAATATATACATATGCATACATATAAAAAAATATATATATGCATACATATAAAAATATATACATATGCATACATATAAAAATATATACATATGCATACATATACAAAAATATATACATATGCATACATATAAAAATATATACATATGCATACATATAAAAATATAAACTTAATAAAATCTTATATAGAAATAAA
Source organism: Euprymna scolopes (assembly GCF_053919585.1). Classification (NCBI taxonomy): domain Eukaryota; kingdom Metazoa; phylum Mollusca; class Cephalopoda; order Sepiida; family Sepiolidae; genus Euprymna; species Euprymna scolopes. The sequence goes on along the minus strand of NC_136527.1, from coordinate 48,628,965 downwards.
TATTTTATTTTAGCTCATTCTTATTGTTTTAATTAGTAAGAAATGTTCATTTTCAACTTGACCTCTTGTGTATTAGTGAAGAATATTGTTTCAATCGAAAGCAATTCTAGGGGCTTTCAGAATTCATTGTGTTCCTTAGAATTTTAAAAAAAAGTTCATTTCAAGGTTGAAAATAGTCTTTTTATCTGATGTAGTCAGATGAAATTTCCAGAAGATTTTCATTAGTTTTGTAATTTCACTAAAATAGACACGAGGAAAAAACGAATGTACACATATCCATTCAGTTCGTAGAGGAATGGGACCACAACAAAAACATCTATATATATAAAAGCGAAAATGTATGTATGTATGTATGTACGCTTTTCCTCGATGTCCACAAAAGGCTTCTTTCAGAGAAGCGCTCGCTCGCTTCACAACTTGTTAAAACTTTTTATATCATCTATAAATTGTAATATCTCACACTTAATCACGGAGCTCGCCTGTCTATTTAATTTTATTGACTTTCAAACGTTAATTATTCGACATTTCTTGCATCTGCACGTGTTACATTCGGTTATCAGTATAAACAAAAAGCGAAACTCGACTCTAATTACTGGCAGCTAAGTAACGTTTGGTCAATGTCGACTTCGTCATATCAGACGGTAGCTTTCATTTCGAGATGAGACGCTCCCCCTAATAAACAGGGAGCGGGTTTTTAAAAACAAACAAATCGATTTATTGACCTCATTAAAAACTGTCCCGCACAAAATGCTAACTGCTGAATACCTATCGCCGTCACGTCAATCAAAAACGAGCACCTTTTTTTCACACTTTACTATTTTCTAACTGCGCGTCAAGGCTTCGTTTTTTTTCACGGGCACCTGTTTTTTTTTCACATTTCGGGGTTTTTTTCACACACATCTACAAACACCTGGGCAACGCCGGGTACCCATCGCTAGTGTAAAATGAAAATAAAAAACATGTAATGCTACTAAGACAAAGAAGATTTTCATCAGTTTTGTAATTTCATACTATCTGCCATGCTGCAACCCCTGTCACATCGCCGGAATGTTGTATCTCTGTGTTTGTTTTGTAATTTCTTTAATTAACGGTGCTCTGATGAAATAGCACTTATGAACCATCAACGTACAAACTCCCGAATGATGCAAAAAGCAGAAAAATCCCACCCCTTCACTGTTGAAGCCTCTAGGTACTGATATTCCTCATACTGTAGCAGATTTTCACTCAACCTTTGAACCTTCTCTCATGTTTTCTGATTCCCTAGGTGTAGTGGCATACAGAAGTTTAAATGTAATGTGAACAAGTATCTCACTGCTAAGCTCTCCACAATCCCATATTAAATATGATCCCAATTAGAAGCCCCTTACGTCCAAGTCTTATATATAAAAGGGGAGGACCATAATTGTATTTGTTGTCATGGAATGATTATTATTAGAATGAAAGGAGATTATGCGTGTCATAAAAGAATTCCGTGTGCGTATGATCGTCTAGTTTCATATGCGGTTGTGTGTGTTCATATCTAATTGTTCATATGCTTTTGTGTGTGTGTGTTACATGCATTTTCTTAGACATACCTTACTTCATGTGTCGTCGATGTTGATCCATCTGGAATTCATCTTCTCTTGGAGGGAGACTGGTACCTCTTAGACGAAGATTTATCACTCCAAGACGATGAATTGGTTTTATAGTTTTTTTTATTTACCTTCCAAATGTCGACACAGAATATGGAAGTGAATCTTGCTTGCTTTGAACACGTCAGCGTCCCCCACCCCCAGTGAAGGGGAGGGAACAGCTATTAAGCCGTCCGTCTTCTTCAAAGTCCAAATCCAGTCTCACAGATCTAGCCAACCTGACCACGTCACTCATACGTAATCTGGTTAGCTGACCCTCGGTTCTGGTAAACGTGTCTACACTCCACGTTTACTCACCTCTCTCTCTCTCTCTCAATCCATTCTGTAACATTCCTTTCCCCCCTTTTTATCAAAATGTATGGCGAAGGCATACATTTTCTACTCCCCACATTTACTAAGAATGGGATATATATGCTCACCCCACTGGCAAAGAAAACTGTCATACCTTTATTCAATAATTAATAACATATACTAAGTAAAATAATATCAACAAATAATACCATGTGGCGCTAATCCTTGCGCCCTCGAAGGTCAACAACTCCCTGTGACCCCATGGTCTCTTCATAATTTAAATCAGAATTTCAGGAGCATCCTTTACTCCCGTCGACACTACGCGTGATCAATAAATTCTCGGCAATCAACCGAATAATAAAATCGAGGTCCATCTGCCTCTTCAAAACGGACTATCATCGTCCTTGGCTTTACAGATCAGCTTTTCTTCCCATAGGTAGCACACAAAATTTTTTTTCCTATCCCAAGCCTTATCCTATTCATCATAAGCCTACTCTTATTACTAGTATTTTGTGGGAAACAAAAAAACCTCTTAACATTCCTTATGGTGGGTAGCCTTCTATTTTCCTAAGTACTTGCATACATATTTCATTCATCTTCTCTTGAGCGATTCGTAACATAATGGCCACGTCAGCCATTGCACCCCCTCTGCCCCTTACGCCATGTCAAAGGGCATTTCATTTGCTCCCTGAAGTTGATTACAACTAGATCCGCTCACGCTGGACAGAATACATTCCGTTTACTGCTATGTCAGAAAAAACTTTTTTTTCCAAAGTCGGTAAGCGCAACCTGCCTTGAAGACACATAGCTTCACGGAAAACATCGGATTTCCACACATGAAGTACTCAAAGTTGCTCCATGTTGATTCTACTCGAAATCAATAGAAATCACGATAAAAAAAAATAAAATTCGAATCACTTCTCGAGAATAATGAAATTAATAACTACCCATATAATTCAACACCTCTCCAAAATTCTAACATGCTTGCCACAGAAATTAAATTCCATTCACGCCCCACTATTATAAAAAATGAATTGAGGGTCAAGGGTTGTGCGTTAAGGGGTAAATTCCTGAATTACTATTTTAGGGTCAAATGTACTAGATTTATTTGGGTTACAAGTTAACATATATTAATATAGACAGACAATCACAAGGAAACTTATACACATCGAAGAATATATATATATATATATATATATATATATATATATATATATATATATATATGTATATATATATATATACATATATTTAAACACAAATACACTATAATATTATAATATAGGCACACAATCACCAGGGAACGTACACATATTTAAAATTTATAATATTATGTTTGTCCCCTTCACAATAAATTAAAAACAAAAATAATTTAGTTTCTGTTTCAGAGGGCAAATATGTGCCTAGTCTGGTAATTTTTCTTTGTTGCATTTTATATTAGTATTGTCACAGCTTAAAATTAACAATACTAATTTCATTTAACAAAGGCAAACGAGGATGAACAGCCTTCCAAATATCTATGACATCGTTTTCTATTAATTTCGAAAAGTCAAAACAAGAAATGGGGGGATAAATGTTCATATAAAAATAAGTGTATTGGATTATTGGTACTCTTGCAGAATTTGATCCGGGTCCTCAGGATTTTCCGTCAATTACCGGATTAAGCCGAGCAAAGTAACAAAAAATAAAATAAAATAAAAATACAATAAATAAAAATACCTATTTTAAATTTACTTAATATATTTATTTATTTCAAGAAAAGTTGCAATTTATTTATTTACTTTTATTATTATTTTTGTAGGTACGGGCAAAATGAATGCCGATGCTCAAAATGTATAAAGATTTTGACCCCTCCCTTTACTTAAAAATTCACCAAAAATCAGGAAATTAACCAATTTTAATGAAATTTTCATTTTAACTTTTTTTGACACGTGTAATTTTTTTAAATTTAATCTTTCAAACACGATAAAATATATTCGGAAATCTATATATAAAAAAAAGAAATACGATAAGGCGGCTTTCTATATATCAGTTTCCGCCAATTAAATTGCACATGCAACGAATTAGAAAATTAATAAATATGAAACTTGTAATCTGTTCTCTCTCAATTAAATATTAAAATGTTAAATAAAATAATACTAATTTTAAGTGTGATATTCACTAAATAAATCGGCTCTATTTCGAAATGATTTATTTTTATTTTTCCTCTTCAATTTTGTTTTCTGCGAACTTGCTCTTCCGTTCGTCATCCTGAATGTTAAGTTGAGCTTGTAAAGTCAATCACATTTGAAAAATCGTTTCCTTTATAAAAGCAGATAAAGTTAATCGAAAGCAGATTATAAAACAAAAACGTAAGTATTACTACATGGCGCACGTATGTGTATTTTTATTTTCATCTTTATTTCATTTTTTGATCAGATTATTATCGAATGGTCACTAATCTATCAGATTTTGTTTTCAATACTGACTTAAACATAAAAACAAACAAAAAAAAGTCAATACGTAATTCTTTATGTTATCAATGGTGGCCAATTCTGTATGCGCTTTCACGTACAGAATTGATAACATTTTTATTGATTTTTGTTTTTTAATGCCCCTGTGTTTTTATTGAAACATGAAATCTGAAAAAAAAACAAAAAACAACAACAACAAAAATTTAAAAAAATGGCCGCCTTACTTGGTGGCCATAAAGTGGGTGCTCATTTTACATTAAATTTCTAATGAAAGGTTATCCCCACTTTTTGAAAAAGTAAATTTTTTATATCATGAAAACTATTTCTCTGCACCACTTTTAAAGTATATATTCGTTTTCTCCTGAAAACCTTAAAAAGTCGTCATTGTAAAGATTTTTGGGAGGATTGGAAAGATTTTAGACGTGGACCAAAACAACTTATTTTTCTTTTTTCAATTCTTTAAAATTAAATGTTTTTCACTGATTCATATGTTTAAGGTAAAAAAGAAAAAATGCTCGATATGGAAGTAGTACCCTCTCCCACTGTGTATATTTTTTATTGTCATTTTATTTATTTATTTATTTTTCAACAAAGTCTAATGCTCAGTAATCTACCAGATTATGTATAAAAAAGAATTCAATATTTATCATTTTTAAGGTGTACTCTGATTCTAACGCAACACTCTAGTTAATCGAACCCCCATTTAGGACACATCGACTTTTTTTAGCCAAATTTCACGAAAAGCTTTTATTTTTAGCCTTCTTGACATTCAGTTATTGTTTTCTCCTTTTATTTAAAATTAAGTGTTTGTATTCTTGTCGAGTAGTTTCAATATGAAGGATCAATGTATTAGAAACTGTGTACACACGTAAGTATACCAAAGAGTTTTCCTGTTAATAATTTGGAAATGCAGTTATCAAATTTTCTGTTCGTTTGTTTAAAGAATGCTCGTAATTAAAGAAACTTTTGTTGTATTTTTAAGTTTTCTCAAAAATACATTCAACAAACTTTACAAATAACTTTGACTAAATTAAAAAATAATCATGATTAAACAAATTACAATATTACGGTTCTGAATTTGTTAGATGAGGAATGATTTTTGGTATTATGTAGATTATTAAGACTACTGCTCTCATCTTGAGTGTTATTTATTGTGCAAACATTGTAAAAATAACACTTAAGATGAGAACAATAGTCCAAATAATCCAAATGATACAAATACATCACAACAGTTTCTTTATTTCTTTAGGTGTATTTTTTTACATGTTGAAAAATTCTTTTTATTTTTCCTCGCAATAATGGAAATTCCATATTTACTTACGAGATTATGATAGACTTTAACTTTAATTTCGTTTTGAAGACAACATAAAATTAAATTATTTTTTATTTTGTTGAACATTAACTGTGATAGATGAAAACGGTCAGAGTTATTATTAATGGGTTTTCATAAGTGGATGTAATGAATTTGTGTAAGGAAAATCATGACTTACTTGGCTAGCATGTGTGTGTGCTTCAAAGTGTTGGTTGTGTAACAAAAAAGAAAGATCAAAATAGCAGTTGGTTTTAATGTTGACATGTTACTATGTATGTTGTGATTGTTGTGTAACGGCCTATTGTCATCAGATCTTTAATGTCTATTGTAGTGACCTGTGATTCTTCTAGGTGGTGGTGTGTACTTTCATATTAATATATGTACATATATAACATAACATGACGTCATACCTGTTTCTGCTACTTCTGATAGATGTGTCATACGTCCTTGAGGAGCTTGAATCTGTTTAAAGGAACGCTTCAAGACAGGGCCCAAGACAATGTAGGATTTTATATCTTTGGATTGGGGATTTCTTCTATGCTTCCATATTGAGACTTTAGTCATTACATTTTAGTCATTACATTTCAAAAACTCAGGCCCGCATATTGTCTGGTACCATCGCGGGAACAAAAAACAAGGAAAGACATTAAAATACGACTCCGCATTTTTTAAGTGCATACAAAAGCATTTATTCCAGTAATTTCCAACAACACACTTTGTGTTTCAGAATATCACTTTGGTGTCGAACATGTTTCTCAGAAATGCCCTTTCATGCATGTGTCTTTTTCATCACCCTCCTTATATTTTTTTCGAACATGCAGCGCATTTTCTCTGCAGATGAGTCAAAACCTGTCTGATTGCTTTCTTTTTGCATCAAGTGCTGTCCTTTTTCTGACTGTTCTTCTCTGTTTTAGGACATCAGAAAGAAGAGAAAATTAAGAATATGCAATCAAAAATGCAAACTGAAATCCTAGAGTGATATGATCACTGTTAAAAGGAGCCAATATTATATGGGATATGTTATTGATATTATTAACCAACTCAATAGCATTCAGATTACCTTGTATGAATGAGCATCAAGTTCTGTCCTTTTTCTGCCCTTTCCTTCTCTTTTCCAGGACATCAACGTTGGGCACACTTTCTTAATTTGCATATTTGCTAAGATGGTTTCTGCTTATATTTTCACTAGTGAGCTATCCAGCTGCTGACTGTCTCACACATATGCCATGCAGGTTGTATTACAAGAACGTGTTTGTGGACAGTTGAATTATATATGCAGCATTTAAATCAAATTTGAATATTATATCTCTTGTTTCTTTCATAATTTATTTCAGCTGGTAAGACTCTTCTGGAAAGTTTTTTAATCCAGGGATTTTGAAAGTTGTTTTAAAAAAGTGAGATTATTTCAGTTTTTCAATAAGTGAGATTAATTTATTGGATTGTAAGTTTCATTGTTAATTCTTTTTGATATTTATTATTATTGCTGTTACTCCCCCTTTTGCTATTGTTATGGAATTTTATTTTTCTTGTGGTTATGACTGAAGGTAGCTTATGGTAAAAGTACCTTCTTTCTTTAAGATCACTAGCCATTTATTTGTTATGAAATTTGGATGCGTTTCAAATGTTATCTATGGTAATCATCTGGGAGGATGTAAGCAAGTAAACTTTTTATCACTTTCCTCATTTTGAGGACAAAGAAGATCAACTCTTAGTGAATGTCATTTGTTAGATCTGTTTGGATATAGGGCATCTTACTTTTCATCGGTCACTAAAAAACATCATTTCTCATAGTAACATATTTGCTGACACATGTGAAATATTTCAACTGCAAAATTGTCAAAATGGTTTTCTGTCCAAAAATTTTCCCCTTAAATGATATGAGAAATTTCTTCCCTTCCTCCCCTCTAGTTCATATGAGAAATTCCTTCTCCTCCTCCCCTCTAGTTCATATGAGAAATTCCTTCTCCTCCTTCCCTCTAGTTCATATGAGAAATTCCTTCTCCTCCTCCCCTCTAGTTCTCTTTTGATATAAGCCACCTTATTTCCATCCCTCCCTCTTTCCACAGCCGACTTTATGCCTACATAGGTAAAAGAACATAAGAAAGAAGAGAAAATTAAGAATATGCAATCAAAAATGCAAACTTAACAGTCCTAGAGTGATATGATCACTGTTAAAAGGAGCCAATCTTCTATGGGATATGTTATTGATATTCTTTACCAACTCAATAGCATTCAGATTACCTTGTATGAATGAGGAAGGCTTGATTGTCGGCTGTTAATATATTCAGAAACATACTTTGCTCCAGTTGACTTTAAATTTGTCATGTCGAGGAACTTGATTTATATTAAGCTTAGGTGCATGTTATTTACCGTTTTCTCTGTGATCCGTCCAAACTGATGCCTGCCACTTTATTTATAGTTGCAAAACTGATTAAGTTAATCAAGAATGATGAAAGTCAGAAAAGATTTATTCAATTTGATATTCAAAGTGACTGAGAAGTGTGCTAGGGGAAAACGGACAATCCTTATCATGTTCATTCATTGTTACAACATTTTTCATTTACAACAGAAAAAATCGTTTCTTTACTACATCAAATTCATCACTCGACTTCTTTCTCATTTTCCAAAAAATATCCATGTGTATTTTTTCTTTCCCCAGTCTCAACGCTCTCTAGCGTCCCATAAATTTACATTTTTTTTTCATAATCTAACAAAACAATAATTACAATACAAAAATAAATACAATAATAAAACTGTCCAACAATGAAAATCAGTATAAAATGCATATTATGAGTCTGCAATTCCTTTGTTAATTATATAAATCAACAAAACACTATAACAAAACATAAATAATATCGAACATTATACAACGTTTGAAATTAAATTTCATGGGACACTTTCCCCTACATTATGATATGCGTGTATTTTTTCTTTTTCTTTTTGCATTTACTTTTTTCTTTACTTTTTTTTATTTACATGAACATAAGATATTCATTTACATGAACATAACCATATTCAGATTTGATAAAGCAAAAGCTGCATTCAAATACAAATATATATATATATAATTTATATATTTATTTATTTATAATTTATCGACTCGTTTCTGTCTTGTTAACTGACGTCATTACAGTATTATTTATTTATTTTTGTTTCCAAAAATAATTTGTTTTTTCTTTTGTCAAATGTCTTAATACGGGAAACACCCAATGGCTGGTCATTGACCTTTTTCACTTACCTATCTTAATGAATGGTGGAAACACGAATGAGTAGGATTACAAGTTGGTTTTTCTTTTGTACATAATTGTTATTTTATCAACTTGTATGAAAAGAGGTTTGTAAAAGATGCCTACAAACTCTTTGAATTATGCAAATACTATCATTAGTTCAAAAGTTATGAGAATTTTAAGTGGCAACATTTATGCTTTTCCGTGGACATTTTTCTTTATTAAAAATGGACTAAATTATGGACCTAAACATTTCAAGAAATTCGATTTATTTTTCAAGCAATTTGGTACTCTTATGTAAAATTATGTGCTCTTTCTGATTATGCAGTCAAATCTGATGTATCTCTTTACCATAACCCATGAATTATAAATTCAGATGTACAAATTTTAATTTTTTTAACTCACGCATGGTATCATACAGTTGTTCTATTCATAAACAAAACTATTATAGTGTTATTTGAATATAGCGTTATTGAGAGCAGACATTTTCCTGCTTCATCACCAAAGGAGAGCTTAATCTAGGTATAGCCATTGAAGAGCTTTCATGGCCGGTATTTACTACTTTCCTCAAAAAAAAAAATGAGTAGATATGAATTAATCTCTGAAATAAATCGAAGAAAATTTTTCATATAGATTTTGGATTTCTGTAAAAGATGGAAATTCCCATAGTCAACCAGAACTTATGCATTTTGGGACAAGTCCAATTTTCAATTTTGTAAATCCTCTCTATCTGGCACAAAATATACCCCTATTTTCTGAGATGCAACCATGAATCGTACTTTACATGAATCCTCGATGTAGCTTTCACAGTAGCAGGATAGCAGGAATCCTGATAAGCAACAACTATATATTCACCACATTAGCATTTAAAACGGTTACTTTTATATGTTTTGGCGTATGCTGAAAACGAATATAGCATTTAAATTTTCAGCAAAAAAGTAGTTTTCCGGATAAACAATGTCATTTCTTATGCTATTGCTGGTGGCCATCTTGGTACAGGCGAGTGCACAAACCTAACCCAGAGAAACGCATGTACCAAGATAGCCACCAGCAATAACATAAGAAATGACATTGCTTAATATCCGGAAAGCTAATTATTTGCGGAAAATTCAAGTGCGATATTCGTTTTCAGCATACCCGAAAACCTGAAAAGATAGTCATTTTAAAGAAAAATGTCAAGTTGAAAAGCAGGTAAAAATTTACTAAATGTATCACAATGAAAGTCTTTATTGAACCGCCCAATTATTATTATTATTATTATTATTATTATTATTATTTAGGTACAGATTCGAAAAAATAGTCTTGACGGTGAGTTAAAAATAAATTCAAGTTTCACAATATAATTAAGAATGTGTTTCTAAATAATAACATTATTATTTCAGCATGGTAGCATAAGTGCACAAGTACCTTTTATTTGTTATATATTTATTTAGTATTGTTTGTTTTTTTACCACTAAAAACAAACGCACATACTTAGTACATTTTGTTGTTTTTTAACGCTTTTAGTACATGTGCACTAAAAGCGTTAAAAACAACAAAATAGTATTGTTTGGAAATCAAATTTGAAAAACTTGATAATCATTTTTTAAATTAATGAACACAGAATAAAAAACTGAAACTTTTTCTGCTTTCGTTTTGAAAGCAGAAAAAACAGTTTTTTTTATTTTTAAGAGAATACAAACTCGTTAATATGCTGACAGTGATGGTTAGCAGATCGCGAGCTGTTATCTTTAAGTGATTTGAATTTCTATAAAAGGTAACATTTTAAAGAAATTTCTTTACGATTAATAATGATCAAATATTTACATATACATAAAAATAATTCTGAAACAATTATCTATATGAAAATTTACATCCAATGAAATTTAACCCCGCGCATATGTATCCAAACGTAATACATGAAATGTAAACATTGAAAAACAGTATCCCTTTTTGTCGTCATTTTTTACCGTTTTTTTCATTTTTAACTTGAAGCATAAAAACATTGGATGCATAAAAGCAAAATAAAGTAACATCATTGGAATGCTTATTCTATTAGCTTTCCATCAATGGAATTCTTTTAAAAATTGATACGCAAATAAAAAATGACTTTTTGGAGCACATTAGGTATGTAATATTGGCGATGTCCACGAAAATACAGCATATGCTTGTAATGCCAAAATTATATTCATTTAATTTGAATTTCATTATTAAGAAATTTATATTTATAAAATTAACATAACCAATACAATTTAACTAAATTAACTGTATTTTTAAAATTTTATATTTTCAGAATTTGCAACAATGAAAAGAAATATATTAAGGAAGAAGAAGGACCTTACGTCATTGGTGATTTAAATCAGTTTATGATAATATAATTTCTTCATATGAATTTAAAGTCGAAATTTATTAGTGTATCTCATCAGACTATCCATTGCATATATATTTTGTGAAATTAGATGCCAGCAAACATGGGCGACAAACCTCATTCTTGTGAAGTATGTGGTTATCCCTTTGCACGGAAATCTAACTTGTTAAGTCATATGACTACACACACGGGAGAGAAACCACACATTTGTGAAGTATGTGGTTCTTCTTTTGCACGGAAGTCATATTTGGTGAGTCATATGAAAACACATACGGGAGAGAAACCATATTCTTGTGAAGTATGTGGTTCTTCTTTTGAACAGAAATCAACTTTGTTGATTCATATGAAAATACATACGGGAGAAAAACCTCATTCTTGTGAAGTATGTGGTTCTTCTTTTGCATTGAAGTCAAATTTAATGACTCATATGAAAACACATACTGGAGACAAACCACATTCTTGTGAAGTATGTGGTTCTTCTTTTGCATCGAAGTCAACTTTGTTGCGTCATATGAAAACACATACTGGAGAAAAACCACATTCTTGTGACGTATGTGGTTTCTCTTTTGCACAGAAGTCTACTTTGTTGCGTCATATTAAAACACATACGGGAGAGAAACCCCATTCTTGTAAAGTATGTGGTTCTTCTTTTGCTGAAAAATCAACTTTGTTGCATCATATGAAAACACATACAGGAGACAAACCACATTCTTGTGAAGTATGTGGTTCTTCTTTTGCATGGAAGTCAACGTTGTTGCATCATATGAACACACATACGGGACACAAACCACATTCTTGTGATGTATGTGGTTCTTCTTTTGCACAGAAGTCAACTTTGTTAACTCATATGAGAACACATACGGGAGACAAACCACATTCTTGTGATGTATGTGGTTCTTCTTTTGCACAGAAGTCAACTTTGTTAACTCATATGAGAACACATACGGGAGAGAAAACACATTCTTGTAAAGTATGTGGCTCCTCTTTTGCACAGAAAATACATTTGTTGCGTCATATGAAAACACATACGGGAGACAAGCCACATTTTTGTGAAATATGTGGTTCTTCCTTTGCACAGAAGTCAAATTTGTATAAACATATGAAAACACATAAGGGAGAGAAACCGCATTCTTGTGAAGTATGTGGTTCCTCTTTTACATGGAAGTCAAATTTAATGACTCATATCAAAATACATACAGGAGACAAACCACTTTCTTGTGAAGTGTGTAGTTCTTCTTTTGCATTGAAGTCAACTTTGTTGACTCATATTAAAACACATACGGGAGAAAAACCACATGTTTGGTAAGTATGTGGTTCTTCTTTTGCACACAAGTCAAATTTGTTGCATCATAGAAAAACACATACAAGAGACAAGGCACATTCATGTGAAATATGTGGTTCTGCCTTTTCACAGGAGTAAAATTTGTTAAGTCATATCAATATACATACGGAAAAACATAGTGATATGGGACAAGAAGGAGAATGTAGCAACCCAAGTCTAAGTAAGTGAAACAGCAGAGAGGAAGAAAATAACAAAATACCAAGGACTTATGCACGACATGAAAAGAAACTTGAATCTTTAGGCGGTATCAATTATACCAGTCATTATAGAAGCAAGCCGGCTAATGAAAAAGAATTTCAAAATCTATCTGGCAAGTATAACCGGTGAACAAAGTGCAAAAGAAATACAAACAATAGCACTTAAAGGGATTGTTAGAATCTTAAAAAGATCTCTCAGTTGGAGTAACTAAACTAATGGGAGAATGTTTGGCATCTGTTAGAATGTCCCATCCCCAGGAAAAACAAAGTGATAAGAAAATCAAAACAAGAGAGACAAACAACATTCTTGTGAAGTACGTGGTGTCTTTGGACAGAAGTCTTATTTATTGCATCATATTGTAACACATATGGGAAAGAATATCTGATGATCTTCCAAAATCCATACCTCAAAATTGTATACCAGCATTATGAAGCAAGAGCCAGTAGGACAACCTCTATCACATAGCAAACTTTTTTGCACAAGACTGTCTTACAAATATGATAGAATGAGAAACAAGTCCGCTACAAAAATCACGAAAACGAGTCTTTAGCTTTCATTACAGAAAATTGAATAAATAAGCCAGACAATAGCATGACATTTTTTTCTGGATTTCTTCACTCAGAACTTTATAAATAAGGAAGGCTTTATAGACATTATAGCGCCACTATTATCAGGCAAGTTTTGTGGCCAATGCTTCTAAGATGAACCATCTAAGAATGACAAGTGTATTTTGTGCAACAGAAAAGTTAGTTTGAGCCATTTGACATTTGCTAGAAATACAATGGATTGTGTAAATATATCCACATCATCTGTAAAATGTTGAATCTTGAATGCTGCAGCAAGTTCTGGGAACAACAGTTGGATATATCATACACCATCGACTATAACTCTTGGATTTCTACAGCTACATACTTAGAAAATGGAGTTTTTTACATTTTAATATCATGTATGACAATAGATAGAACTGCATTTAACTATACAGTATAACACTTAAATACGGCATTAAAAATTAGTAACAACATACAGTACAGTATAAACAAAATACAGCACCGTCTATAATGCACATGTATATAATCAAATAACATAAATAACACCATAAGTCAGGACAAATACCGTAACTAGGGTCTGAAAACACATTGTATTCCACATCATAACCTGGAAAAAATGCTATCTCCTAGGTTTCTACTGCAGCTTTATAAAATCCAGTATCTGAAACCGAAATGACAATTTCTTAAAGCTATTACGGCATCTTATGAAATATTTAAATGTTTGCAAATGTGACGTAATACAATTTAGCAATTTGAGGTGATTTTTCTTACAGACATCACATTATTTGATCCCTGTTGTAATTAATTAGAAAATGCCTCCGTTTGAATGATATGCTTTACAAATGTTTGAACTATTGATCCATTTCCTCTAATATGTAATCCAGTTGAGCATTGTGTCCATCTCGATATGTGAATGTACAGTTTTCCTTCTCTGTAATTTCGAAAACGAGTGTTGACATAGATCAGATCATTTTCTATTATAAAGTGTCCCATGTGTCCCCCGATTTTATTTGACATTTGATGATATGCAAATTTTCGGCGTTTGTTCCTGCCTAACTGTGCATTGAAGTTGCCAGCGATAATAATAATATTATGTTTTGGGATAGATATGATGAGAAATGAAGGAAAATATTTAAACGAAAACGGAGCTATTAAAGCTGACAATAAAATGAGACAAGAAGGAGAAAGAATCAACCTTAGAAGTTAATGTCCCCAATAATATTTGGTTAAACAGAGGGAGAAAAAATAACGAAATACCAGGGTTTTATGTACGACATAGAAAAGAAACTGTAATTTTTAGAAAATCTGTATACAAGTAATTATAGGAGGAACTTAAATTAGACAAAATAATTTTAAAAAGTACCTGGCAAATATACCTTGTGTACCAAGTGCAAGAGAGATTTGCATAGAAGGAACATCAGTTGTGTCATATGCAAAAATATACTGAGTACAAAAGAAATTGAAGCGAACATACAAATATTTATATATCTCTTTCGAGTGTGATCCCCAGGTAAGGAGACCTTTGATTTCTGAGTACTTCGACTTATCAGGTTAATTCAACACTCCGTTTTTAAAAACTTCCAATTAAAAAATTCAACATTCTGTTATGAAAACTTGCAACACCAAAACTTTACACTTTGTTTTCAAAATGTCGAAATCCACAAGATACCCTTGTAACTCCAAATCTTGACATTCTGTTGTCAAAACTATTAACTCCACAAGTCGACATTTTCTTGTCAAAACTATTAACTCCAAAAGTTAATATTCTGTTATCAAAACTGTTACATCCACAAGCCGAGATTAACTCCAAAACTCGACATTCTGTTGTCATAATGTCAAAGTCCAAAACTCACTACATTTCAAGTTTATTGCATACATACGCAGCACATTTTCTTTTAACTCGCCCTCTATTCTGTATGCGTATTTAAAAAAATTCTTTGGAGTAGAAATGGCGACATTCTGCATCATTGTTATGATCGTTACCCGTAAAACCGATTTTAGGCTTTCTTGCTATTTTTTTTACACAACCGACCTTTTAAAGCATGCATACATACTAGCTAAGTAAGTTTCGATTTTCACTACAAAGTAAAATAAGAAAAACTAAAAAGCTACATTTTTGTAATGTATGTGACTCTTCTCTGACGAGAAAAATAATATGATCCCTTGATTTAGTTTATAATTTTCTTTAAGTAAACAAATTTTTTCTCATGTAAATTTTCAAAATGAAAAACATACAACTTTTATGCTGAGATCACGTCTTAACAGTTTTTATGAAATCAGTTTCAGACAAACATTCTTTCTATTTTTTTTACACAACCGACCATTTGAAGCATGCACATATGCTAGCCAATAAGTTTTGATTTTCTCTACAAAGTAAAATAAGAAAAACTGAAAATATTTTTGAAATGTAGGTCTACTGTTTATATGAAAACAGCTTTAGATAAACATGCGAATACACAATTGTACTGTTTTGAGATTTTATGAATGTCTGACAGCTGGTAGAATGTTCTATTCACAAAAGATAAAATTTTGAAAAAAATTAAAACCATATTGTTATATGTGTGTGTGTTAGTATTCTTGTTATATGTGTGTGTTAGTATTCTTGTTATATGTGTGTGTGTTAGTATTCTTGTCATATGTGTGTGTTATATTCTTATTATATGTGTGTGTTCGTATTGTGTTAAAAATTTCTGTTACTTATGCAAAAACGAAATAATCTGATGGATTTTCTCACAACTTTCCCGAAGCAAAAACGCGTCGATTACCATACTGTCCCGAAGCAACATTCACTCTATGTGTGTTAAACTGGTATCCATATTTACAGGAGGAAATATATGTAAACTATAACAATCAAGAGGTTGGGCCGGATCAGCAAATATCCCCTGCAAAATATTACACCGATGCACAACACACTTGTTTGAGATCAGAATTGCAGACGTCTATGAAATCCTTTGCCATGCACTTACTCTGCATCACCTTGTACCATCCGATGTTCACATTTTGAAGCCAGGAAATTGTTTTTTGAAAGGAAAGCCTTTGCCAGATTATGCAGCTTGATTTCTAATTTTTTGCATCTTCTACAAAATCTATCTCTAGTGATGCATTAAACGATGCAAGAAATGTGTAACTCTGTGATGTTTTTATCAAGGAAAACAAACTAATAACCGTGGCAATTTTTGTTGTTCTACTTATATTAGAAATTAGACTGTGGCATTATCATTTACTGTTGCAGCATCAGAACATCGATAAAAAATCAACAATTATAAACTGATGAGCCGTATACAACCTTGGCATAGATTATTTTATATTTATGTTAAATCTTTCTACTTAGAATTATCGATCGATTATTATTGGATTAAACTACTTTGTATGGGATGTACTTCTACTTAGTTACTTACAACTTCTCTCATGTCTAAATCATTTAAGCGTGCCCAACCAAGTCACCAGCGATATAACATTTGGTGTTAAATCATTTCTTAAACTCTTTTGTTAAAGTAGCGTAAACATGTAATAAATTGAACAAAATGTTAAAATAAACATTTTTATTATTTTAACTAAAGTTAACAAAATTGTGTTTTTTCATTGACTATTGCTAGATTAGTTTAAGAAGAACACATTGTGATGTACATTTTTATCATAAAGGAAATAAATTTAACATTAATGAATATTACGGTCACCAGTTAGCAAGTGCTAATTAAAACATCAGAATTTTTAAATGAAAATTTGAGGAAAAGATGTTTATATCTAAAATTTTATAAGGATATAATAGTTATTTTACAAAAGCCGCGTTTGATGCAGAAAGCAAAGTAATAACAATGCTTAGATATGTATAAGTCAATATGTTCATAGTGTGAATAATATACACATATAAGTAATATATTTATGTGAGTGCATGGCACTGTGTACGTGTGTTGATTTACCTTGCTGTCATTCTCGTGATTGTTCAGCCTGAAGGTGTATGTGAGTTATTGAAGATTCATTTTCGGCCCCACAAGCTTGAGAAATTTGCAGAAATCTGATTGTCTTACCCGAGGTACTAGTTATATATGATTGGCTAATTTTAATGTAACATTTTAATTTTCAACACCTGTGTATGTGTGTTGGATTTACCTTGTTCTTTTTAGTTTGTGTATAGCGTATATAGTTGTAATTATTTCTGTTCCTCAGATTCTCGCTAATGTGTAAGAATATATGCATTAGCTAAAGGCATGTATGTAAGTTATTAAAGATTCATTTTCGCCTCTTTTCCTCCTCCAGTGCCGAGAAAGG
This sequence comes from Euprymna scolopes, assembly GCF_053919585.1. Lineage (NCBI taxonomy): Eukaryota > Metazoa > Mollusca > Cephalopoda > Sepiida > Sepiolidae > Euprymna > Euprymna scolopes. The sequence goes on along the minus strand of NC_136527.1, from coordinate 48,611,347 downwards.
GTTATTGTTTGGCATACATTTTGGGTATTTCGGCCCAACAAGCTTGAAATATTAGCAGAAATCTGATTGTCTTACCCAACGTACGAGTTATATAGACTTATTTTTTTTACCTTAATACATTTTCATAAACTGTTTGTTTTAATGTTCAACAAAAGTTTGTAAACGGTCTTTTTTTCTCACTTTTTTGCCTTCAAGCGATCGATTTGATTTTTGTTTTATAGTCGATTTGATTATTGTGCTTTACTTTCACTATTTTAGTGATTGTTGACCCTTGACCCTCACTGTAACTAAATCTAATTAAACTCTCTTCTATCCTCAAACACACAAGATACTTCTTTGCCATATCATGTGACAATTGCATATCCTATGTGTTTATCTACGGAATGAAACTTTAAATACCGCCACCTGCAGCACGGCATATTTCGTTTGTCAACAGGTTATCCTGACATGTACGACTCTAACCCTTGCTTTAATGTACATGAATTAACAAAATTGTTATGGAGGTACGGTTCCAATACATAACAATTAGACTGAAATTTTTCTAGTTTAAAACAATTGTCGAAGGTTATGAATATTTTGAGTTAACACGTTCTTGCAAGAACTAACTTGGTTTGGAAATGACGGTAGGAATTTATCACCACCATAAAGTATACGTAGGTAGTATGCCAAGTTTCTTCTTCAATCCTCAAATATAGCACGCCCATCCATACACCACATAAAATTTAGTCACCCTAATAAACTCATTGGTAATAATTTTATGGTGGAATGTGATTCATCGTTTACTGTCCCAAGGATGCGCTTGTTTAGAAACATACGATCCTTAAACAGTTAGCATAAACGTGTACTAGCAATCAAAACTCTGAAGACAGGAAATCCCATAAACAGGTTTATTGAAGGTAGATACGGTAAAAAACTGAAAGAAAAAAAACATTGTTCAGAATACAAAGAGAAAAAGTCCCGAATGAAGTTATAAAAGGGCTGAATCGGGGAGTTGTATGTGTAAAGTTCGTAGTTAAAATGAAATAAATAAAAAATAAAAAATAACATTAAGGTAGTAAAATGTGTCTTTAAGAAGGGGGAAAATAATGTTTCTTACCAGAGATGACTTAAAACAGAGAAGGATAATGAGAGATAAAAAACCTATCCAGTTAAAAGGCAAAACACCGGTCAATCTGCCAGGGTTGAGTCAGGGGAAACTCTATAAGAAAAATGTCCGGCCAACGGAGATAACTGTTTAAGGAACAAAACTGAGAGACATAACATATAGTTAACACCTTCTAAGCTTTCACAAAGGACAGAACATGAAATACAATCACAAAATGATGATTTGTTTATATGCATTCTATGGCATACGTTAAACACAAGGTTAATTAATATTCTGAATTAAGCATTCAAAAATTAAGCTTTGAAAATGTCAAATTAATCCAGTTGTAAACAGCTTTCTTTGTTCTATCGGAAGACCCCTAGCAATAAGTTGTATAAAATTCGTAATCCAAAATAAGTAGATAGTTCCTGGAATAATCGATTCATGAAACATAGTTAACTTTGACCTTTACCAATCGCTTATTATAATTATTGCTAATAGCCTGAGAAACCTCCACCATGGAATATGGACGGGGCTTCACAGGCATGTTTTGCAGGCTAGCGTGCTTTTCCACTTGGGCGCATACATTTTAAATCCCTCTTTCCAACTCCCGTGACTCATTAACACTTTGTGTGAAAGAGGATAAGATGAAGGCTTCAATCAAGTTTCTCTCACTGTCACAATCTCAGTTTTTTTAATCTATGTACGTTTAGCCAACCATAAGACTTAGAGATGAAAAAACATGTCAAAATCAATACATTTAATTGAACTTTTTGGTAAGAAATGTTTCTCTTAATACAATTATTTGTTTCGATTTTCTAATTATTATTATTATTATAATTTTATTTAATTTATATTTCGATCTACTCAAATGAGAATTGCCAGTTTCACACAATTATGTTGTTGTTACCTGCTTGTAACCTGACAGCAATTAAGACGATAAGGTGGTAACCTGACAGCAATTAAGACGATAAGGTGGTAACCTGACAGCAATTAAGACGATAAAGTTATAACTTGACAACAATTAAGACGATAAGGTTATAACTTGACAGCAATTAAGACGATAAGGTGGTAACCTGACAGCAATTAAGACAATAAGGTTGTAACCTGACAGCAATTAAGACGATAAGGTGGTAACCTGACAGCAATTAAGACGATAAGGTGGTAACCTGACAGCAATTAAGACAATAAGGTTGTAACCTGACAGCAATTAAGACGATAAGGTTATAACCTGACAGCAATTAAGACGATAAGGTGGTAACCTGACAGCAATTAAGACGATAAGGTGGTAACCTGACAGCAATTAAGACGATAAGGTGGTAACCTGACAGCAATTAAGACGATAAGGTTGTAACCTGACAGCAATTAAGACGATAAGGTGGTAACCTGACAGCAATTAAGACGATAAGGTTGTAACCTGACAGCAATTAAGACGATAAGGTGGTAACCTGATAGCAATTAAGACGATAAGGTTGTAACCTGACAGCAATTAAGACGATAAGGTTGTAACCTGACAGCAATTAAGACGATAAGGTGGTAACCTGACAGCAATTAAGACGATAAGGTGGTAACCTGACAGCAATTAAGACGATAAGGTTGTAACCTGACAGCAATTAAGACGATAAGGTGGTAACCTGACAACAATTAAGACGATAAGGTGGTAACCTGACAGCAATTAAGACGATAAGGTTGTAACCTGACAGCAATTAAGACGATAAGGTTGTAACCTGACAGCAATTAAGACGATAAGGTTGTAACCTGACAGCAATTAAGACGATAAGGTGGTAACCTGACAGCAATTAAGACGATAAGGTGGTAACCTGACAGCAATTAAGACGATAAGGTTGTAACCTGACAGCAATTAAGACGATAAGGTTGTAACCTGACAGCAATTAAGACGATAAGGTGGTAACCTTACAGCAATTAAGACGATAAGGTGCAAAGATATCCACTCTTCAAAATAATGATGAAATACCCGGAAATAAAGACCATACAACATTATCTAAAGCAAAGTGAAAACAGCCATTTTACAAAATTAATTAATTCTATTCAAAAACTTGTTAAGACAATAAAAAAAAATGAAAGTTTTCGGATGACACAATAATTATTTTAAACGCTTGACAAGGTCTCCATATACGTTCAAAACACAAGTATGCCCATGTAAAACAAAGTAATAATTCGGTGGCAATATAAAATAATAAAACAGTTCAGTTGACAGAACGAAAGTCAGAGTTTTTACACATGTCTACCACACCAGCAATATTAGACACAACTTCAATGTATATAAATAATTCAACTTCACAAAAAGTTACCCCCTAATCTAATTCATCGAAAAGAGGTAATCTGTTCCAATTACGTGCATAGCCTGGTCGGAAATCTTTTGGGGAGCCTTTCCTAATCTCACACAAAAACACGCATGGGATCACGTCGGGATCACCAATTTGTTAGTTTTAACTAAACAAAAAATATATGAATAAACACAATTGTCCAATTACGTTTACACATTTATTATACACTGACAAACATTTAAACAACAACAAAACACAATACAATAGCGAAAGTTCGATAAGACTCACCGACTGGTGGAAAAAGTTCTTAGGGCTCACCTCGTGGTGGAAAAAAGGTTCTCCTCTTCTTGAGAGGAAAAGGCAACACGTCTGCCCGTGACCAAAGGGGAAAAACAACAAGCGTTAGAGCAGGGGCAGATTACTCCGCCCGGTGTCCTCTAATTTTTAGTCCCCTACATCTTATCAGTTCTTCAAAACTGGTAGCTATTAAGGTTAAAGGCAATATATATTCGCCAGCCAGCTATCTTACAGCTGCTGCTGATTTTCTCACACATGCTCTGTTACACTGCTGCAGAAAAAGCCTTACCTATTGTTCTGATAATTTGTAAAATGAAAACAAACATGAAAATATATACATATGCATACATATAAAAATATATACATATGCATACATATACAAAATATATACATATGCATACATATAAAAAATATATACATATGCATACATATAAAAATATATACATATGCATACATATAAAAATATATACATATGCATACATATAAAACATATATACATATGCACACATATAAAAATATATACATATGCATACATATAAAAATATATGCATATGCATACATATAAAAATATATACATATGCATACATATAAAAATATATACATATGCATACATATAAAAAATATATACATATGCATACATATAAAAATATATACATATGCATCCATATAAAAATATATACATATGCATACATATAAAAATATATACATATGCATACATATAAAAATATATACATATGCATACATATAAAACATATATACATATGCACACATATAAAAATATATAAACTTAATAGAATTTTATATAGAAATAAATATTTTATTTTACTTCATTCTTACTATTTTAATTTGTAAGAAAAGATAATTTTCAACTTGAACTCTTGTGTATTAGTGAAGAATATTTTTTCAATTAAGTGTCGAAATTTTATTTTTTTAAGAACAGTGCAAAGGGAAAGGATGGGGGCGTTCTCTTAACCCCTTACTTAGCAGTCGTTGGAGCATGCAGCTGGCGAATGTGTGTGCGTACGTCACTCTCTCTCTCTCTCACTCACTCTCATTCTCTTTCTCTCTCTCTCTCACTCACTCACTCTCATTCTCTCTCTTTCTCTCCCCTTTTATGTCATTTTCCTTTAAGTCCTCGCAGACATTTTTCTCTCCCCTCTCTCTGTTAATGCCTTTCCCTTTTTCTTGGTAGCCATCAGCATTGCTTAACGCTGATTGGTTGGGCTGTGAAGGGAATTCCAGAAATCTTTCTTCCGCCATTTTGAAATTAGTTCCAAAGAAGACATCGGACAGTGAAGTCCTGTTTTTTCGAATTCCGTCGGGCCCATCGACGTAAAATTACTCAACCGTCCTTGAGGGTGAAAGGCCTTTGAGAGGTTGAAATTGCTGTTTCAAAAAACATCATTTATTGAAGACGGAACCCCTTTCCGAGAAATGAGACCGACAAAGGAGCGTGACTAAGAAGAAATAGCAAGACTTCACTTTTCAGAGAAAAGGAGAATTATTTCCGAAGAAGAGAAAGAGAAGCCAACCCTTTCAGAGAGAGAGAGAGGGGAAAAACAAAAAGAAAAAGAAACCTATCAGAGATAGGAAGAATTATTTCTGGGGAAACTGAAGAAAAGATAACCCCTTTTTCAGAGAGCTTTACTTTTGAAGGTTTGGTTTGTTTAAAGAAAAAGAGAAAGAGAAGAGGAGAGAAATAAAAACTTTGAAAGAACCTGGCAGGAAAATAAGAGAAAAGAACGTTTTTGTTGAAAGACTGAAAAAAGAATATTTTCTATTTTGTATGTGTTTTTATTTCAGCCTTTCTGTCAAGTAAGGGTTGTTTTTTATTTGTATTATTTTTTATTTCATATTTTTCACCTGTATAAAATACAAATTTCCATAAGTATTGAAGACCTCTCAGTGTTGATGACAGGCTGAAAATATTGGAACTTAACTGAATACAACGCGTAATCGCAACTTTCGTGGTAAAGAAACATCTTTTAATTACCACTGCTTAGGAAGCAATTATTAATATAAAATACAGTCATTGCTTATTCATCAAACCTATTTTCCTGCTTTTATTTACTTATACTGCGTCCTTCTTTTTGGAAATCACAGTTTATCATTAAATATAAGACCTATACTGGCCAAAATTTTATTGTTACTGGTTTATTTTACTAAGATAATTTGGCAGAAATGTTTTTCTAATTGTCTGCTTAAAACGGAAAATACTTGCCTCCAAGACCCCTG
>NC_136527.1:48392943-48600443 GCF_053919585.1 Euprymna scolopes | reverse complement strand
ACACGATTATTCTTTGAATGAAAACAAAGTTCAAAATCTATTTAATTAAGAGTAGTTTACTTAACAAAACAGTAGACTTAAGTTTAAAGATACAATCGTCTTTTCAATAAAAAAGAAACATATTTTTAAAATATAAATAAATGACAATAATTATAAAAGATTTTTTTTTTGTCTTTTTTAAATAGTTGTTTATTTTGCACGTATTATGCCTCTTAGTTTAGTCCCTTCAACAGTTAACTTCCTTGGCCGGACATTTTTTTCTTATAGAGTTTCCCCTGACTCGACACCGGCAGGTTGACCGGTGCTTTGTTCCCTAATTGTAGTCATCATCCTTTCTAGTCGCACATGTCTCGTCTTTTATGTTCAGTTGTCCGCTGTTTTAAGTCATCCCCGGTAAGAAACATTATATATCTCCTTCTTAAAGACACTTTTAAAAAATATTTTTAACATTATTTTTGTATATATTATTTCATCTTAACTACGAACTTTGTTTATTTTCTTTACCCACATGCCCGACCCTCTTACTTCTAACTGTGTTGTTCATTTTCTTACGCATACGACTCACCATTCCGACTTTTATAACTTCTCGATTCTTATCTTTTCTTTTTGTGTTCTCAACAATGTTTTTTTTTTATTTACCGTACGAACTAGGGGAGATAATAACTTCCGGTGAACGCCGGAAAAATATCCAGTAAATAAAACGTCGTTTAGTAAATCGTTATTTGTATTTTAAACTAAATATTTTATCGTGGTTTATTTATTTATTTTTTGTCATTTCATTTAACTTAATATGAAAATGGATAATAAACTTTAAAATATGAATTATTGAATGGATTTTATTTTTTCCTTTTCTTTAAAAACTCAATTTTATTTTTATGGATACATGTGGCCAGTGACACCGATATGATGACTAAAATCGCAAATTATTGTCTTTTTAACTTAAAAATAATGCATGAATTTCTGTTTACATTTTGATATAAAAATAAAACATTGTAGATATTAACAATTTAAAACATTTTTAATATTTCAAGAACATTACGCTAAGCAATATTCATTCAATATTTTCACAAAATTAATATTAAAAAATATTTAATGTGGGATTAATGACAACAATTATCACCAAAATTTCGATTACATGGTTTAATGACTATTTTTCTCTCAGAAAATATTCACATTCATTTCAAGCCACGTGTGCCACTCTGTTCATAAAAATCAGTAATCTTAACTCCATGCTATTCTCACGAGATCCTCATTTAACTAAGCCTGTATAATGAACACTCGTTACAAGAAAACATTTATGTTTGAACGATTTGAATTAATATTCCTAACACGTAAATAAATGCCATTTCATTTTAATACTCGAATGAAGTCGCATTGACCGAATGACAATCAAATGACTACTACCTGGCCCAAGGCATGTTCAATATATTACCAAGGCATGTTCAATATATTACCAAGGCATGTTCAATATATTACCAAGGCATGTTCAATATATAACCAAGGCATGTTCAATATATAACCAAGGCATGTTCAATATATAACCAAGGCATGTTCAATATATTACCAAGGCATGTTCAATATATTACCAAGGCATGTTCAATATATAACCAAGGACCAGTCACCCACCATTTCTCCCCGTAACAACGTAAAATGGCAGAGTCAAAAATGCCTCAGGGTAGAACCGACTTTCTCGGACCTCCACCCCTCTTCCAAGCATTGGAACCTCCTTTATTTTTTCCACATGTGAGGATGAGCCTTGATGGAAATCTTGTATTAATCAGTGATCTCGTTAAATTTACTTTTAACGGTCCTGCAGATACTTTACTACTTTTAATATCAAGAGATGCCTGCACCTGCAACCCTGGTCCTAAAAATTGATCCTGATTATGCACGGGTGAACACAGAGTCACACACGTAGACTCCACCGTCAGTTTTTACAAATTGGCACCACTTTCATGAGTTCTATAGGGTCAGAATAAAAAAACTCGTTATACATTTTGTAAATTCATCTTAGTTTATTTTTAATCAGTTCATATGCATGTTACGTTTGTACAGTGGTAACGTCACCGGCTTTGAATGTTACAGTTTTGTTTTGGTTTCGATTCTAGCTGATGACACCCAAATATGTTTTTTTTACTTTTGAAATTATGACTCTAGAACTTATCCGCGATGCATTGTCTCTTGCTTTGATTGCGTGAAGCTAGGTCTATTACTGGACTCTCGCTTGGGGGGGGGGGGCTAATTAACTTTTTCTTTGTTTTGTTGGGCTGCCTGAAAGCCGTTTTGGTAAATTGTTATTTACTTTCCACCTTAACAATCATCTTTAACTGTACAACTTCAACAGGTTTTCGGGTATGCTGAAAACGAATATCGCATTTAAATTTGCTGCAAAAATAGATATCTAGATATTAAACAATGTAATTGTTTGTTATCAGTTGTGGCCAATTAAGTATTCACTTGCACATACAGAATTGGCCACCACTGATAACATAAGGAATTACATTGCTTAATATTTGGAAAACTACTAGCGCACTTGCACATACAAAAATGTTTGTCACTGGTAACATAAGGAATGGCACGTATATGGATACATATTATTCTTCATTTTGTTCTTTAATGTCTTTGTGTCTTTATTGAAAGAGGAAATCAGAAAAGAAAACAAAAAATACTTTTCGGCCAAAAACAAAGGCAAAACTGACCAGAAAGTGGGTGCTCATTTTACATTTAATTCATATTTAAATTTTATCCCTCAATTTTTCAAAGAGTAAATTTTTCATATTGAAAACTATTTCTCTGTACAATTTTTTGAAATATATATTCGTTTTCAGCACCCTTGAAAACTTATAAAAGTCGTCATTGTTAAGGGTTTTGGGGGGTTTGGAAAGATTTAATAAATTAAAAAATAATTATGATTCTCAAACAAATTACAATATAAAGGTTCTGAATTTTTTAGATGAGGAATGATTATTAATATTAATTAGATTATTAAGACTATTGTTCTTATCTTGAGTGTTATTTATTGTGCAAACATTGTAAAAATAACATTTGTCGAATGTTTATTTACAGATTGTGATAGTACACTTTAACTTTAATTCTGTTTTGAAAAGTAAAGATGACATAAATTAAACTATTTCGTATTTTGGGGGACATTAACTGTGATAGATGAAAATATTGGAATTATTATTAATGGGCTTTCATAAGTGGATGAACTGCATTTATCATGTGCTCAGAAGTTGACTGAGAAATGGCCTTTTACTTGGTAAGCTAGAAGGGAAGTTGACTGTTAGCAGCAATCTTCACAGCTTACAAACCAAATATTGAAAATCTCAAACCATGAGATGCCAGTACTGTTGTTATAAAAATAATAATTTCTACCTAAACTTGAGGCAGGGATTTTTGTTAGTTTTATATGATTATAGGTGAAATATGTCAAGAAATGATCAGCTTTTTTTCATGCTACTCTGAAAGGACGCCCCTTTTAGTAACCGATGAAAGTTGCCCTATATCTAAATCGAATGACTACGAGTTTATCTTCTCTGACCTCAAAATGTGACAATCAAATATCTAAATAGAACTAACTGACGACTTTTATAAGTTTTCAAGGGTGCTGAAAACGAATATATATTTCAAAAAATGGTACAGAGAAATAGTTTTCAATATGAAAAATTTACTGCTTTTGTATAAAAATAACTGAATAATTTCAATTATCACAAATAAAATAAAAATGGAATTAATCCCTCACTGGTTATTGTAGGGTTTATGGCTCAGTAGTAGAGCACCTGGTAAAGTCACTCGGATTTTGGTTTTGGATCTCACTGATCAGTTATAGAGATGAAGATGTAATGTAGCTCTTGCACTCGAACCATACATAAAAAAACTTGGACCTACACATTGTCTGGTACAATCACAGGAACAAAAGAGTGAATCAAGGACATTAAAATAAGATTTAACATTTTTTTTACGTGGATACAAAAGCATTTATTCCAGTAATTTCCAACAACGTACATCACTATGTTTAAAAACATCACTCCCGCATCGTGCATGTCTGTGAGAAATGCCCTTTTTGTATGTGTCATTTTCCTCGCCTGCGTTTCCACTTTTTCGATCATGCAGCACATTTTTTCTCTCACAGCATATGAGTCAAAACGCGTCTGATTGCTGTCTTTTCTCATCATGTGCTGTCCTTTTTACTGCCTTTTCTCTTCTCCTTCCTATGATATCAGAGTGTGCACACTTGCTTTATTTGCATATGTGCTCAGACAGTGGCTGCTTATATTTTCACCAGTCAGCTATCCTACAGCCGCTGCTGATTTTCTCACATTAGCACCATGCACGTTATATTACAAGAACATGTGTTTTTGAATAGCTGAATTATACATGCAGCATTTAAATGAAATCTGAGTATTATATCTCTAATTTCTTTCATAATTTACTTCAGCTGGTAAGACTCTTCTAGAAAGTTGTTTATTTTGAAAGTTGTTTTTAAAAAAAACTGATATTATTTTATTTTTTCAATAAATGTGATTCATCATTAATTTTTCTTGGTGTTGAATTGTGTGCTTCATTTTTAATTCTTTTTGTTATTTATTATTATTATTTTATTATATACTTTTTGTAAGGAGCTGTTAACCCCCATCATGTTATTTGTGTGAACTTTTATTTTTCTTTGGCTATGAGTAAAAGACCTGTGTCTCTATCTTTTAGATCTCTAGACATGTGTTTGTTATGAAGTTTGGATACGTTTCAAATGTTATCTATGATAATCATCTGGTAGGATGTAAGCAAGAAAACTTTTCATCCCCTTCCTCAATATCAAAGAGGATAAGTAGAGTAGAGGTGCTTGTTAGTTCTATTTAGATATAGGACACCTTACTTTCATCGTTTGGCAAAAGGACATCATTTCTCAGATTAGCATGAGAAAAAGCTGATCATTTAACAAGAAGGAGAGGTGCTTGTTAGTTCTATTTAGATATTTGATTGTCACATTTTGAGGTCAGAGAAGATAAACTCATAGTCATTCGATTTAGATATAGGGCAACTTTCATCGGTTACTAAAAGGGGCGTCCTTTCAGAGTAGCATGAAAAAAAGCTGATCATTTCTTGACATATTTCACCTATAATCATATAAAACTAACAAAAATTCCTTCTTTTCTCAACCTGCATAGGAAAAACAAGAGAAAGAAGTGACAAGATATGCAATCAAAAATCCAAATTAAACAATTCTCCTGACCATGATTGGTCCTAGTGATAAGGTTTTTATTTTAGTCTAAGAGTATATGAAACGTGCTACAAGAGGAAAATGTTGGTTCCTTTCATATTTCACCTCTCTTAGCCATCCAAATTATGTGATTAAAAACAAGAAAATACATTAAGACGGTTCTAATTAAAATACATGACTACTTTTACAAAACGTTTAAATTAACATCCACTGTTGATATCTGTGGTCAGTCCTGGAGTCATATAATCACTGTTAAAATGGGCCAATATTCTATGAGATATGCTATTGATATTGTTAGCTAGGACGGATTGAGCCATACATATGCGATGTTGATTGCTGGATGAATGTACGCTTTTTTCTTCCTTTGCCTTTTCTCTGGGCTATATATGTGACCTGCTTTTTGCAAGTGTGCTCATCTTCAACAATTGCATGCGTCAAATAGTTAACCTTTCTGCCACTGACGATGTCAATACTGACAACCTAACCCTATCTTTCCATGTATTTGCTACAAGTTTTCATGTGTGGCTTTGTGTGTGTGTGCACTTTAAACATACGACATCCCTCTCCTCTCTTTTAAAAAAATATGCGCATATATATTTTTTCCATTCTCTCTTTGTTTCAACGCTCTCTTGCGTCTCATCAAATTACACATCTTTTTTTACAATTCAACAAAACAATTATTACAATACAAAACAAATACAATAATGAAACTGTCCAACAATCAGAATCCGTATAAAATATATACATATTCTTTTTCAAATCAACAAAACACAATTATAACACAAAATAACCAACAACAAACATTGTACAACATTAAAGATCAGTGTCAAATGTATTCCATAGGTCACTTACCCTTTTAGTATATGCGAAAATCATTTTTTCTTTTTCATTTTTGTCTTTATTCTTTTTTTTTATTTACATCAACGTAACTGCAATTCCGGCAAAAAGAAAGTCCGCACTGGTAAGTTTTGCAAAAACTGCAAATTTAAGCTAAATGTAATGTGTTTGTTTAAACAACCTATACCTCATTTGATTCGCCTTTTATTCCTCTATAATTTTACCTGTTCATATTTGACATGTAATTGAAATATTCTAGTGTTCACGTCTATTTAAAAAAATAACTTCAAAATGAGGAGGCAAATAGAAAGTCCGCAGCAACAAATTCGCTTAAAACCAGCTTAAATTATCGCCCCTACATCAGTTTAAAATAGTCACCAACAGGCAATCAACAGGCAACAAAGCATCGTAATTGTTGTTGTTTCAGATTATACATAATAACATTTAGTCCATATGCCAAGACTTTTTCTTAGTGATCGTCAGGAGGTCATTAATAGCCACCTTTCTGGTTTATCCAATCGAGCTCATTAATCTCCACCTTTCTTGTAAGTTTTTAAAAAACTGCAAATGCCAATCGAGAAATCAGTCGCAGATTGAAATGTGATGAGAAAATGGCACAAAAGACTGTGCAAAACACCAAAACACCGGCAGTGTGTGTGATGCCCCTAAATCTGGTTGCACTAGAGTTACTTCTAACAATAAAGACAATGCTATCAAGATCTGCAGCCTAAGAAACAGATTTGAAACGGCTCCCCAGATCCAACAACAGCGCAGTCTTGTTAAAAAGTGGTCTCTTTCTACTGTTAAGAACAGATAAAAGGAATTTAATTTGCGTGGATATGTAGCAAGACGCAAGCCAATGATTTCTGTAAAGGACAGAAAGTGCCGTCTGGACTTCGTCAGATGCAATGAAGATCGTGACTCTTCATATTGGTCAAATGTGCTTCTTAGCGACGAAAGCAAGTTCAATATGTCAGGCAGTGATGGTAGGCAGTACGTCCGTCTGAGGAAAGACGAAGAATTTCATCCTAGATGCTCAGTTTCAATGCTGCAACATTTTGGAGGTTCAATGTTGGTGTAGGGCATTATAAGTACCAATGGTCCAGGGCCTATAGTTCGATTGCAAGGTCGAATTAATTCGACCAAGTACATTAATATGGTGACTGAGCATTCTCTATCCTACTTTGGCCGAAATTTGGATGATACTCCCATCTTCATGCAAGACAATGCTCCCATTTACACAGTTGACAATGTCAAGAGGTTCCTGGAAGAGCATGATATTCCATGTTTGATTAGCCTGCACAATCTCCAGACCTCAATCATATCGAAAACTTTGGACAAAAATTAAAGAAAAGTAGGAAGCCCTTTCCCCGGAGTATTGCTGCATTCTAATTCCAGGAATTCCAAAAAGATTGCAGGCTGTCAAACTGCAGAAGGGCTATGCTACTAAATATTTACATTAATATTATTCATTGTATTGTATTTGTGTTGCATTAATGTCCCAAAGTTACATTAAAATAACAGTTTTCCCTTGTGCGGACTTTCTTTTTGCCTCCTCAATTTGAAGTTATTTCTTAAATTGATGTGAACACTAGAGTTAAAAGTTAATAAAATTAATTTAGCTTAAATTTGCAGTTTTTAAAAAAATTGCAAGTGCGGACTTTCCTTTTGCCGCCTGTGTATAATTCATAAATTCCTGCTTGAAAAAAATGATCTCGTTTTTCTTTAAGCTGCAGTCTGTATGAATATTAACAAATTTTCTATCTTGTTAACTTAAGTCATTACAGTTTTTATTAATTTTTTTTCTAAAAAGTGTTTTTCTTTGTTTAACCCTTTTGTCGGTTCTGTCAATTTTGGAACCAAAAATATTGAATTCTGTTACTTATCATGAAAATGCTTTAAGATAGGAAAATAAAATGAAATATTCTCAATTTTACCTAGGAAAATGTCTGTCTTTCACTTATAGAATGTCGTTAAGCCCTATATGTCCTTATTCATTAAGAAATGGTATGCCTTGAAGCATTCTTTTTAACGTAGTGTAACTCCACATTCATGACACGAAGTTGTAATCCTTGTGCATTTGAAGTCTTCATCTCAGTTATTGTTATTGGTCTAACAACAATAATGTTGCCTATTGTCTTAGCAGTGTAAAGACATGTTGTTTTACCATGTGCTTCATTCATATGTATGTAACTTACACCCGCATTGAAAAATGGTACGGTCTGGTGATTTATTGATGAGTGAAGTAGTTGACCTTGTCGCTGTAGAAGTAGTTGGAATTGGAGTCCAGGTTAGTCCACAGTGGGCAGAGAATTTTTTTAAAAACAGAATATAGAGCTTACCCAACTTGAATAATTCCCTCTCACCTGTTCCTTTTCCCCACTTTCAAACTCCAAACCTACTCTAAGCCTTTTCAAATGGATCTCATTATCGCCTATGACATCCAAGTGATGCAAATAAGAGATAACTCGAAGTCATACAACGTGTTAATAGTCTCATCTCCATCAATAGTATGTCAGACTCTTCATCCGGCTTTCCTGTTGATGTCAACTCTTTCGTATTGTAATATACTGCTCTACATACTCCATCCACCTCCTGTAGCGACATTTCCTTCTACGTTGCAATAACACTGTTTTTCTCTTATCGATCTTATTACTGATATTGATGATGATATGTGTGCACCCAGCTAAATATAAAGAGTGTTGACCAGGAGGTTGGTAGATGGAGCCACGCTTGTGATATTTTGATTGATGGCTGATTGTAGACCTCTCTTGTCTTTAACTTTTTTATCTGGGTTATATATGTGACCTGTATTTTGCAGGTACGTTTACCTTTGACAACTACAATAATAATATATAATATCTATAAATATGTTGCCAGTATCAATGCGTCAATTCTCACAATGTATATTATGTAAAGAAAGTAACAATCTGTTTCCTACAACACTGAACAAAAGAATTTCAAATTATGTAGGAGTTTTGAATGGAACCTATTGTTTAGTAGCTCTTGTGTTGTTGTGATGACTGGAACAATTGCAAAAACAACAAACTCTTACAAATTATACTTATACTTAAAAAAACGATTCAATCCCAGAAAACTACGCAAAGAAGTAGTCTAATCACGTATCCTGATAGGACACGCCTACAAAACTTATTCTTATATACTAAAAAGTAAAGAACCTCCCAAATGTATACCAGGTCACAAACCTTATACAGTGGAAAACCATTTACTTGACTGCTATGATCTCACAAAATTTAATCAGCACTACTAAAAGGCCACAAACTTATAAGAACTGTTCGAAAAAAAACCTAAAACTATTCTAAATTTCCTAGAAAGAGTAAACCTTACCATAAAATATAAATGCTATCAAATAAAAAAAATATTCCAAAACATTACTTGAATAAACCCAGCGAAAATCGACTCCGAAAGTATCAGAAAACTTTAAACCTTATATACAGCATTAAATGACTCAAATAATGACCTAAATAATGTTGATATGCTGGTTAAACAAACAAACAAGCATCAGAATTTTGTATCGATTTCTGTGCTCAAGATTCCCAAGTTCGACAAAATACACTTGAATAAAATCGGAGGTAACACAGAAACGTTGTGAAAATGACACCTAAGATGAGAACAGCATTGTGAAGAATCCAAATAATATGAATAATCAATCCTCATCTCTAAAATGAAGAAACGTAAAGATTTTTAGTTAAATATTTGAAAATAGAAACAAATTAATTTTGTTAACAAACCAGTATTGATTAAATAATTTCTTTTGAATTTCATAAAAAATAAATTTATAAGATAATAAATAATGAATAATACATTCAATTTTACAAATGAAATATATTTTTCAAATTTATTTTATATTTTCAGAATTTGCAACACTGAAAAGAAATCCATCAATGGATAAGAAGGACCTTACGTCATTGTTGATTTAAATAAGTTTATAATAATAAAATTTCTTCATATAAATTTTCTAAAGTCGAGATTTATTAGCGTATCTCATCATACTATCCATTGCATATAATTTTTGTGGAAGTACATGCGAAAAAACATGGGAGACAAACCACATTCTTGTGAAGTATGTGGTTATTCTTTTGCACGGAAGTCACATTTGTTGCGTCATATGAATACACATACAGGAGAAAAACCACATTCTTGTGAAGTATGTGGCTCTTCTTTTGCACAGAAGTCAACTTTGTCGAATCACATGACAACACATATGGGAGACAAACCACATCCTTGTGAAGTATGTGGTTCTTATTTTGCACAAAAGTCAACTTTGTTGGATCATATGAACAGACATACGGGAGAAAAACCACATTCTTGTGAAGTATGTGGTTCTTCTTTTGCACAAAAGTCTACTTTGTGGAAACATATCAAAACTCATACAAAAGACAAACCATATTCTTGTAAAGTGTGTGATTTTTCTTTTGCATTGAAGTCAAATTTGTGGAGTCATATGAAAATACATACGGGAGATAAACCACATCTTTGTGAAGTATGTGGTTCTTCTTTTTTACGGAATTCAAATTTGTTGCGTCATATGAAAACACACACGGGAGACAAACCATATTCTTGTCAAGTATGTGGTTCTTCTTTTGCAGAAAAGTCAAATTTGTTGCATCATATGAAAACACACACGGGAGAGAAACCACATCCTTGTGAAATATGTGGTTCTTCTTTTGCACAGAAATCAAATTTGTTGCATCATATGATAACACATAAAGGAGACAAACCACATTCATGTGAAGTACGGGGTTCTTCTTTTGCACAGGAGTAAAGTTTGTTGCATCATATAGAAAACAAATTTGGGAGACAATCCACATTCTTGTGAAGTATGTGGTTATTCTTTTACATGGAAGTCAACTTTGTTGATTCGTATGATAACACATACAATAGACAAACCACATTCTTGTGAAGTATGTGGTTCTTCTTTTGCACCGATTCAACTTTGTTGCATGTCTGCTAACACATATGGAAAACAATGTCTTATGACCTTCCAATATCAATACCTCAGAATGGTATACAAGTATCACGAAACAACAATTAAAGAAAATTGGATAAATGAGCCAAACCACAGTGTAGCGAGTTTTTTCCGGGTTTATTTCCCAGGAATATATAAATTATAAAGGTTTTATAGACTGGCTTAAAAGAGGATAGCTCCAACAATATCAGGACAGAATTATAGTGATTGCTTCCTATCAAACCGTGATGACTACAAGTGCAGTTTGTACGGCAGTTGTCAGGTTCTGCTATTATATAATGGAATACGATGGAATGCGTAAATATATGACGATCTGTCAAATGTTAAATGTTGAATGTTGTAACAAGTCTTTGGAACAGCAGTTATACATTTCATACACAATATACTTTGGCTCCGATAACGACAGCTACGTTTCTAGGCTAAACAGAGACGAGGAAAAATGAAATATCAGGGTTTTACATACGATATAGAAAAAAGGTAAATAAATCTGGTATCTGGTAGGATGGGCCATCACCAGCCTAAAAAAACTAATTTAAATAGAGACAACCACATTCCTGTGATGTATGTGCTTCTTTGCATAGAAGGAATTTGTTGTTGCATATGCAAAAAACATATTAAAGAAAAAGAACATCAATAAAACATTCAAATATCTATGTATCTCATATAGAGTTCAAGTGTTAACCCCAGATAGGGAGCCCCTTGATTTCTGAGAACTTTGACTGAGGAAAATTGAAATAAAAGAGACGAAAGAAAAGAAAGAAGCTTTTTTCATTGAATCTACGTTTTGATTTTGGCACAGACAAGGAGTGGGAAAAGTTTTGACAGTGGTTTCAGCTAGCCGGGTGTTTTTCGTGAAAGATTGGCGAGGGGAGACCAGAGATTGGAGTTCAGACGAGCACCTGCCATGGTAGTAACGATAAAACAAAGAGAGGCTCGCAAAGGGCATCACCCACTAGGCCACGAAGACTATTTTGTACTGTGTCAAGGCAGGATAGGCTGTTTTAGCAGCCCGTGTCCAGATGTGGCAGCAGTATTCCAACCTTGGACGTACTTGGCTTTTATACAGATAGACAATTGCATCAGGGGTCAGATATCTTCTATAGCGGTAGAAGGATCCTACCATTTTTCCAGCTATCTTGGAAACTGACGATGTACGTATTCCATTTCAGGTCAGGGATAAAGGTCAGCCCAGAAGCTTATCAAAACATGGAGCTTCCCTTAGACGAGATCAACCCATACCTAGTGATGCCACATGGGGATCAGATCATTGATGATGTAAAGATAGGAGCTTGGTTTTAGATGCATTAAAAGTAACCAGCCACCTCCTCTGTACCACGCACTCAAGATCAGAGGAGAGAGAATCTGAGAGAACTTTGTCATTTACATCCTTTGATGTGTTGCCATAGATGGTCGTATCATCGGCATAGATATCAACGAATGATTTAAGTATGTGTTTTGGGAGATCATTGATGTATATCAGAAAGAGAATTGGGCCTAGGATGGACCCTTGAGGGACTCCTGCATTAATATTGATTGCCTCTGGTTTCTGCCCATCAATTACTACTCTTATGATTCTATCAGAGAGAAATCATTTTATGATTGAGAAAACATTTCCAGTTATACCGTAACTGGAAATCTTGTGAAGTAGGCCCTTATACCATACCTTATCGAAGGCCTTTGATATGTCAAGAGCAATTGCCCTAGAGAGGGAGCCTTTGTCAAGAGATTCGCTTATCCTATGAGATATAACAGCATATCTGCTGTAGATCTGGCAGAACGGAAACCATATTGCATGTCACTAAGAAGGTTATTTCTTCTGAGGTGTTTGACTACTTCTCTATTTAATATGGATTCCAGCAGCTTACTCATGACACACTGGGACTTATTGGTCTGTACTGAGAGGGAAAGGACTTATCACATGAGTTCTTAAATACAGGGCATACTAATGAGGTTTTCCAGGGTGTTGGGAAGCACTTCTCTTTAAGGCAACGCTTAAAGAGTTTTGTACGTATGGGAGCAAGTTCTAGTTGAAGCTTTTTCAGCACAATCATTGGAATGCCGTCAAGTCCAGTTGCTTTACTGGAATCAAAGTTCTGGATTAGCTCATGAAAACATTTTAACATTTTATATCACGTATGCATGTCTTAATAATTTTTTTTTAAATCCTAATAAATATTTACACACAATTTCTATCCATGTCTTAATAATTTTAAAAAATTTAATACATCTCAGTAAAACATTTTATATCACGTATCCATGTCTTAATTTTTTAAAATTTAATACATCTCAATAAAATATTTTATATCACGTATCCCTGTCTTAATAATTATTTAAAATTTAATACATCTCAATAAAACATTTTATATGACGTTTCCATGTCTTAATAATCTTTAAAAGTGTAATACATCTCAATAAAACGTCTATTTTATATCACGTATCCATGGCTTAATATCTACTTAAGGTTTTACCATTTGATCATTTTTGTTTCCATAAAAATGTTTATTGCGCAATTTTTTTTTAATTACGAGGGACCCAGACTCACTTCTGTTTGTCTGATCCAGTAAAAATGTTGAATTTGTAATTACTCATATCTCTATGGGTCATGTGGCAAATTACAACTCTCAACTAATTGTAAATTCCCATTTATCATGACGTCTGTAGCAGCAGCACCTACATCTGGTTGCTTTTCATCTGTCATTGATTATGCAACTGTAAGCAATGATGAGGATACGTTTTTTGAAGATCCATGCTTGACTATTCACCAAATCGCCGAAAAGTTCATGAATAGTGCAGAGTCTGTTTAAATTATCTGATGAATTCCTAGGTTGCTGCCGACTTTCCAGAAGCTAACACGCATCGAGTATCATAGTGTGTGGAAGCAGTATTCACTGTAAATGTGTTTAATTGGCTTCAGCCGAAAAAACCAGTTTCATGGTAATATTAATTTACAAGCATCCTCCATTTGCATGTATATCCCCATATGTTAAAATGACGACATTAGGTTTTTGCTAGTCTTTCTATATATAGCGCCTGGTATTCCCCAATAGTTACTAATATTGTACTGACCATGCTAAACGTTGCTTAACTTGACTGAAATAACGAAAACTGGTTTGCAACGTGATTATGACTTGTATATGTTGATTGCTTTAGGATGCATTTTGAGATATGCTAAGATTATGAGTCAAACGTTTTCAAAAGACTGACTACTGTGGTGTTTCTCACTGAGAACGCAAACGACGAGTTTGTTTTAAGACTTTATTCAGACGAGAGCCGACAGCAAGTATCTACATGCTGTCTCGTTCGTGCCCCCCCCCCCGTTTGCCGGTGTTCCCCCTGTTATCGTCCCCTGTGTACCTACGTACATTACATCCCCCCCAAAAAAAGAAAGGTCCATTTATCATGTGATCGTTTTGTGGTCGAGGATTATTCTGCCTCAGTATGTGACCATCGAAATCCCCCCCCCCCATTTTTTTAAGTTAAGAAAAAATAAAAGGTAATTGTTCAATCTTTAGTCAATCTGGACTAAAACGATTCGGTGGTCTTATTGTACGGCTCGATCGTCGTGACAGGGCTAGTGGGGTATGCTCACTCACTTCTCTATCTGGCTGCTCATAATCGGACGAATTCTCATGTGTCAATGGAGTCTGTGGATGCGTGTTATTTTCTGTTGCCATATCTGTTCTGTGCAAATACTGCTTGTTCTTCATCAAATGAACGCATCTGGGCAGATTTGTCATGGTGAAACTTTTGACATTCTTGGTTGTTATATACAACACTTGAGGTGGCGGGCTTCATACGATCCAGATTGGTGCGCAATCTTTGCTTCATCAACAACTCTGCCGAGATAGATCCCGTTGTTGTGTGAGGCGTTGTCCGGTATTTCAGCAGAAAACGGGATATCTTTGTTTCCAGAGTTTCTCCCGACATTTTTTAATACCGTTTTTAACCAGCCCAACTGAGCGTTCGGCTAGACCATTTGATGCCTGATGATGTGGACTGACAAATTTGTGTCTAATATCATTCCGTTTCATAAACTCTGCAAATTCTGAACTGGTGAAGCATGGGCCATTATCACTGACAACAATGTGCGGGAGACCATGAGTAGCAAAACAGCGCCTCAACCTTTCAATTGTAGTGGCTGAAGTAGCTGCACTTGTGGTATAGACATCAACCTATTTTGAGTGTGCATCCGTAATGACAAGCAGGTATTGGCCATTGTAATCGGCATAATCAACGTGAACCCGCTGCCAAGGTTCAGCTGGCCATTCCCAGGGGTGTAGTGGTGCCTTAGCAGGTAGGCTTCTGGAGCACTGACAAGGGTAACAGTTGTTCACCTTTTTTTCGATGTCAGCATCTATCCCAGGCCACCATACACAGGTCCGGGCGAGGGCCTTCATCTTGACTATGCCAGGGTGGTATTGGTGAAGCTCGTCCAACACTCTTTGACTGAGATGGTGGGGAATTACCACTCGTGAACCCCACAGCAGACACCCCCTTTCAACACTTAGTTCGTTTTTACGAGCGTGAAATGGTAAATACGGAGCATCATGTGGGAGATTGCACCCTCCATGTTGTGTGGCTTGAACAACCTTAGAGAGGATGGGGTCTTTGCGTGTATGAGCACAAATGTCAGTCGAGTCAACGGTGGAATTGTCCAGGTGATCCATGAGATGTATAATGCAGCCTGGTGTTGGGACATCTAACGCTTCCTGCAGGGGGAGACGACTCATTGCTGGTGACATTGTTCTCGAAGCAAAAGCAGCAGGTTTCTCTGAACCGTCGGCAAAGATGTGCGACAAAACAGCTCCGACACCATATTGACTGGCGTCACAGGTCAGTACCAGTTCCTTCTTCAGGTCATAGTGAACCAGGACATTTGTGGTCTGCAATGCATCTTTGGCTCGCTGAAAAGCTGTTAATTGGGGGGGGGCACGTCCAAGAGACACCTTTCCGCAGTAGATAATAGAGGGGGCCCAACTTATCTGCGACATTGGGGACGTACCTAGCGTAGAACTGGAATAAGCCCAAGAAAGCCTTAAGTTCGGTCACATTACGTGGGGCTGGTGCATCCCGGATGGTACGGATCTTTTCTGTTGTAGGGTGAAGGCCTTTGGAGTCAATCCAATCACCTAGGTAGGTTACGGAGGGTGCCATGAACTTGCACTTGTCCAGACGAACGCGGAGACCAGCTTCTGAGAGTATCCCTAACACTCGGTCAAGGGTGATCAAGTGTTCCGCGTCTGATGATCCTGTAATTAGTATGTCGTCCTGATAGCATACGGCATGTGGTTCATTTGCCAACAAATTGTCCATACAGCGTTGATAGATACCAGGAGCTGATTTTACTCCAAAACTGAGGCGGTTGAACCTGTAGAGACCCCGTGGTGTATTGATTGTAAGGTACTGCTTTGAGCTTTCCTCTAACGGAACCTGCAGGAACGCTGATCTCAAGTCAAGCTTGGTGAATTTCTTTCCCTGCACCAATTTTGCATACAAATCATCAATCCTGGGGATAGGGTACTGGTCGAGATTTTAACATTTGTTTATTGTAGTTTAATAATCTCCACACAACCGTATTGTTTGGTCAGTTTTGACAACTGCTACTATAGGGGCAGCCCATTCTGAGTATTGTACTGGTTCGATAATACCCAGAGACTCTAGTTGATCCAGCTTCTTATCAACCTTTTCACGCAATGCAAAGGGCACGTGTCGAGCCTTGCAGAATATGGGCTTTGTTTTCGGGTCAACACTAAGTTTTGCTGTGAAACCCTTCAGTGCGCCCAATTAGTCCTTGAAAACATCGGGGTATTTTGCAATAATGTCTTCAATTGCAGGTGTAGCATTTACTGCTTTCAGCTGATGGATGCGTTTCCAGCTGAGTTGCACTACTCGTAACCAGTTTCTACCAAGAAGTGCAGGGCCAGAACCAGGAACAATCACTAATGGCAGACGAAACTGTCGGCCATCATAGTCTACCGACACTTGACACGTACCACACGGCGTGATATTTTCTCCCGTGTAGGTTGCTAGTTTCTGTGACATAGGCTTAAGTACCGGTATTATCAGGTTCACACCATAGTTTTTCAAATGCATTGCGGCTGATCAATGAAACAGCAGCTCCGGTGTCGATCTCCATCTCGACATTGCGACCATTTATGCCCACCAACACCATCAGGGGCTCGGTTTTGCTATTTGCTGGCAGGTTAAACAGCCTATGCACCGAGGCGCAGTCGCTGCCTGTATCTTCGTCTACTGGTTCTTCACTGCTGACCTTGTGGGTTTTACGATTTCCAGCTCTATCGTTGTACTTCCGGGTCAAACAGGCTGGCGAAATGTGACCGGTTTTGTGACAAAAATTACACGTTGCCTCTTAGAAACGACATGATTCGGGGTAATGTTTTCTGTTACATCGGAAACATGGTCTTTGTTTTTGTCTCTGTAGTGGAGTAGGCTGTTCAACCTGGTTGACTTTTATCTGTATTGTAAAATTAAACGTTGAACAGGCTGCCATGTCACTAACATTCGTGTCTGCACTTTCCATGGCAAGAGCTATCTGTCGAGCATAAGGAAATGTTAGTTTCCTCTCGGAAAGCAGTCGTCGACGGATTCGGTCATCCTTCAATCCAACGACGAGCAAATCTCTCAACATCACTTCTATCGTATTTCCAAACTCACAAAACTTTGTAATTTTTTTAAATGAGCAATAAAATCCGAAATGGACTGACCTAGTTGTTGGCGGCACATGTAAAAGTTGAATCGCTCAACAATTACGGACGGTGTTGGGTTGCAGTGCTCTTTTAACGAGAGCGAGAATTCCTCATAACTTTTGTCTCTTAAGCTGTGCGGCGTAACGAGAGCCTTCAGCAGAGAAAATGTTTCACCACCACAAACAGAAAGAAGGACGGACTTTTTCTTTCCTGGATCTTGTATTTCGTTAGCCTCGAAATAATACTCCAATCTTTCTGTGTATGTGGGCCAATCACCTCCACTCGGCGAGAATTTGTCGCTTTTACCATAAGACGTAATGTTTTTAAAATGCGTGTGTGCAGATAGAAAAATGTCGCTATTTAATTTCTATTAAACGCGATGTTTTTCGGAGAAAAAGTTTAAATAACTTTCCCCTTTATGAGAAATGATCTCATCCTCGTTGCCATGTGGTGTTTCTCACTTAGAACGCAAACGACGAGTTTGTTTTAAGACTTTATTCAGCCGAGAGCCGACCGCAAGTGTCTACATGCTGTCTCTTTATGCACCGCCCGTTTTTTGCCGGTGTTCCCCCTGTTATCGTCCCCTGTGTACCTACGTACATTACAACTACACCGGATGAAACCTTGGTCACTACGATGAAGAAATCTAGTTCTGTTACTCAAAGCACATGTTATATAGGCTTTGTTAATATGACTTAATGTAATATTTTAATGTTCAACAAAAGTTCAGTTTTTTTTTATAAATGCATAGTTTTTTCTCACTTCAATCGATCAAGTTCTTTATTTTATAGTCGATAATTATTGTTCCTGATTTGTCGTGATCTCCTCGTGGTTTTTGACCTCGGGCCATCCATCACTTTAACTAACTTTAACTTTAGAGCGTTTCTTGCACTCTCCGATTATTATTATTTATATAATCGTATTCAATTTATATTTCGATCTATGCATATGAGAATTCCCAAATTTCACACAATTTCGTTGTCATAAGCTGGGTGGTACTGTTGGCACCCCCTTAAACCCGATAGTCTCTAAGATGGTAAGACCCAAACACATCCACCCTCGAAAAGAATGATGCAATACCCGGAAGTTACGACCATACATCATTATGTAAAGCCAAATGATAACGGCCACTGTACAAAAAAGATAAAGAATTTTCGGATGGCACAATAATGGTTTAGACGCTTGACAACGTTTCCATATGTTTATATACGTTCAAAACACAAGCATGCAAAACATGTCAAATAAAGAAATAACTCGGTGGAAATACAAAATAATAAAACAATTCTGTTGACCAAACGAAGATCGGATTTTTTACACATGTTCACTACACCAGCACTATTAGACACAACTTCAATTTCTAAAAACAAATCCAGCTTTATATAAAAAATGTCACCGTAATCTCATAACATGCAAAGTCATAATATGTGTAGCAATTATGCACATAACCTGGTCGGGATTCTTAGCAGTTTTTCAAAACAAATAGCTATTAAGGTTAAAGGCAATAAACTCAGACACACTCTGTAAGATCGATGATAGTTTCCCTAACAAGAACAAATAATATAATCCGGTAATAAGCTTAATACATGAGTTGCTTATATGCATTTCATAGCAGAAAGATTACGCACAGTTTATAGTAGGATTAAAAATAGGGGAGCGATAATTCTGGCTGCAAAAGAAAAAAGATAAAAATCACACAATAAGTTTATCAACATAAAGAATACATAAAGGGAAACATGTCAAAGTTAAAAGAAAAATGAATCCACATTTAAAAATAAAAAATGTTAATGCATTAAACCTACATGTGTCCATTGGTTTTATTTAGTATGTTTGTCCCGTACTTATATACCAACAATAAATAATATGTAATAACACTCTGACGACACGTGGCTAAAATTTGTGGGAGTTCCGATTCAGAAAAAAATTCTGTACTTATGTATTTTTGGAACGATGCTGAGATAATAACATTATTATTTTGAAAACCATTCTTTACAATGTAAGGGGGTGTTTCGTAACTATTCTGGGCTTCCACCTAGCAAGTTAATAAAAAAATATATCGTGAAACTTAGATTTCTTCTGTAAAAACTATTTAGAATTTCCAAAAGACTCAGGCTTGGCTTTGTGCTCTTTATATGACCTTCACCTTCACCGAGGTGAACGATTTATATGACCTTCCCCGAGGTGCGCGACTTGACACACAAAAATAAACCGCCTCTTAATCACCTGCTAACGCACGCGTCACTGTAACGTCCAATGACAACAACAACAACAACAACAACCTTCTCACTCGACCTGCCTTTATACCACTATCTCAATCCCTTCTCTTGCGCATGCACCTGTAGATTCCTGACAACCTCGAGACTTCCGCTTATAAAAACCCAAGTTTTGTTGTCGTGTATGCCTATACAAGGCACAAACACGAGGGCGTTTGTTGTGTTGGTAAGTACTACACTACCCCCTGATCTGATGATCACATAGAGTGCACTCCGGGTGTGGCCTCTTTGTTCGTTGGCTTCTGCAAAGGGTGGTATTTACACTCTCGGATTCAGGTTCTGGTTCTGGTTCTGGGTGTACTTCTGGTTCTGGTTCTGATCCTGCCTGATCAGACGAACTACAACTACCACTCTCTTGCTCAGTGACCTCACTCATTAGCAGCTCCTCATCTGATGATTCATCGCTCTCTGTAGTTGTGGGATGTATTTCACTAGCCGGGCGAAGATCGCGCACATGGCGTTGGGTTCCATCAACAAGGACCGACTGCTGGCTGACCACTCCAGATATGCGTCCTCGCTTGAACTTGGTGGTGCACCGATTTCCAGGAGGTCTAACCCAAACTGGATCCCCTACCTTGTATTTGTTATGACTCTCCTAGTCGATTGGTTGGACAGTGTCAATGCCCTTTATCCTAACACAATATTTGTGTATGGCATTGGCCGGTGCTTTTGTTAGTGTCTTCACATCCTTTGGTGTGATGTTATACCAATACGTGGCCTCCGTAATGGTGCATTGCTTTCTGGCAGCAATTCTCTTGATGCTGCGATGGCTCCTCTCAGCAATGCCATTCCCTGATGGCACATGAGCACATCGCAGTCGTAGTCGGACACCCCACTCATTCAACAACTGCCGAACTTGGTGGCTACAAAAAGCAGCATCGTTGTCCGTCAATATCTCTTCCGGCGCACCTCGCTCAGAAAAGATAGATGACAGTTGGCGGACAACATTCGTTGTCCTGCCTGATCATTTGCCGCCACACCGCAAAACGAGTGGGTCAACAGTCGATAAGGGTTAGAAAGGGCTTACCACTGTAATGGGTAATATCCATCGCTAATCGTTGCCACACATGCTCAACTTCCAATCGCCCCTTCTGCCATTGCTCAGGTGCAGGATCGATAGACTGGCATGCCTCACAGTGCTTGATGATCTGCCTGACATCCGCCCTTGTCACTGCCGGGTCCACACGCCTCGCAAAATACAAAGTTCTTTTGATACCTGGATGTCCACTCTGCACATGAATTCTTTGTATTTGGCATGAGCTAATCGCGCCAACTGCGCAAGATCGAACAGTGAACTTCACGCCTGTCTTCACAGCTTCCTACCATTTGTGAGGCACACGGGTTAGTTGGTCTGCACGATTACAGTGTGATGCCACGAGCATTACACTCACCGACAGGTCATACTCTGATACCAGACTCTTCAGGATGTTTAGCCTCCACCGGATGAACATCTCACTGGCTGCCTTAGTACGGACTCTTGTTCGTCCCAAGAGAGTGTCGGACACCCAGTGGTAGACGCAGAGAGAATCCGTGTACAAGTGTAACTTCTTCGACTGCCATTGCAGTGCCAGATTTAAACCCTTCACAACAGGATCCAGTTCCGTCAGGTTGATGTGTTGAGCATCATTCACGGGTTGCAGCCAGCATGCGTCTTCAATTACATTTTCACGTTGCTCCAATAACACTCCCAATGCCAAAGAACTAGCGTCAACCCACACATTCACAATGTCCCCATTGACACACCATTCTCCACGGGCAGGATCCTCCTTGTTAACTCTCTCTAGGGTTTCTGTCGTCATCAGAGTTAGAAGAGCATCATCAGATACATCATCCCAACCCGTAGTTACTAAACTTGCCCTGCGTTTGATGAAGCCCACAGCTGCTCGGAGCCAGCCACACGCTGGTAAGTGACCAATAAGTTTCCCACACAAGGAAAAAATAGTCCGTCGCGTAATAACATCAGGGATGGTTGGAATCTCACTGCCACGTCTCCATTGTAAGGTACCGTCTTTCCCGCAAACGTCCAATCCTAATACCCGTGCTCCATCCCTCAGACGTTCGGGATCCTTGCACTCCAATCCGAATTGAGCTAACTTTTCTCTGACGTGCGACGCAGATTGTACGTCTTCATTGACGTACACATCATCAATATAGGCCGATGTTGCGTCCTCAGTGGTCTTTTCCTGGGACAACACTGCATTTACGATGGTCTTCATGATTTGCGGTGCCACATTCAGCCCAAAGCCAAGCCGAGTAAGGCAGTATCTCTGACCCCGGAACCACATTGTCTGGAACGGCCACAATGTCTCATCCACTCGCACCTGCAAATAAGCCTTCCTTAAGTCTACTATAGACACATAGGAGCCCTTCTGGCGCCATTCTCTCAGCTTGCTGGCGCACACGTCAGCATCGGCAGTGTACGTCTCAATGTATCTATTGAGTTCACGATAGTCCAGCACCGGACGAACTTTTGATTTGTTATGCTGGATTACCGCCATTAAGGGAATCAGACCCTTGGGTGGTCCCAGCTTGTTGGGGTAGGGGATCAGCCATCCATCCTGGATCCATGCCTCAAGTTCCTTCTCGTATTCATCACGGGCCTCGTCGGGTATCGAGTACTCTGCAATGCTATTCTTGAGTTCGGTTGGTGCCCTTTCTTCTGTCCACTTCCACGATGCAGTCCATGCTTTTTGGTGAGGTCGTAGTCCACCTTAAAATCAGGCCGATCAATGTGAACTGCAGCACACACTGGGGTTTTCAAAAATCGCACAGTCCCATCTCTTCCGATAACCACTCCCTCCAGTGGCTTAATAGTATCATATCCCAACAGTACATCAAATCCCAGCAAATCCCCTCGCATCACCAGCACATTAATGTTTGCGGCCACACCAGAGTCTGAGTGGACTTTGACAGTTCCGGCTCCACAGCAAGCTTGCGTATTGCCACCTATTGTGGTTACTTTGATGTTCTGCTTTGTCCAGTTTCGACACAACTTGGCACTCATGATGGTGTGTGAGCACTCGGAGTCGAGAAGAGCTGAACAAAGCATTTGGTCCACGTACACATTTATTGTCGGTTGCGCCTCAATTAAATCTTGTCCGGGGAACAGGGCGGCGCTGACGTCCTGCCCCCTGATGCATTTCCCGCACAATTTTGGGATAAATGTCCATAACTACCACATTGGAAACAGCGCGGGCGCCCCCGCCCCTTGTTAGTACAATTTCTTGCGATATGACCTCGCTGGCCACAGCAGAAACATTTCCCATTGGTCGTGGGTCTCAAACTGGGACTCTTTTCAGCATTAGTCTTGGCTGCCTGCTCCATCATTACAACCGGTTCCCTCAGGTCCTCCTCATCTCAGATAATGGCTCGAAGCGTTCTAACAAATGTTCCATGGGCGTTACAGATACGCTGGTGGAAGCCCTCAACAGTTGCTTAACATGGGTGGGAAGGCCGGCCACAAACGCATACGCCAGTGTTTGCTCTGACACTCCATTGCCAAATAGAACTACAAGTTTATTCGGCTCTGCGAAGAAGACGTCCACGGTTTCTCCTGGCATGAGCTTCCTAGTGGCAAATGTTTCGTAGGCCGTACAGGGATCCATGGCAAATGCCTTGTATAAAGCATTTTTTATACAGGTAATATCAGCCATCTCAACGGCACTAAGTTGCTGATATACACTTAGGGCGCCTCCAGCCAATCTCAGGGGAATCACGGTAGACCCCCCCCTTTACTTCAGCTCAACCCTTTCGACCCAGTCGACAACAGAAGTGGATCCGTCGAATTCGGATATCAGTTTTAAATCAAACTTTGCCCCAGCCATAGTTGTCCAGGAAAAGAGACAAAATGAAATAGCCGAAATAGCTTAGGACCTTCACTTTCACCGAGGTGAACGATTTATATGACCTTCACCGTGGTGCGCGACTTGACACACAAAAATAAACCGCCTCTTAATCACCTGCTGACGCACGCGTCACTGTAATGTCCAATGACAACAACAACCTTCTCACTCGACCTGCCTTTATACCACTATCTCAATTCCTTCTCTTGCGCATGCGCCTGTAGATTCCTGACAACCTCGAGACTTCCGCTTATAAAAACCCAAGTTTTGTTGTCGCGCATGACTATACAAGGCACAAACACGAGGGCGTTTGTTGTGTTGGTAAGTACTACACTTTACTTATTGCCCCCTCCTTCCTTTGATCATATGTCCCATGCTTTAAGTGCTTAGGGTCCTTGCTGATTAATCCGAAAGGTTCCAGTTTCATTTTAACCGCATCTGCTGACAGTATGTCTTCATTAACGTAGATGTCATCAATGTAAGCTTAAGTAGCTTTCACTGTGGTCTCATTATACATCAAAACAGTTTTAATGACATTAATATTCTAGTTTAGCGGCGCACACATCTGCATTCCCGGTAAATGCATCAACATGTTGATTCTATTCACGATAATCCATTGCGGGTCGAATTGTGTGTTTAGACGGTTGGTCAATAGTCATGAGCGGAATTAATCCTTTGGGTGGCACTAGGCGTTCTTTTGGGTATGGTATTAACCAACCGTTATCAATCCACGTCTGGAGTTTTTCTTCAGATGCAGCCCGATTCTTAGTTGTAACAGCATACTCTGGAATGGTATTGCATAACTGATCTGGTGATTCGGTATTGGTCAATTTCACCATCGCAGTTCAGGCCCTTTCTTTGTTATCAAACATAGCAGAGAACTCCTTTTCCTCAATAGACAAAGCTGCACAGATTTCTTCACCTCTACCAAGCGATATACCTCAGCCTGCTCTAATCATGACACATCCTAAATCTCTTATTGCGTCAATTCCAAGTAATAAGTTGAATCCAATAATAAATAATAATGGATAAACATTCATCGTACAACTTGGACTCTGGCACTTTTAGCAAAATCGTTAGGGCCCCCACATTTATAGCAGACAGGGCTTTCATGCATAGGGAGGGAATCTATATTTCTCAGTGCAGATTGTGACAGTCCCAGTGAACATGCAGCGAAAACATTATAGTGTTCTCTGTGCTTGTGGATAAACATTCATCGTACAACTTTGACTCAGGCACTTTTAGCAAAATAGTTAGGGCCTCCACATTTATAGCGGTAGCTGGGAAGAAATCTATATTGTCTCCATAGGTTTAGATGTTGCATGACTAGTGCCGGCTGCTCCTGCAATTGGTTCTGGTTCCTTAAGGATGTTTCATGTTTCGGCCAATAACTCGTCCGTTGTTAATCTGTCAATACGTGACGACGCTTGCAAAAGTCTACTGACATTCCTAGATCATCCCAGCAAAAATGGCACTGCTTAACATTTTGTCCTTGACACGACTAAATGGTGCTGATAACTGCCCACCGTTTCATTGGGATATAGACGCCGGGTAGTGAACTGTTGCCATGCAACAAAAGGATCTCTACTAAATGCTGTATATAAGCTCTAGGAGTGTCAGAAGTCGCCATTAAAATTAAACCCTATTTTTTTTTCAATAAAAGGAGCAAAGACCACATTTTAAAATAATAAAAGGTTTAATCGAAAAATATACAATTTTTTTAAAAATCGGTTTACTTTAAAAAAGATTTCAACGAATTTTAACTAAAACTAAATTTAATAAATATATATAAATTCAAAAAATCACTTACAAATATAAAATACTATCAATGGTTTCTTCCATTTTTCATTTCTAAGAATTTGTCCATATTTATATTTTATATTACATTTACTTCTTAAATAAAAGAATTTTAAAGCAACCATTGGAAAAGATCGCCATTCTGTAAGCCAGTGTTAGCGAAGCGGTGTTTCCTTGCTTTCTTGCAGTTCTCAAATACGGATTGCTAACAGGGCCATAATTAATTATTTCAAAAACGTAAAAACACACATATGGGTGAGGCGTCGTGCCTTGTATGTAAGAGATGGGTCACCGTACTTACAAAATGATCACATTTAACTTATCAGTTTTTGCCGTTTAAACACAATCCACTTGACCAATTTTCCATTTTTTATTCTCTTAAAGAAATACATGAGTTTTTGATTTAATATATTTTATTTCTTCTTTATGCAGTGATTTTTTTTTAATCTAAAAAAAACATTGTTGTAGGTGTTCAATTTTTTCAGGACAATATTTAAAAAATCTGAGGTTTCACTTTTTAAAAAAATCAACGTGTTTTAAAAAAAGGTTTTGACTTTACAAAAAAGGTTTTAAACTTTTGACTTTACAGGTAAATTTACACAAAACTATTTTTTATTTTTGTTTTAAATTAGATCATTTTATTTATTGATCTTCAATTTGTGATATAAAAATCCGAGGGGAGAAAATTATTTCCATTTTTATAGATATTTAAAAAAGGTTAATTAAAAAAAAACGTTTGTCTAGATTATTATATTCGTTTATTGGAAGGAGAATAAAATTTCACATTGACCCTGAAAATATCGTAAAAATTGACCCAATAGAATAATTTTGATAGATTTTTAAATTTAAAAATTTGCAAAATATTTTACTCGTAAAATTCAATTGATTTCATTACGTAAAAAATGGCTGCTTGAACGCACGCACTGTTTTTTTGAAAAGAAAAATATTATTATTATTTTTTAAACAACTTTATTGGTTTATTTTGGAAGTATATTCCATAAAGAAAATAAACACACCACTTTAAAAAGAAAAATTACGAGTTTTTTTATATTTTATTCGCAGTTTTGTGTTAAGGGTTTTAAAAATTCCCCCCAAATTCTGATAACCTACTAGTAATCATTGTTAAAAGTGTAATACTCACCAGAGTAGCAAGCATCTACGTATTTGTGCATTGTGTAGATGTGCGTTCAAACAGTGCCATGACGGAGGAGGGATGGACTTGCTGCAGGGAAGTGTTGGGTGGGAAAAGAGGAAAAAAACATGGCACCTGGTGTTTTATAAACTGTGGTCTCGCGAGATCGTGAGATCACAGAGCGCACACATGCAAATGAGACAGGGTGAAAACTACATAAAAAGCAAGCTTGAGTGAGAGGAAGGAAGTGTCGTTTACAGTCACGAGGTTATTGTTTTACTATTGCGAACGTTGGTGACGATTTAAGTTGAATTCGATACAAGCAATAGCTATTGCTGTGAAAAATGACCGACTCAAAGTTTGATCTAAATTTGATTCCAGAAGTTGATGGGTCCACATCTGTCGTTGACTTGGTTGAGAGGGTCGAGTTGACCTGAAATCTCTCTGAGGTAAAGAGAGTGCACACCGTGATTCCTCTGAGATTGGCTGGGGGCGCTCTGAGTGTGTATCAGCAACTTACTGCCACCGTGAAGGCTGATTTGATGACTATAAAAAGGCACTGTAGAAGGCATTTGCAATTGATCCTTGCACGGCTTATGAAAGATTCGCCTCCAAGAAGCTCATGCCGGGAGAAAATGTGGATGATTTCTTTGCAGAATTGAAGAAACTTGCCGCAATGGAGTGTTGGAGAGGACATTGGCATGTGCATTTGTGGCCGACCTTCCCACCCGTGTTAAACAATTGTTGAGAGCCTCTACCAGTGTGTCCGCAACGCCTATAAAGCACTTGTTGGAATGCGCCCGGGCTATCATCAGAGATGAGGAGGACCTGGGGGAACCAGTTGTGATGGCGACAAAGGCACTCAGAAGGAGGCCGGGGAGATTCCCAGTCTGAGCCCCATGACTAATGGAAGATGTTATTGCTGTGGTCAGCAAGGTCATTTTTCGAGAAGCTGCACTGACAAAGGGTGGGGACGACTGCGCTGTTACCAATCTGGCGGCTTAGGGCACCCAGCCCAAAACTGTGCAGGAAATGCGTCAGGGACCAGGATGTCAGCGCTGCCCTGCTCCCCCGACAAGATCTAAGTGATGCGCAACCTACAATAACTGTGTACATGAACCGAGTGTCCTGCTCAGTTCTTCTCAACTCTGGCTGCTCACATACAATCATGAGTGCCAGATTGTGTCGGATCTGGACTAAAAGGAACATTAAAGTCACCACAATAGGCGGCGAGACACAAACTATGAAGGTCCACATAGACTCTGGTGTGGCCGTGGAAATTAATGTGTTGGTGACGCGAGGGGATTTTCTGGGGTTCTACGTACTGCTGGGCTACGATGCTATCAAAACACTAGGAAGAGTGATCAGCAAAATTCAAGAATGGCGTCGCAGTACGAGCAAGAGCTTGAGGCGTGGATCAGACATGGATGGCTGATCCCCTACCCTGAGAAACTTGGTCCGCTCAAGGGTCTGATACGTTCAATGGCGGTTATCCAGCATAACAAGTCAAAAGTAAGACCAGTGCTGGATTATTGTGAGCTCAACCAGTACATTGAGGCTTACACTGCCGATGTTGACGTGTGCGCTAGCAAACTGAGGGAATGGTGCCAGAAGGGCTCCAATGTGTCGATAGTAGACCTGCAGAAGGAATATTTGCAGGTGCAAGTAGATGAGACGTTGTAGCCGTTCCAGACAGTGTGGTTTCGAGGTCAGAATTACTGCCTAACATGACTTGTCTTTGCCCTGAATGTGGCACTGCAGATCATGAAGACCATTGTAAATGCGGTATTGTCTCAGGAAAAGACCGTTAAGGACGCAACATCAATGAGGACATAAAATCTGTATCGTGTGTCAAGAAAAATTGGCTCAGTTTGGTCTGCAGTGCAGGAATCCTGAACGTCTGAGGAATGGAACGTGCGTATTGGGATTAGAAATCTGTGAGGAAGACTGGACCCTACAATGGAGGCGTCGCAGTGGGATTCTAGGCATGGCTTACGTTTTTATGAGGTGGACTGCTTTATCATGGTGTGGGAAACTTGTTGGACACTTACCAATCTGTGGCTGGCTCCGTGTAGCTGTGGGTGTCATCAAACACAGAGCGACTTTGGTAACCACAGGTTGGAATGATGTGCTTGACGATGCTCTTCTAACTTTGATGGTAACTGAGACCCTGGAGAGAGTCAGCAAGGAGGACCCTGTCCGTGGAAAATGGTATGTTGATGCAGACCACATAAATGTGTGGGTCGACGCTAGTTCATTGGCATTGGGAGTCGCATTGGAGAAAGAAGGGAACGTGTTTAAGACGCATGTTGGCTGCGACCTGTGAGTGATGCTCAGCACATCAACTTAACAGAGCTGGACGCTGTTGTAAAGGGAATAAATCTCGCACTGCAATGGCTATCGAAGAAACTGCACCTGTACATGGATTCTCTCTGAATCTACCACTGGGTGTCTGACACGCTTTCAGGATGGGCAAGAATCCGCACTAAGGCAGCCAGTGAGATGTTGATCCGGCAAAGGCTAGACATGATGAAGAGTTTGGTTAACAGTGGGTGTAATCCTGGTAACATCACATTGTAATCGTGCCGACAAACTAACCTGCGTACCTCACAGATGGTATGGAACTGTGAAGATGGGTGTGGAGCACACTGCTCGATCTCACGCAGTTTGAATTGGCACGATTAGTCCATGTCAAATACAGAAGATTCATGCATAGAGCGGACATCCAGGTGTCAAGAGAACAGTGTATTTTGCGAGGCGTGTGGACCCAGCAGTAACAAAGGCAGATGTCAGGCAGATTGTCAGGCACTGTGAGGCGTGTCAGTCTTCAATCCTGTACCAGAACAATGGAAAAAAGGACGATTGGACGTCAAGAAGATGTGGCAGTGGGTGGCGATGGACATTGCCCATTACAGTGGTAAACCCTTTCTAACTCTTATCGATTGTTGACCTACACGTTTTGCGGTATGGCGACACATGATTAGACAGAACTCGGCAAGTGTTGTTTGCATCTTGTCATCCATCTTTTTGAGCAGAGTGCGCCAGAAGAAATCTTGACTGATAACGATGCTGCTTTTTGTCAACCAGAAAAGACATGCTAAATATGAGGTAGGGAATCCAGTTTGGGTGAGGCCACCTGGAAACCGGTGCATCACCAAATTCAAGCAAGGACGAATCTCTGGGGTGATCAGTTGATCCTAGTTGACGGAACCCTTCGCTATGTCCATGACCTTCACCCGGCTTTTGAGGTGCATCATACGACTGCAGAGGAGAGCAATGAATCCTTTTTTGAGCAGGGTGTGCCAGAAGAGATCTTGACAGATAACGATGCTGCTTTTTGCAACCAACAAGTTTGGCAGCTGTTAGATGAATGGGGCGTCCAACTACGGCTACGATGCACTCATGTGCCATCATGGAATGGTATTTCTGAGAGGAGCCATTGTAGCATTAAGAGAATTGCTGCCAGAAAGTAATGTACCATTATGGAGGCCACATATTGGTATAACGTCACGCCAAAGAATGGGAAATTACCTACAACAGCACCGGCCAATGCCATATACATCGTGTTAGATTGAAGGGGATTCAGCTGAGTGAGGCCACCTGGAAACCGGTGCACCACCAAATTCAAGCAAGGACGTGATCAGCCAGCAGTTGGTCCTAGTTGATGGAACCCCATGCTATGTTCGCGATCTTCGCCCAGCTTTTGAGGTGCATTATACGACTACAGAGGAGAGCAATGAATCCTCAAGTGATGAACAATGAATCCTCAAGTGATGAACAATGAATCCTCAAGTGATGAGCTACTGATAAACGAAATCAACAGACCAGAGAGTGATGATTATAGTTCATCTGACACGGCGGAAACAAAATCAGAACCAGACCCAAAACCAGAACCAGACCCAAAACCAGAACCAGAATCTGAATCTGAAACCGAACCTGAACCAGAGCCATTGAATGTTCCCCTTCGCAAAAGTAAGCAGACTAGGAGACCAACCCTGCAGTGCATTGTGTGTGATCATCGGATCAGGTGGGAGTGTAATAATCACCAGAGTAGCAAGCGTCCGCGTATTTGTGCATTGTGAAGATGTGTGTGTAAACAGTGTCATGATGGAGGAGGGGTGGACTTGCTGCAGGGAAGTGTTGGGTGGGAAAAGTGAAAAAAAGATGGCGCCTGGTGTTTTATAAACTGTGGTCTCGCGAGATCGCAAGATCATGAGAAAACAGAGGGCACACATGCAAATGAGACAGGTTGAAAAACTGCATAAAAAGCTTGAGTGAGAGGAAGGCAGTGTCGTTTATAGTCACGAGGTTATTGTGTTACTATTGTGAGCGTTGGTGACGATTGAAGTCAAATTCGATACAGCAAGCGAAAGCACGTGCACATTTTTGCTGGCTGCTTGGTCAAAATTACCAAATAAATATCCCCTTAAAAAAATTACCCCCCCAAAGGTGGCCGTAAAGTGGGTGCTCATTTTACGTTTAATTAATATAGAAAAGTGATCCCCCTCATTTTCACACGATAATTTTTTCATGTCTGAAAAACATTTTGGTTCCTGAAATTTTAAACGGTGTTTTAATTTTCAGCGGCCAGAAAACCTTAGTTGTAGCAATTTTAAATTTGAGACTTGAACGTTTACTTAAATAGAAGACCGCCCCCCCCCAAAAAAAAACTAATAAAAAAGAAAACAAAAATAAAAGAAAAACAAAACAAATAAAAAAAGAGACAAAAAAAATGAAATAAAAATAAATCTGTTTCGTTTCATTTCATTAATAAAAAACTGAGAAAAATGGGAGAAAAAAACGAAACGTTTCGTTTCATATTTACATTTCCGGTTCAATGTTTTAATGTCTTAATTGGAATTCGTGGAAAATTATTCCCTTGAGCCGAATTACACCCATGGTAAGTAATCATTTAAGATTATCGATTAACTTTAAGCTTTAATCTCTCAAACACAATAAAAAAAATCGGAAATCGATAAAAAAAAAATATGATATGCTTTCAAAACTATGTTCACCTATCTGTTTCCGCCATTAAATTGCACGTGCAACGACTTAGAAATTTAACACGATAAAAAAAAAAGGAAATCTATAAAAAAATTGTGGTAAACTATTGTTCACCAATATTTTCATTTTTAATATATTTGGTAAACTGTACAAGCATCAGATTAACTTTGGGCTTAAATGTTTCAAACACAATAATTTAAAAAAAATCAGGAATCTACAATAAATAAATAAAAAAAATACGAAAAGGTGGCTTTAAAAACTATCGGCAATGAATTAGAGAATTAATAAAGATGAAACTTGTAATATGTTCTCTCTCATGTCAATATTAAAATGTTAAATAAAATAATATTAATTTTATCCGTGAAATTCACCAAATAGATCGGCTCTATTTCGAAATAATTTCTTTTTTTATTTTTCCTCTTCAATTTTGTTTTCTGCGAACTTGCTCTTCCGTTCGTCATCTTGAATGTTAAGTTCAGCTTTTAAAGTCAATCACATTTGAAAAATCGTTTCCTTTATAAAAGCAGATAAAGTTAATCGAAAGCAGATTATAAAACAAAAAACGTAAGTATTACTACATGGCGCAGTGGCGCACGTATGTGGGTTTTTTGTTTTGTTTATTTTTATCTTTTTTCATTTTTTTCATCGGATTATTATCGAATGGTCGCTAATTAATCAGATTTTGTTTTCAATACTGAATTAAACATAAAAAAGGTCGATACGTAATTCTTTATGTTATCAGTGGTGGCCAATTATGAATGCGTTTTCACGTTCAGAATTGAGCACATATATATTGATTTTTGTTTTTTAATGTCCCTGTATCTTTATTGAAACATTAAATCAGAATAAAATTTTTTTTAAAAAGCCCGCCTTACTAAATGTCCATAAAGTGGGTGCTCATTTTACATTAAATTTATAATGAAAAGTGATCCCCCACTTTTTGAAAAAGTAAATTTTTTATATCATGAAAACTATTTCTCTGTGCCACTTTTAACGTATATATTCGTTTTCAGAACTCCTGAAAACCTTAAAAAGTCGTCATTGTAAAGATTTTTCGGAGGATTGTAAAGATTATTGACGTGAACCAAAACAACTTATTTATTGTTTACTGAAGAAAAAGAAAAATTTTATAAATTTTTCTTTTTTTCAATTTTTTAAATTGACATGTTTTTCAGATTCATATGTTTACGGTAAAAAAAAAAAAAAAAATGCTGGATGCACGTATGGAAGCAATACCCTCCCACTGTGTATATTTTTTATTGTCATCTTTTTTTTATTTTATCTTTTTTCAACAAAGTCTAATGCTCAGTAATCTGTTGGGTACAGGACGGTCTGAAGTGTGTTAGACGATCCCGTCCCCATGTGTGTAATATGGTGTATGGGTTTAATGGTAGAGGAATTGAAAAGACGAAACGTCACACAATGAAGACGAAAATATACCGTTATATATCAACGAAACAAATGCAATTTTATTGCATAAATATACAGGAAAGAATGATAGAAGAAATAGAGTTCATGAAAGATGAGTAACGTTACTTGCGGTTGACTGGCGAGTCAGGACGCGGTGGTGGCTCATGGCTCCACCATTAAGCAGAAAATATAGAGTTGCGATGTTAAAGGATATCAGGAAAAAAGTGTTCAAACTTGTACAACTGTGGAATGGTCATAGGAATGACGTTATGAGTTTGAGTGCAAGTGTTGCGGTCATAGACT
The DNA here is from genome assembly GCF_053919585.1 of Euprymna scolopes. NCBI lineage: Eukaryota > Metazoa > Mollusca > Cephalopoda > Sepiida > Sepiolidae > Euprymna > Euprymna scolopes. The sequence continues at coordinate 48,566,933 of NC_136527.1, read as the reverse complement.
GTATTGTCATGGAGTCTATGAAGCATGCGCTAGGGTCAGCACGGTGGGTTGAAGTTGGGTCGCGTTGGTCGCAAATGTGTCGACTACACGCTTACGGTCACAAGTGGGTCTGCGAGGAAATTTGTCCGTCCGTAGACAGCAGTGTCAACGTTGTTCAGGTGCTCGGGCGTACTCAATGGGTCGGTACAGTTTGAAACGTCCAGGATGAGTGTATCAGTGTGCATGATGCAGCTTACTCATGTTAGCTGGAGAACTTCGGTGAGGTGAGGTGAGGTGAGTTTTTGTAAAATCCAGGAGTGTACAGTGTTTGGTGATCATCTGTGTGTTGGTTGTCGCGTTTGTTGCTAAAAAAGGTTGATATCCTGTGAGGTGTTGCTGGAAAGGGTTGATATGCTGGAGAGGCTTGATGCGCGTAACATGACGCTGGAGAAGCTTCTTGACGCTTTTTCCTTTCCATAATTGTGGAAAACTGGAGTTGAAATAGCGTGAGAGTTGCTATTTGAGTTTTGCAGTGGGCTTGTTGCCACACGTTCTCCATGATGAAATTTAAAGCTGAAATATTTTTTTTTATATTAGCACATGACAAAAAAATATTTCGGTAAAGTGAAGAAAGTTTAAAGTTTTGATACGTAGGTAAAACGCGTGTGTGACGGAATGTTTTGAGACTTCGTCGTCCACTGCAAAATTCATACATAAACTCTGGCGTTGCAAATACGTGGAAAACGCGTTGAAATTGCTATTGCAGTTGTTAGGAACCTCGTTCAAATAAGGAAGTAATTTTTGTTCGTTGTAGCAGTGGATGCATGTTACTAGAGTTATGTCTGTGCTATAGTGTGACGTTTGTTCGTTGCAGGTGCTCATTACATGCGCGTAATCATGTCTCTTTGGCGAAGTGTTTCTCGGCTGAGGTAAACAAGAACTGGTCCTTGGAAAATAGTTTTGTTGAACAAACTGATTATTAAGAATGAAGGCAACAGGAAAATTTGACCTTTTAGGTTCTCGAGGTCATATTTTGCTTCGATTATGACGGAGAACAGAATAAAAAAATTTGAGTTAAATGACGCGAAAAGAAAGTCTAAGAATATTTCAGGGAGCGCATTATATTCAGGACGTCATTAAAATTATTTTATCGATTGGATTATAACGGAAATGTGCATCGTTTGCGAGGAAAATCGAAATGTTTGTGAAAATAGTAGTCCGTTGGTATCATCGAAATTTTAACAGACATTGTTGTTCAAAAATACGCTTCGTTATAAAAATGTGAAGATAATAATGTGTATATGTTTTTAAGTGCGTGAATATAGATAAAACTTATTGTTCTCTTTTTATTATTATTATTATTATTATTATTATTATTATTTTTATTATTATTATTATTTTTATTTTTATTATTATTTTTATTTTTATTATTATTTTTATTTTTATTATTATTATTATTATTATTATTTTTATTATTATTATTATTATTATTATTTTTATTATTATTATTATTATTATTATCATTATTATTATTTTTATTATTATTATTATTATTATTATTTTTATTATTATTATTATTTTTATTATTATTTTTATTATTATTATTATTTTTATTATTATTTTTATTATTATTATTATTATTATTATTATTTTTATTATTATTATTATTATTTTTATTATTATTATTATTATTTTTATTATTATTATTATTATTATTTAGGCTGCGACGAAATATATTTTTTTCGAGGTGATTTGTTTACATTTATCTGTCCACGAGTGGTAAGAAAAAAAGATGGCGGACGATAGATAATTGATGCATGTGTGTTTAGACATAGCATTGAAAATGCAACGAAAAAGTTTTTCTCCTGTTTTTTGGAAATTGTTTTTTTTGTTTTGTTTTTTCTTTCTTTTTTGAGTATATTTCGCTGATTATTTAAGATATAACGGCATATTACATTTGCGACAGTGAGAACGTTTTAAAAGTTTTGGGGAACATCGATTGTTAAACTTTTATGAGAATGTCCGTTAAGTCACCATTTTGAAAAAGATCACGTCGTGAGTCTACCACTCTGTTGGAGACGGGACGGTCTGCAGTGATGATAGACGACCCTGTCCCCATGTGTGTAATATGGTGTATGGGTTTAATGGGAGAGGAATTGAGAAGACGAAAGGTCGCATAATGAAGACGAAAATATACCGTTATATATCAACGAAACAAATGCAATTTTATTGCATAAATATACAGGAAAGAATGATAAGGGCGAGAGTTTTCAACTCCCACAAATCTACCAGAATCTATATAAAAAAGAATTCAATATTTACCATTTTTAAGGTGTACTCTGTTTCTAATACAACACTCTAGTAAATCGAACCCCCATTTTGGAAACATCGACTTTTTTTAGCCAAATGTCCCTAATTAAGCCTTCTGGACATTCAGTTATTGTTTCTCCTTTTTTTTTTAAATTAAGTGTTTGTATTCTCGTCGAGTGTTTTCAATATAAGGGATCGATGTATTAGAAACTGTGCACACAGGTAAATATACCAAAGAGTTTTTATGTTAATTTATTTGGAAATGCAATTATCAGATTTTTGTTCGTTTGTTTAAAGAATGCTGATAATTAAAGAAACTTATTATTATGTATTTTAAAGTTTTCTCAAAAATACATTCAACAAACCTTACAAATTACCTTGTACTAAATTAAAAAATAATCATGATTCTTTAACAAATTATGATTTTATGGTTCTGAATTTTTTAGATGAGGAGTGATTATTTGTATTATTTAGATTATTAAGACTACTGTTCTCATCTTGAGTGTTATTTATTGTGCAAATATTGTAAAAATAACACTTAAGATGAGAACAATAGTCCAAATAATCCAAATGATAGAAATAAATCATATTTTTTTCTTTCTTTACATGTATTTTTTTACATGTTGAAAAATTGTTTTTTGTTTTTCCTCGCAATAATGGAAATTCCATATTTACTTACCGGATTGTGTTTAACTTTTATTCTGTTTTGAAAGTGATAATGACATAAAATTAATCTATTTTTTATTTTATGGAACATTAACTGTGATAGATGTAAAGGGTCGTAGGTATTATTAATGGGACTTTCATAAGTGGATATAATGAATTTGCGTAGGGAAAATCCTAACTTACTTGGCTAGCATGTGTGGTTAAAATAGCAGTTGGTTTCCTGATTAGAAGTTAATTTTTTTAATTGACGTGAACACTATGATATGTCAATTAAAAGTTAAATATGAAAAAGTAAAATCATAGAGGTATAAAAGGTGAATCATGTGATGTATATGTTAATTAGAAGTTATATTTAATTTAGCTTAAATTTGTAGTTTTTGAAAAGAAATTACAAGTGCGGAGTTTTTGCTATCACTGTATATATATATATATATGTAATAAAAATTAGTGATAACATTTAGAAACAAAATATTTCCTAAAATTTATACTATGATTATCTGCAAAACCCCATGGTGGTATGGTTAGAGTAGTTGGTAAAAGTCAGTTGTAAGTTAAATACTCATAAATGTTGAAGTTTCAATCCTCAGTGAGATTGAAAATTAAATTTCAAATTACATAGGATTTTTACCCAGACATCGCTAATGCTACGAGATGAGAACAGTATTCTGAAGAATGAAAGAATACGAGTAATCAATCCTCTTATTTGAAGAAATGTGAAAATTTTAGTTTAATACTTGGTAATAGATACGAGTTAATTTGCATACAACTATACTCAATTTATTTTTAATTTAATAATGTTGTGGATATTTTTAATGCAAATAAACATAATAAATTTAATTTTACCACATGAATTTTACTTTTTTTATTTTTTCAAATTTATTGTATATTTCCAGAATTTGCAACAATGACATGAAGCCCAGTAATGGATGAGAGAAACCTTTCTTTATTGGTGATTTAAAACGTTTGAAAATAATTATAAATTCCTCCATGGAAATGATCTAAATTTGAAGCTTATTATCATATACACTCAATTCAATATACTTTTTGTGGAATCAGATGCAATCAAACATGGGAGACCAACCACATTCTTGTGAAGTATGTGGGTCTTCTTTTGCATGGAAGTCACATTTGTTGAGTCATATGAAAAAACATACGGGAGAGAAACCACATTCATGTGATGTATGTGGTTCTTCTTTTGCATGGAAGTCAAATTTGTGGAATCATTTGAAAACACATACGCGAGAGAAACCACATTCTTGTGAAGTATGTGGTGCTTCTTTTCCATGGAAGTCAAGTTTGTTGAATCATATGAAAACACATACAGGAGAGAAACTACATTCTTGTGAAGTATGTGGTTCTTCTTTTGCATGGCGGTCATCTTTGTTGAATCATATGAAAATACATACAGGAGAGAAACCATATTCTTGTGAAATATGTGGTTATTCTTTTGCACAGCTGTCATCTTTGTTGAGTCATATGAAAATACATACAGGAGAGAAACCACATTCTTGTGAAGTATGTGGTTCTCATTTTGCATGGAAGTCAAATTTGTTGAGCCATTGGAAAAGACATACGGGAGAGAAACCACATTATTGTGAAATATGTGGTTCTTCTTTTGCATGGAAGTCAAATTTGTTGAGTCATATGAAAATACATACAGGAGAGAAACCACATTCTTGTGAAGTATGTGGTTCTTCTTTTGCACGGAAGTCAACTTTGTTGAATCATATGAAAATACATACAGGAGAGAAACCACATTCTTGTGAAGTATGTGGTTCTTCTTTTGCATGGCGGTCATCTTTGTTGAATCATATGAAAATACATACAGGAGAGAAACCACATTCTTGTGAAGTATGTAGTTCTTCTTTTGCACAGCGGTCATCTTTGTTGAATCATATGAAAATACATACAGGAGAGAAACCACATTCTTGTGAAATATGTAGTTCTTCTTTTGCATTGAAATCAAAATTGTTTAATCATATGAAAACACATACAGGAGAGAAACCATATTCTTGTGAAGTATGTGGTTCTTCTTTTGCATGGAAATCATATTTGTTGAGTCATTTGAAAAGACATACGGGAGAGAAACCACATTCATGTGAAGTATGTGGTTCTTCTTTTGCATGGAAGTCAAATATGTTGAATCATATGAAAACACATACGGGAGAGAAACCACATTCCTGTGAAGTATGTGGCTCTTCTTTTGCACGGAAATCATATTTGTTGAGTCATATGAAAACACATACAGGAGATAAACCACATTCCTGTGAAGTATGTGGGTCTTCTTTTGCATGGAAGTATAGTTTGTTGAGTCATATTAAAACACATACGGGAGGGAAATCACATTCTTGTTAAGTATGTAGTTCTTCTTTTGCACTAAAATCAAATTTGTTGTGTCATACTTTTGCTCAGAAGGAGAAAGTGTAACGACTAGTTGGAGTAAGCGACTCTAATGATTCTGTCCTTATCAGAGCAGAGAGGGAGAAATAACAAAATACCAAGAACTTATGTAGAAAAAAACGGGAATCTTAAGGACGTATCAATCATACCAGTCATTATTGAAACAACCTGGCTAATACAAATGGAGTTGTTGTCAGCCCAAGATGAGAGAGACAGAGAGAGAGATAGAGAGAGAGAGAGAGAGTTGCCATGGTTTAACCTTTTTTATAAACTTCATCACGTGCATGATATCTGATTGGGCAAGCCAGAAGTTGGCTGCTTGCACCAATCAGCACGGAGTTTACAAACTAAAGATATTCAAAATATCAAACCTACGAAGTATCACTGCTGCTACAAGAGTATGTAGTGTACTTTGTCTAATTCTATTCAAATCTCTTTAGTACAAGAGAAATACAACCAATAGCACTTAAATAATAATAGGTTGAAATGTATGAATTTTAATAAGATTTTGTTAAATAAAATAAATTTAAAAAAAGGAAAAACCAAATTCTTGTAATGTCTGTGATTTTTTGCCTAGAAGGAACATTTGTTGCGTCATATGCAGAAACATACAGAAGACAAAAGAACTTTAAAAGAACATTCAAATATTTGTGTATCTCATATAGAGTACATGAGGCGACCCTGTGTAGGGAACCCTTTGATTTCTGAGAAGCTCGACTGAAGAATATGACCCAAAAAAGACAAAGTATATATACTAACTTAACTAATGAAAAATCTTAAATATCTAAACAATGCATTAAGCGATTACTGAGATAATAACTATCCATAAATTTGCCCTCGGATATGAATTCATATCAGAATAAAATCAAGTGAGGATCTTTTAAAACTAACTAAAGTTTATGGTTTAACTAACAATTTATCAGGTGAATTCGACACTCTCTCGGCAAAACTTCCAAATTAAAAACTTGAAACTCTGTTGTCAAAACTTTCAGCACCAAAACTCAATACATTGTTATCATAACTTCGAACGCCACAACTCAACACTGTTGCCAAACTGCAAATTCTAAAACTTAAGACTCTGTTTTCAAAACGTCCAAATCCACAACTCGACACTCTGTTGTCAAATTTTCCTACTCTAAAACTCGACACTCTTTCAAGTAGATTTGGACGTGACTACATACTTAGCCTTCCTTTTTTAACTCATCCATTGTTTTATTCACGTGTCTCATTTGTATAGAAATAGCGACATTCTGTATGGCTCTCATGACTATCACCCATAAAACCAACTGGGTGAAAGCATTTTAGTCATTTTTCGTAGCCAAGTAAGTTTCGATGTTTGCTATAAAGTAAAATAAGAAAAACTAAAAATATTTTTGTATTTTTTGATATTTTGTGAATTCCTGGCATCTGTTTTTATTAATTTTCTATTTTTATGAAATCAGCTTATATGAGAAATTAGATCAAAGCATTAAGTTTTGAACGTCTGTCCTAACAGTAATTTTATAGCATCTGGTTGTATGTTCCAGTCATAATGAGAATTAAAATAATAAAATTTGATAAAAGTAAAAAAAACTATATTCTTGTTATATCTATGTTGGTATTATTGTGTTAAAAATTGTGTTCCAAATCTGTGTTATCTAAAAACCACCCAAAAGTACACGCAGTCTTTATGCCAAGGTCACATTTAAACAGATTTTCACTTTTCTTTTTAAATTTAATAAATCTCAATAAAACGTCTATTTTATATGGAGTATTCATGTCTAAATATCTACTTTAGGTTTTAGCCTGTTACTATTGTTTTCATAAAAATGTTTAGTCTACAAAATATTTGAAATACAATGGACGTTAAATAAGTAATAACCCTGACCCACTTCCGTTTGTTTGGTCTAGTAGATATGTTGCATATGCAATGATTTATATCTCTATAAACCATGTGGCAAATTACAACTCTAAACTAATAATTGTGTTTGAAATAAGTTAAATGAAGCCTGTCAAGTGTCATGCAGTGATCAGTTGTTTTATATGAAATCACGCACATCACATGAAACTTTTGAGTAAATTAAAAGAAACGATGTCACATCATATTATTCTTGCAAAACGTTGGCATTGTGAATTCCAATGTCATGAAATCTGTAGCAGCAGCATCTAGGTCTGGTTGCCCTCCATCTGTCATTGATGAGGCAACTGTAAGCCATGGTGAAAGCCCAGTTAATGTATTAGAAGCACTTGAACTCACCACATCCAAAAAATATAACGACGCAGACTGTTGTTGGCAACGTCATGCTCGCATTCTTCTATGACTACAATTATAGAAGCTTATTATACAGTACAATTATGTTGACACACCAGTTCCCACCACATCACCAATGTTAAGCCAAGATGAGCCTGGCCAGTACCAGATGGGTGACCGTTTGGGAAGGCTAGTTTCTGTATGTACTGTGCCGGATCATAAAAAAATTTACAGGTTGGTATCCGGTGATGCATTAATTCACTAGGAGAGATGCAACTTTCGACTTAGTAAAGACATGCATCTAGGAGAAGGTAACTCTGATGTAGATGATCTAAGGACAGACGAGTCAAATGTCACTGTACTGGCGATGGTAATTGCAACCGACCCATGTATTTTGCCAAGTTAAAATCATGTGATGTCTTCAGAGGAATCGGACCAACAACTGACGACTATGGAGAACACTCACCATGATTTTGAAAGGAAAGTGTTTTCCAGATAATGTAGCTTTATTTCTCAATTTCTGCACTTCTACAAAAGCTATTAAACAATTATAAACTGATTAGCTATTTACAACCTCGATGTAGATAGTAAATTGTGTAGTCGTTATATTTTGAGGGATTTTATATTTTTGTGAACGAATTTTTCTACTTAAAATAACTGATTTATTATTATCAGATGAAAATACTTTGTGTGAAGTGTAATTCTACTGACCTTCTTACACATTTTTCTCATGTCTAAATCAGTTGGTTTGGAAACATCAACAAAACCAGTCGTGCAAATGCGCCCATCCAAGTCACCAGTGATATGACAACATTAAATGTTAAATTATTTCTTGACCTTTTTCTTTTGTTCGAGGAGCAAAAACATGAAATAAAGTTAACAAAATGTTAGAATAGATATTTTTATTAATTTAATTTTGGATTAAATACTTTTATTGTGCATTGTTTGTTTTTACCACGTAGACATAATTTAGCATTAAAATCTTGTTTTTTTATTTCAATGAATATTCTTACAATAACCATTGCTAGGTTAGTTGGTGAAGAATAAATTGTGACGCGCATATTTATTATAAAGTTTTAAACACGTCACATGTAGAGTGACATATCCTTAGATGCACGACTAATTCTTTGCCAAAATTCATACGAAATGAAAAAAATTGTTAGAGGCGTATGGTCCTAATATATAACATTAAGAGTATTTATTTCCCAGTTTATAACAATTGTCAAAGGTTAGGAATATTTTGAGTTAAAACGTTCTTATGAGAACTAACTTGTTTTGGAAATGAGGATAGGAATTAATAACCACTACAAAGTATACGTGGGTACTATGCTAAGTTTTTTATTCTACAATCCTCAAATATAGCACATCCATCTATTCCAAAAAATAAATTTAATCACCCTAAGAAATTCATTGGTAATTATTCTGTGGTGGAATGTGATTCATCTTATATAACTAATATATAGTTAAAACCTTCTACACAGAAGAAAGTTTTCCCTGCGAGCAGATCCTTCTAGGACAGAAAACTTACTAATTTTCATACATGCTTTAATGGTTGCTGCTAATATCTTCACAAGCCAGAAATTCTCTTCTATCCTTAAACATGTAAGATAGTTTTTTTGTCAAATCATGTGACACTTGCATTTCTTATGCATTTTTCGAGGGAACAAAACTTTCAATTATGTCACCTGCAGCATTGCGTATTCCCATTTGCCAACAGGTTTTACTGAGATGTATGACTCTAACCCTCGCCCAAATTCATACATATTTGTAGAATTGTTACTGGCGTACGGTCCCAAGATATGTTTATTTCCCAGTTTATAACAATTTTCGCAGGTTAGGAATATTTTGAGTTACCACGTTCTTGTGAGAACTAACTTGTTTTTGGAAATGAGGATAAGAATTAATCATCACTGCAAAGTATAGGTAGGTACTATGCTAAGTTGTTTTTTTCTGCAATACTCAAATAAGAATGCCCATCGATACACACAAAATGAAATTTAATAATCACTCTAAGAAACTCCTTGGTAATAATGTTGTGGTGGAATGTGATTCTGTGCTATAGTATACTGCAATGTCGCGTAGACAGCAGTCGCCGCAGTGAAATAGAGAGAGAGGAGCAGTAGGAGGTAGCAGGACTGGTGACGTCTCGCATGGATAGAAGCAAGGGTAGTAACAAAGAGTGGAGTGGTAGAGATGTGAGCAGACGACAATGAATTCCCGCTAGCCGGTGACAGTTCTGTCAAGATGTGTCATGTATAATGGAAAACACAGGAAATAAAAATGTCAAAAAAGTTTAAATTATTTCTTTTATTTGTTTTGTCACTTCGATGGAGTCGACAGACGAAAGTAAGAACGGACTGGGAACGTCTTCTATAACATTACAATTCATCGTATATAGTTAATATATAGTTCAAACCTTCTGCACAACAGCATACAATAATTGAATTCCATTTCAAAATCTGCATTTGTTCATCAGCCTCACTGAGTGGCAAATTCATTTCATAATCGGAATCTAACTTGTAAAAATGAAACAAATGCTGTGATAGAAAAGAAACACATTCGCCTTCTGACAGCAGAAAGTCTGCGAGCAGATGCTTCTAGGACAGAACAAACGCTGAAATACTATAACAAAAGTCTGATTTGTTTATTTGCTTTTTACGGAATAAGTAAGACACAAGGTCAATTCATATTCAGAATTAAGCTCTCAAAAATGTCAAATTAATCCAAATTAAGCCTTCTTAGTACCCTTGCTATACTTCACGCAATAAATAATATAAAATTTGTGATCCGAAATTAGTAGATAATGCCTGGGATAATAGATTCATGAAGCAAAATATATAATTGACTTTGGCTTTCACCAATCGCTTAATATAATTATTGTAAATATTTTGAGAAACCTCTCCTGTGGAATGAAGACGAGGCTTCCAAGCCATGTTTTGCAGGATAGCGTGCTCTTTTATTTGGGTGCTGACTCTTCAAATACCTCTTTCCGACTCACGTCGTGTGAAAGAGAATAAGATGAAGAGCTTCATTCAAGTTTCTCTCCTTGTCACAAACAGTTACATTTGCTCAACTGGTAGAGTGACTGCTACGTGCCAACAACTCAAGTTTCAGTCTTTAATCCATGTATGTTTTGACACACATGAGACTTAGAGATGACGAAACATGTGTCCGTGGATATCTAACAGAATAAATACATTTAATTGAAATGAAAATACAAATTCCATTATAATATAACTGTCATAGTCTTTAATCGTTGTTAATTTTTCTTCTTTTAATACAATTATTTGTTTCGATTTTCTAATTATTATTATTTTTATAATCATATTAAATTTATATTTTGATCTATGCGTGTTAGAATTGCCAATTTCACACAATTATGTTGTCATAGTTGGGTTATACGCTCGGCACTCCCTTCAACCCGAGAGCAACTAAGACGGTAACACGTAAAGACATCCACTCCCCAAAAGAATGATGCAATACCCGACTTGTTAAGACAATAAAAGATAAAAATGAAAGTTTTCAGATGTCACAATAAATGTTTGAACGCTTGACAACGCCTCCATATATTTCAAAACACAAGCATGCTCATGTAAAACAAAGTAATGACTCGGTGGCAATATAAAATAATAAAACAGTTCTATTGACAGAACGAAGATTCGATATTTTACACATGTCATATCAATGTCATACCACATCAGCAATATTAGACACAATTTCAATTTATATTAAAAAAAATCCAGCTCCACAAAAAATTGTCCCTAATCTGATTCCTCGAAAAGAGATAATCTTTCCCAATTTCGCACATAACCTGGTCGGAAATCTTAGCAGTTCTTCAAAACAGATAGCTATTAAGGTTAAAGGCAATATTAAGTACGGGCAAAATGAATGCCGATGCTCAAAAAGGTATAAACATTTTGACCCCTCTCGTTACTTAAAAATTCACCAAAAATCAGGGATTTAACCAATTTTAATTACATGTTCAGTATTTATAAAATAATGATCGGGAAATATAATAAACTCAATATTTTTATTTAAATCTTAGTGGAAATGTATTATTTTGTTTAAACAAAAATACCTTTACTAAAGTTATGGTTTTCAGTAGTAAATGATCTTTTTTTATATAAATAAAGCATCGTAATTTGTAACAATAAAAATTAAATATTTTTTTTACAGTAACAATGCAAAAAAGCCCCTAAAGTCCGTATTAATGAATTCGATATAACTCGAGGAAAAATGAATTTATCGAGCTACCGATATTACCATGGAATTAAGCATTGCTGATTTAATATTTTCACACAAAAAATTATATTAGCAAACATATTTCTATCTTTTTTTTAAATTACAGACTTCGCATAATTTTTATATGCAAGATTTTAATAATTTCTTGCTCGCAAGAATGTGAAACTTTCGGCGTAACATAGTTTTTATATAATCTCGAACAATAATTAAAAAAGAATTAACTTAAAAATAGGAACATAAAAATAATTAAATTAAAAATGATAAAAATTGATACAAACGTTCAAAATAGGAATGTATGGATACACGTTTGGGGGAAAAAAGAAATCTGAAACTCCTGCCTCCTTTTACTATCATGACTTCATTTTGAAACAACGTTGTAATTGGCTGAAATTTTGGGCTTCCGTATATTCGTGTTTACAAACTTTTATCGGTTGCGTTTTGCCAAACGGCATGGTTACTTGCTTTTTGGGGGCTTATTAAGCTGTATTTTGTATAAACAAGGTGTTTTTTATATTTAATTCAATATCTTAGGACTTTACTAATTATCTTTGAAATAGACCCAGAAAACTAATATTAATCTTTTAAAAGATTTTTATAATGAATTTATTTAATTTCAAAATTTTGTTGAATTGGTTAACTCGCCGTGAAAACATTTTCATAACTTTTTTTCCAATGTACAAATATTTTTTTTTCCTTTAGGAATTAACTTTAGTATCTAATCTTTCAAATGCAATAAAAAATAATCGGAAACCTACAAGAAATTATGATAAATCGGCTTTCAAAACTAGGTCCCCCTATTTTTGCCCGCCCATTTTTACCCGTACTTAGCAATATATATCCGCAAACCAGCTATCCTGCAGCTGCTGTTAATTTTCTCACATGTGCTCTGTTACACTGCTGCAGAAAAATTTTATCCATTCTTTCGATATTTTGTAAAATGAAAACAAATATGAAAATATATCCGTATGCATACATATAAAAATATATACATATGCATACATATAAGAATATATAATCTTAATAGAATCTTATATAGAAACAAATATTTTATTTTACTTCATTCTTATTGTTTTAATTTGTAAGAAAAGATCATTTTTAACTTGACTCTTGTCTATTAGTGAAGAATATTTTTTCAATTGAAAGTAATGCTAATTTCTTTCAGAACTGATTGTGTTCCTTAGAAATTTCAAAAATTCATTTCAAGGTTGAAAAATAGTATTTTTATCTGATGTAGTCATATGAAATTTCAAGAACATTTTCATCAGTTTTGTAATTTCACTATAATAGATATGAGGGAAAAAACGAATGTACACATATTCAAAGTAGTCTCTCTATATATATTATAACATTCAGATGACCTTGTAACGGATGTTGTAACCCAACATCCGATTTACGACTTCAGATTGTGCGTGCGTACATTAACAAATAATCAACGCAACAAAAAATGTACTGTTTTACAGTGTACGTTTTCAGCATCCCAAGTGTATTTTTTCACGTTTAAATTATCTAAATAAACAATTGTTAATACTTTCTGCATCTCAAAGATTTTTTAAAGTTAGAAAAATTGAAAAAAAAAATTAGCTCGTAAAATTTAATTGATTTCATTATGTAAACAAAATGGCTTCATGAGGGAACTTTGTAAACACTGGTCTTTAAAAAATAAAAAAAATAATATATCTATTATGTTTTAAACGACTTTAATAGTTTATTTTGGAAGTATATTAAACAACCAAGTTTAAAAAGAGAAATTACGAGATTTTATATTTTTTGTTAGGGGTGTCAAACATCCATCCAAAATTCTGACACACCTAGTCACGTTCATATGTTAATTCCATACCTAATATAACATACTGAGCCAACGGGTCACGGGTAGTCTAGTATATATATATATATATATATATATATATATATATATATATATATATATATACAAGGAGTGGAGTATATAGAGTGTCAATCACTTAATAGTATTAGTGAATGAGGAGATGGAAGATTGAATTATATTCAGGGTAGAAATTAATATAATTGATGAGATAAATTTAACTAAATGGAACAACAGACATATGACTCCGGATAATTTATGGTGGATAAATAGGGTTAAATGGGATTAAAAATAAATTTGAGATATAAGTTATCCTGTGAGGAGGAGAGGGAGGATAAAGCAGTAAAAGATAGGACGGGATAGGATAGATGAAGATTGAGGTGGATGTTTTTATTTTTGTAGATGTTACAGGAATGAGTTATATGAGGCAAATGGTTGTACTTAGTGTAGAATTTAGAAGTATATATATATATATATATATACATATATATATATATATATATATATATATATATATAATCATAAATACACGACGATTTTGAAGTGAAAAAAAATCGAATGAATCAAAAGTAGTTTACTTAACAAAACAGTAAAGTTCCAAAATTAACTCTTTTGAAAATATGAATTACAAAAACTAATGGATCAAGTAAAGAATAGATACCCTGTAGCAGACGACGCCGCCTGGCGGTGACAAGCACACATTTCAACTAACACCGGTGATTCGACCTTGACATTGGCAACACGCACATAGCGTCGGTTGTTTGTAAACACGTCAAATAGCAAACATGCTCGAATATTCGCCAGCAATTTTTTTTTTAATATACTTACAAATCTTTTGAAGATTTAAAAGAAAAAATGTATATTTACAAAACATTTTTTTTAAGTAAGTAATAAAATGAACGTATTTAAATAAAAGATATTTAAATAAATGGGTGTCTTCTGTTTCGGATGTTTTCGATCAAGATTGATTGTAATGTACCATGTTTTTTTTTTTTTTGGTGGTGGGGGGGGGAGGTCTGTGTGCGTTTTTAAGACAATTCAATATTTATTTAATTATTCTTCAAAACATTAACTTCAGCGACAATTAATATATTTTTAAAATAATATTTTTAAATATTAAATTTTGACGAATATTCGCGAGCAATATTTAAAAAAAAAAAAAGATATTTCAATAAATGGGCGACTTTCTGAGTGAGTTTTTAATATATTTACAGGACTTTTTAATAACTGTTTTATTCTTTTTATCAAGCAAAAATAGAACTTTTATAATGACATATATATTATGGACTGTTTTTCAAACATCGAAATTTTCAAATTAAAGTTAATTTTAATAAAAAAAATTAAAAAAAGACGAGGTGTTTTTTTTCAATTAAATTATTATAAACTTTATTTGAACTTTAAACAAACTTTTACAGGCATAAAAAATAGACTTTATAGATATTTTATAATAATTTTTTAAAAATATATTTAACGAAAAGTTTTTTTTATCATTTCATTGTTGAATAAAATTTCAAAATGATAAATGGCGAAAAAAAAAAATATCTCGAAAAGAAAACACACCTCGTCTTTTTTTTTGTTTTAAATAAAACTTTAATTTTAAAATTTCGATGTTTGAAAAACAGTCCATAATATATATTTCGTTATAAAAGTTCTATTTTTGTTTGATAAAAAGAATAAAACAGTTAATAAATAATAAAAAAACAACAGTCCATTAAGTTCAAATAAAAACTGTTTGAATAAAACTTATACAAAAGGTTTATTCTATACGGTTTTGGCCATTTTTCTTTTGTGCGTTTTTAATACAACTCAATATTTATTTAAATTGCGATGTATGTCGGTGGTCAGTGAAGGAAAATCCTTCTAGGCCGAGACAATTTTTATGCATAATAAAATCACAAGTATAAACAATCGAGATAACAAAAAAAAATGTATTTTATTCACATATCTTTTTATAACTTTAAAGATTTGGTCGCAAAAATCCGAAACAGAAGACGCCCATTTATTTAAATATATTTTATTTAAATACGTTCGTTTTGTTACTTACTTAAAAAAAAAAATGTTGTGTAAATATATATTTTTTTCTCTTTAATCTTCAGTAGTTTTGTAAATATATATATATATAAAAAATGCTGGCGAATATTCGAGCATGTTTGCTATTTGACTTGTTTACAAGCAACCGACGCTATGTGCGTGTGCCAATGTCAAGGTCGAATCATCGGTGTTAGTTGAAATGTGCGCTTGTCACCGCCAGGCGACGTCGTCTGCTACAGGGTATCTTCACTTGATACAAAATAATTATAAAAGTTGTTTTCTTTTTAAAATAGTTTTCGGATCAAGTAAAGAAGGCGATCTTGTACTGTAGGCCGTCAGCACACGACGACTCGGCCCTTCGAGGAGGGGGGGGGACACCTAGTTATTTACACCGGTCGAAACGAAACGCAAATTCACGGTTGCCAGATTGGCTTTTTTAAGAAAACCACAAAAATTTTTTTAAATGAAATGTGACACGCTGTTTACGGGAGAAAGACTTTTTTATTATCAAGATAGTTTTCATTTTTGTTTGAAATGTACAGAATAAATACTTTTTTAGTGTACAGATAATTTTCATTTTTGTTTGTAATTAAATCGTATTTTGTTTATAATTTTTGTTTGAAAGTTTTTTGTTTTTTTTTATTACAGTAAAGTTTTTGCGTAAGTTGTTTTTTGGGGTTTTTGTTTGAAAGTTTTTTTTTTTTGTTTTATTAAATCTTATTAAATTTAAATAGAATTTCAATTTTTTTTACTTTTTTTGTTTGAAAATTTCACATTTTTTTTTTACTTTTACTATTTAGTATTACGTTATCTTTTGTTTTAAGTTGTACTTAAAAAAAACATGAAAACCGAAATTATCGACCATGTCATGGCAGTTCCAGAAATCCAGCAGAGGAGGTGGACCTTCGCTACTTTCGGGGAGTTACTCGGAAGTAATGAATTAGAAGCTGCAGCTGCACTCTGCAGCAGCATTGGGCCTTATAGGCAACACAAGCAACTGTGAATAGTGCAATAGGGCGAGGGTCCTGCACAAAAGATCCAATAATTCGGATGGGTTTGTTTGGAATTGCGTACGACCCTGCAGGTCTTCAGCCAGTGTGAGGAAAGGATCTTTTTTTGAAAAAAGCCGCCTACCACTTAGAAAATTATTAAATTTGTTATTCTGGTGGAGCATGGGAATGCCCAAGTGCCAAATAATGGAGGCGGTCCCGGTGTCTGAACACACAATTGTAGATTGGATGTCGTTCATCCGTGAGGTGTGTGAGAAAAACCTGTACGACAATCCAATGCTACTTGGTGGCATAGACGACCAAACACAGATTCCCAAAGAAGTTGAGATTGATGAGTCTCTGTTCTTCCGCCGAAAATACAACAGAGGGCGCGTGAAGAACGGAATATGGGTATTTGCGGCCGTGGAGCAAGGAAGTAATAAGTGTAACCTGATAGAGGTTGAAAAAAGGGACAGCCAGACGATAATCCCAATAATAAGATCCTGGATTTTGCCAGGGACGTGGATTCTAAGCGACGGATGGGCGGCATATGATAGTCTGCCAATAATTTACCTTCACGATAAGGTAATCCATCAGCAATATTTTGTTAACCCAGCGGACCCCTCAATCCACAACCAAACTGTTGAGGGGTTTTGGTATCAAATAAAAAAACGACTGAGGAGATCAGCAACGACTGATAACTTGTCCCATTCGCATCTGATGGAAGAGTTATGGAGACGTCGTGGAAAAGGACATGTTTTCCAACGTATATTATTATGTATACGAGAACAGTATATTGTTTCATAACTAAATTTCATAAATAAAACTTTTTATAAATATATCTTTTTCATAAATAAACTTTAATATATTTTTTATAATGTTTTGTTACACATTTGAAAATTTTAAATCTTAAAAGTTCATAAAAAACTTTCATACTTTTAATAAATATATTATTTTCATAAATAAACTTTAATATATTTTTTATAAAATTTTAAATCTTAAAAGTTCATAAAAAAAACTTAAATAAACATATAAATAAATAAAAACTTAAATAAACAGATAATTCGTCCATTTTTTGTGGTTTTCTTAAAAAAGCCAACCTGGCAACCGTGAATTTGCGTTTCGTTTCGACCGGTGTAAATAACTAGGTGTCCCCCCTCCTCGAAGGGCCGAGTCGTCGTGTGCTGACGGCCTACAGTACAAGATCGCCGTAAAGAATAGATACCCCGTAGCAGACGACGCCGCCTACCGGTGCCAGGCGCACAATTCAACTAACACCGGTGATTCGACCTTGACATTGGCACAAGCACATGGCGTCGGGTGTTTGTAAACACGTCAAATAGCAAACATGCTCGAATATTCGCCAGCAATTTTTTTTTTTTAAATATATTTACACACTTTTGAAGATAAACCTTAGAATAATAATTATGTTTCGCGGATGTTTGTGCTAAAGATTGATTTTTATGTAAAGTGTTTTATAATCTTTTTTTTTTCCTGTGTGTTTTTTTAATACAATTCAGTATTTATTTTATTATTCTTTCTTTAAAACATTAACTTTACCGACAATTAATATATATTTTTTTAAATAAAAGATATTTAAATAAATGGGTGTCATTCTGAGTGCGTTTTTTTTTTTAATAAAAATAAAAATTATAAAAAGATTTCTATCTTGTGATACTACATTTCATCTTTATAAAAATAAAAGTCATAAAAAGATATGTGAATAAAATAATATATTTTTTTATCTCGATTGTTTATACTTGTGATTTTATTATGCATAAAAAATTGCCTCGGCCTAAAAGGATTTCTCCTTCACTGACCACCGACATACATCGCACTGTAAATAAATATTGAATTGTATTAAAAACGCACAAAAGAAAAATGGCCAAAACCGTATAGAATAAACCTTTTGTATAAGTTTTATTCAAACAGTCTTTATTTGAACTTGATGGACTGTTGTTTTTTTATTATTTATTAACTGTTTTATTCTTTTTATCAAACAAAAATAGAACTTTTATAACGAAATATATATTATGGACTGTTTTTCAAACATCGAAATTTTAAAATTAAAGTTTTATTTAAAACAAAAAAAAAAGACGAGGTGTGTTTTCTTTTCGAGATATTTTTTTTCACCATTTATTACTTTGAAATTTTATTCAACAATGAAATAATAATAAAAAAACTTTTCGTTAAATATATTTTTAAAAAATTATTATAAAATATCTATAAAGTCTATTTTTATGTCTGTAAAAGTTTGTTGAAAGTTCAAATAAAGTTAATAATTTAATTGAAAAAAAAACACCTCGTCTTTTTTTTTTTTTTTTAAATAAAACTAACTTTAATTTTAAAATTTCAAAACAGTCCATAATATATATGTCATTATAAAAGTTCTATTTTTGCTTGATAAAAAGAATAAAATAGTTATTAAAACGTTCTGTAAATATATTAAACACGCACTCAGAAACACACCCATTTATTGAAATATCTTTTATTTTAAAAAAAAATCTTGCTCGCGAATATTCGTAAATATGTAATATGTAAAAATATTATTTTGAAAATATATTAATTGTCGCTGAAGTTAATGTTTTAAAGAATAAATATTGAATTGTCTTAAAAACGCACACAGACCCCCCCCCCAAAAAAAAAACACGGTACATAAAAATCAATCTTGGTCGCAAAAATCCAAAACAGAAAGAGACACCCGTTTATTTAAATATCGTTCGTTTTGTTATTTATTTAAAAAAAAAAAATGTTGGGTTTGTATTAGTACACATAGATTCGAAAAAGTTGTCAAAAAAAAACAAATATATAACAAATAAATGTTATCAAAGGCAAGATAAATTACTTTTCTACCAAACTGGATATAATTTTCGTGTTTTTATTCAATAAAACATGTTTATTCAGCTCGAAAAGCATACAGTGTTTACCGATGTATTGGAAATTTTAAAATGGCGGCCGACTCTCTCTTTAACACGGTAAGTTCAGAAAAAGGTGTAATAAATAATAAACTAGACAAAATACTGTTAGAAATTTGCTCAATATATGTTACCGTGATATAACTTGACATATATTCGGTGGTTTTTAACAGTATTTTGTCTAGTTTATTATTTATAACACCTTTTCCCGAACTTACCGTGTTAAAGAGAGAGTCGGCCGCCATTTTGAATTTTCCAATACATCGGTAAACACTGTATGCTTTTTGAGCTGAATAAACATTTTAAATTGAATAAAAACACGAAAATTATATCTAGTTTGGTAGAAAAGTAATTTATCTTGCCTTTGATAACATTTATTTGTTATATATTTGTTTTTTGACAACTTTTTCGAATCTATGTGTACAGTAATACAAACCCAAAATGTTTTGTAAATATATACTTTTTCTTTTAAATCTTCAAAGGTTTTGTAAATATATTTTTAAAAAAATGCTGGTGAATATTCGAGCATGTTTGCTATTTGACGTGTTTAAAAACAACCGACGCCATGTGCTTGTGCCAATGTCAAAGTCGAATCACCGGTGTTAGTTTAATTGTGCGCCTGCCACCGCCAGGATGCGTCGTCTGCTGCGGGGTATCTATTCTTTTAACAGTTATCTCCCTTGGTCGGACATTTTTATTGTAGAGATTTTATTTATATATATTTTTTTATTTTTGTTTATATTTATACATACAAATTTAAACACACGCACACACACACACACACACACACACACACACACACACACACAAAACACACACGCATATATATATATATATATATATATATATATATATATATATATATATATATATATATATACACATAAATCTACGAATATTTTTTAAGTGAAATCAAAGTTCAAAATCACTTCAATTAAAATTAGTTTACTTAACAAAACAGTAAAGTTCCAAGGTTAAATCTTAAACCCTCTTTTGAATTAAAAAAAAAAACATGGTTTTTTAAAATATAAATAAATTACAATAATCATAAAAGTAGATTTTTTTTTAAATTGCTATCTATCTTGCATGTATTTTATCGTTTAGTTTAGTCCCTTCTGCAGTTATCTCCCTTGGTCTGACATTAAAAGTAACTTAACAAAACAGTAGAGTTAAGTTCCAAGATTAACTCCTAACTCCCTTTTCAATTAAAAAAAAAACATTTTTTTTTAATATAAATAAATTACAATAAATATAAAAGCTTTCTTTTTAAAATAGTTGTCTATTTTCCATGCCGTATCTCCTTTAACAGTTATCTCCCTTGGCCGGACAATTTTCTTTTAGAGTTTCCTCTGACTCGACACCGGCCGGTTGACCGGTGTTTTGTCCCCTAATTGTAGTCGGCAGCCACACATGTCGCTGCCTTTTGTTGTCCTTCACCGTTTTAAGCCATCTCCGGTAAGAAACATTATATATCTCCTTCTTAAAGACACTTTTACATAATTTTAACGGTTTTTTATTAATATTATTTCATCTTAACTACGAACTTTGTTTATTTTCTTTACCCACATGTCCGACCCCCTTACTTCTAGTCGTATTGTTCATTTCCTTACGCATACGACTCCCCATTCAGCCTTTTATAACTTCTCGATTCTTATCTTTTCTCTTTGTGTTCTTAACGATATATTTTTTGTTTGTTTGTTTGTTTGTTTATTTCATTTGTTCAAAAATGGGCGATAGGATTGTTTCCGACTAATTTTGGATTGGATTTGAAAGATTAGAGAATAAAGTCAATTTCCTAAAGAAAAAAAAATATATTTGTACACGTAAAACAAACAAAAAAGTTATGAAAAATGTGTTCACGGCAAGCTAACCAATTCAGCTAAATTTTGAAGTAAAATTTAGGGGCTTTTTTTCGTAATGTTCCTGGAAAAATAAAATAATTTTTTAAAAAATTTTTATAATTTACGATGCTTTATTTTCATAAAAAATAAAAAAAAATAAATTCTTTCATTTTCTTTTACTACTGAAAACCATAACTTTAATAAAGATATTTTTGTTTAAATAAAATAATACATTTCCAACTAAGATTTAAATAAAAATAATGGGTGCATTCTATTCCGTGATCATTATCTTATAAATAATTTCATTAAAATTGGTTAATTTTCTGATTTTTGGTGAATGCTTAAGTAAAGGGAGGAGTCAAAATGTTTATACATTTTGAGCATCGGCATTCATTTTGCCCGTACCTACCATTTAACTAGGCACCGCCAAAACTGGGGGGGGGCAGGTCAGTACTTTTTGACGCACCGTCTTTTAAAAAATCTACCAAAAATCAGGTAATTATCCGATCAATACGAAATTTTCAGCGATTATTAGGAGAAGAATGAACTTTATAACAGTGTACTTATTTTTCATAAACGATATTTATATATATATATTTTTTTGCTTACAAAACCCCCCCTTGTTTTGAAGTGGGAACAAATATGCTTAAAATAATCATCTGAAACTGAAATCAACATATTGTGTTGTAAGGGACAGAATTATAGATTCCAAAAAAAAAAAAAAAAAAAAAATTGTTTGCATACCTTATTTTGACGTCTGAATATCAGAACTTCGATTGTGTTTAATTATCCCGCTTTTGAGTTTTGAAGTGTGAAATTCGGTGAATATGTTAAGTAAAATAATTAATTTAAGTTAAGCATAAAAAAAAAAAAAAATTTTTTTATATTTATACGAAAAAAGCTATTTTAAAATTTTTGATAAATAAATTAACAATTTTTTTTTAGCGAGCCGAATAATGCATGACCATTATTAAACAGGGCATGCTTTGAATAATCGATACCAAAAAAAAAAATTCGATAAATATTGTGCCCTTTGTGTTAAAAATAGCATCTTTTTTTTTCGATCCCGTTTGAAAACGTTTGCCGCCTTTCGACTATGGTGGACCAAACGCGCTGAAATAATTTTTTTTTATTCTGCTTTAAATTGCCCCCCCCCCATTTTGGGGAGTCTGGCCCCCACACACATACACATTAAAAACCAAACGCATGCAAATGGTCACCCATCTGGTACTGGCCAGCCTCAGCTTAATAATACATTGAAATTTTCGTCACTGAAAAATAAGTTTTTTTTGGCCTGTTTGGTCTTCCATAGTTTGCTTTTTATCAGACGAAAACGTAAACAGAGTCGATCTGAACTCTACGTCAACGCGAATATCTGGTTACCTATATGAATAAGTGGAATTATTTGAAATTCAGGTACTTATATTATAATATTTTTGCATATTCTCTTAGAAAATCATCCTAAATCTTAGTTAGACAATAAATAAATAAATTAATTATTTCAAAAACCCTTTTTTTAAAATATTTAAGTACGTTTTTTGTGCAAGACAAAAAATGTCAATTGTTAACTTTTTGGGAAAATTTAACATTTAAAATTGAATTAAAAATAGTAGAAAAAGTTTTACATTATTCTGTTTTCTATATGATAAAATTCAGGGTTTTATCTTTCTGGAAAAAAAAAAGTTACTCAGAAATAATGGATTTTAATAAATGTAATTTCGTTTTAAAAAACAACAACAACTTGATTTTGCGGCCATTTTTGGCGGTGCCTACATTTAACTAAGCCTGCATAATGAACACTCGTTACAAGAAAACTCTTACGTTTGAACAATTTGAATTAATATTCTTAACACGTAAATGAATGTAATTTTATCTCAATACAATGATTTCGAGTTCTTTGTAAATTTTCGTTATTTCCCAGAGTTATTTTTATATTTTTATTTCATGTATGTAATCGGTGAATTTACTTTTAACGGTCCTGCAAACACTCTACTACTTTTGACATTAGATCCTGATTATGAATGGGTGAACACATCACGACTCTATTATATGGAGCAATTTAAAATAGCCAGGCACCTTCCTTTCCCCCGCTAGGTATAAGATAATATCGATTTTCTTACATTTTTTGTAGAACTTATGCGCGACGAGTTTTCTCTTGTTTGTATTGTGCAAAGATAGATCTAGTACTAAACTCTCGCTTTGGGAGAGGGGCTAATACAACTATCTTTTTTTTTAAATTCAATATGTTAAGACTTTACTAATTATCTTTTAAGCCGCTGTGAAAACATTTTTCATTATAAACTTTTTCCACGTGTAATTTTTTCTAATATAGAGATTAACTTTAGACTTTAATCTTTCAAACAGTCAAGAAATAATCAGAAATACATATACAATATATAAGACAGCTTTCTAAATTATGTTACCCTATCAGTTTCCGCCATTAAATTGCATGTGCAACGAATTAGAGAATTAAGAAAGATGAAACTTGTAATCTGTTCTCTCTAATGTAAATATTAAAATGTTAAATAAAATGATACTAATTTTATCCGTGATATTCACCAAAAAGATCGGCTCTATTTCGAAATGATTTCTTTTTTATTTTTCCTCTTCAATTTTGTTTTCTACGAACTTGCTCTTCCGTGCATCATCTTGAATGTTAACTTGAGCTTGTAAAGTCAATCACATTTGAAAAATCGTTTCCTTTACAAAGCAGATAAAGTTAATCGAAAGCAGATTATAAAACAAAAACGTAAGTATTACTATATGAATTTAGTATCTTAAAAATGTAAGGGAGATAACTACATTTACTAAACGAATAATCCTAATGAAAATGTTGATTTATTGTTGAAAATTTTTCAATGCCGATTGTTTTTTTTTTGTTTTCAATACTGACTTAAACGTAAAAAACTTCTATATCGTTTACCAAAGAAAAAATAATTATTTTTTTTATGTTTTTAACTGTTTCACAAGTTTAAATTTAAAAAAAAAATTGTCTTTTGTTTTTTCATTTTTTTTTTTCAGCGGGTTATTTTATAGTTTTTCGGCTGTGCTAAAAATGAATATATACTTCAAAAGTGGCACAGAGAATTATTTTTCATGATATGAGGAAATTACTTTTTCAAAAAGTAGGGATCAGTTTTCTATATAAATTTAATGTAAAATAAGCACCCGCTTTCTGGCCACATGGTGATACTTTTTTTATTTGTTTTGTTGGCCTGTCTGGAAGCCGTTAACGATCATCTTTAACATTACAACTTTTAATATCGCATTTAAATTTTCTGAAAACAAGTAAGTATCTGGATATTAAAAAGTGTATTTTTTGTTATCAGTGGTAGCTAATTAAGTATACACTTGCACATACAAAATTGACCAGCATCGATAACATAAGGAATTACATTGCTTAATATTTGGAAAACTACTTGCGCACTTGCACATACTCTTCTGGACAGTTGTTAAATCGAGGGATAAAAAAAAATCTGAGATTATTTTAGTTTTTCAACAAGTGTGATTCATCATTAATTTTGCTTGGTGTTAAATTATATGTTTTATTGTTAATTCTTCTTGTTTATTACTCCTAATAGATGTGATTAATTGGTGTTGGATTGTAAGTTTCATTGTTAATTCTTCTTGCTATTTATTACTATTGCTGTTACTTCTACTTTGCTATTGTTATGGACTTTTATTTTTCTTCCAGTTATGATTGAACATAGCCTTGTGTCCTTGGAAATTAAGTAAGAAGTCGTTATCCCCTTATGTGAGTAAAGTAGCTGATCTTGTCACTGGGGAAGTAGTTGATATTGGAGTCCATGTTGGCCCACAATGGGATGTGAAATTGCTTCTACAATGACAACGTCAGCACACTCATCAATAATGTTACCGGACTGTACAATTTTTCAGTGGGGGTGTTAGTTACATTCACATGATTAAAGTACCTGCTAAAACAACACGTGCTTACTGCTTGAGTTAATAAAAAAAAATATTACTATTTTGAGGTCAAAGAAGATAAACTCTTAGTGATCGTCAGAAAGAGGAGACGTGCTTGTTAGTTCTATTTGGATACAGGGCACTTTACTTTCCATCGGTTGCTAATATGAAATCATTTCTCAGAGTACCATGAAAAAAGCTGATCATTTTCTGACATATTTCCCCTATAGTCATATGAATAGTTGCATGAATGGTCCTAGTGATGAGGTTTTGATGTAAGTCTAAGCGTATATGAAATATAAGAAAATTTTGGTTCCTTCATATTTCACGTCTTTTAGCCATCCTTCAAATTATGTGATTAAAAACAAGAAAATACATTAAGACGGTTCTAATTAAAATACATGACTACTTTTACAAAACTTTAAAATTGACATCTACTGTGGGTATTGGTGGTCAGTACTCGAGTGATATGATCATTGTAAAAATGAGTCAATATTCTCTGAGATATGCTATTGATATTCTTAGCTAGTATAGATTGAGCCACACATGTGCAATGTTGATTGTCAGCTGAGTGTAAGCTTCTTTTATCTTTTGCCTGTTCCTCCGGGCTATATATGTGACCTACTTTTTGGAAGTGCGCTTATTTTCAACAGCTGTATGTGTCAAATAGTTAACTTTTCTACAGTGTCCATATCAATACTGACAACCAGACCCCATCTTTCCATGCGTTTGTTACGAGCTGTCATGTGTTGCTTTGTGTGTGTGCATATTCAACACACGGAATCCCTCCCTCTCTATTTGAAAAAAAATATTCCATATATTTTTTCCATTCCTCCTCTGTCTCAACATTGTCTTGCGTGTCATCAATTTTACACAATTCAAGAAAACAATTATTACAATACAAATGGTACGGTCTGGAGATTTATGGATGAGTAAAGTAGCTGATCTTGTCACTGAGGAAGCAGTTGGTATTGGAGTCCAGGTTGGCTCACAATGGGATGTGATATTTCTTCTACAATGACAATGTCAGCTCACCCATCAATAATGTCACTGGACTGTACTATTTTTCAGTGGGGATGTTAGTTACATACACATGATTAAAGTACCTGCTAAAACAACACGTGCTTACTGCTTAAAGATCTAGCAGAACAGAAACCATATTGCATGTCACTAAGAAAGTTATTTCTGCTGAAGTGGTTGACTACTTCTCTATTTAATATGGATCCCATCAGCTTACTCATGACACAGGAGACTTATTGGTCTGTACTGAGAGGGAGATGACTTATCACCTGAATTCTTATATACAGGACATACTGACGAGATGTTTCAGGGTGTTGGAAAGCACTTCTCCTTAAGGCAACGTTAAACAGTTTTGTAAGTATGGGGGCAAGTTCTGGTTAAAGCTTTGTCAACATTATAATTGGAATACTATCTGGGCCAGTTGCTTTACTGTAATCAAGGTTCTTGATTAGCTTGGCGACCTCAGGCAGAGATATTTGTATGTTACATAGTGTGTTTTCGGTTATAGGTGGAAATACTTGATGGCCCAGATCCCCTCATCGATTCTGTCGTCAAGAAGGAGGTAAAGGTGTCATGTTTTAGACTGGAATAATCTGCGATGAACCAATTGGACCATTTCGAGTGTCAGAATGTGTCACAATGAGAAGCCATTCTTATATTTTATTTTTAAATTAGCATTTGTCACCATGGCTTGATGACCTTCCATTGGCACGTCACCACAAATTGATTTTTATACACAACAATGTGTCATCCAACTCAGCCAATGCTATGGCATCTTACCTAAAGTCATTAGGCTTTAGTGGAGAAAATTTGATGGCATGGCCTCATAGTTTAGAGTTAATAAAAAATGCATTTCATAACTCAATCCGAACACTGCATACTCTGCTATGACCTCACACAAATCCATCAACACTACTACAAGGCAAAAAACTTAAAAATTCTTCGAAAAAGAAAACCTAAAAGCATTCTAAATTTCCTTTAAAGAGCTAAATCTTTACCATAAGTATAAATGCCATCAAATAGCAAACTATTCCAAAACGCTACTCGAATATACCCAGCTAAAATCATTATTAAAAGTGTCAAACACTTTAAAACCTTATATACAGCATTAAATGACCCAAAGAAGTTCTATATGCTGGTTACCCAGACAAACATCATAATTTTGTATAGATTTCTGCGTTCAAGAGAAAGCTTACCAAGTTCGACAAAATACACCTGAATAAGATCGGAGGTAACATAGAAATGTTGTGAAAATAACACCCAAAATGAAAACAGTATTCTGAAGAATCAAAATAATATGAATAATCAATCTTCATCTCTGAAATTAATAAATGTAAAGATTTTTCGTTTAATATTAAAAAATAGAAACACATACATTTTGTTAACAAACCAGTATTGATTAAAACTGTACTAATTTCATTTTAAATTTTATTAATATTTATAAAAATTAACATATTAAATTAATTTTTCCTAAATGAACTATATTTTTTCGATTTTTTTATATTTGCAGAATTTGTAAAAATACAAAGAAATCCATTAATGGCTGAGAAGGAACTTACGTCATTGGTGATTTAAATAAGTTTATAATAATAACATTTCTTCATATAAAATTGGTAAAGTCGAAATTTATTAGCGTATCCATCCATTGTTATATAATTTTTGTGAAATTAGATGCAAGCAAACATGGGAGACAAACCTCATTCTTGTGAAGTATGTGGTTATTTGTTTGCATTTAAGTCGCATTTGTTGAGTCATATGAAAACACATACGGGAGACAAACCACATTCTTGTGATGTATGTGGTTATTCTTTTGCACAGAAGTCAAATTTGTTGACTCATATGAAAATACATACGGGAGACAAACCACATTCTTGTGAAGTATGTGGTTATTCTTTTGTACAGAAGTCAAATTTGTTGAGTCATATGAAAACACATACGGGAGAGAAACCACATTCTTGTAAAGTATGTGGTTCTTCTTTTGCATGGAAGTTGAATTTGTTGAGTCATATGAAGACACATACGGGAGAGAAACCATATTCTTGTGAAGTATGTGGCTCATTTTTTGCACGAAAGTCAAATTTGTTGAGTCATATGAAAGCACATACGGGAGAGAAACCACATTGTTGTGAAGTATGTGGTTCTTCTTTTGCGAGGAAGTTGAATTTGTTGAGTCATATGAAGACACATACAGGAGAGAAACCACATTCTTGTGAAGTGTGTGGCTCATCTTTTGCATGGAAGTCAAATTTGTTGCGTCATATGAAAACACATACAGGTGAAAAAACACATTCTTGTGAAGTATGTGGTTCAGTTTTTGCACAGAAGTCATATTTGTTGAGTCATATTAAAACACATACGGGAGACAAACCACATTCTTGTGAAGTATGTGGTTGTTCCTTTGCATGGAGGTCAAATTTGTTAAGTCATATGAAAACACATACGGGAGAGAAACCACATTCTTGTGAAGTATGTGGTTCTTCCTTTGCATGGAAGTCAAATTTGTTAAGTCATATGAAAACACATATGAAAGCCTTACATAGTGTTATAAGACAAGAAGGAGAATGTGGCGACTCTAATTGAAGTAAATGTCCCTGAGGATTTTTGTCTTAACAGAGCAGAGAGGGAGAAAATAAAAAATACTAAGAACTTATCTAGGACCTAAAAAGAAACTGGAATCTTAAGAAGGTATAAATTATACCAGTCATTATACCGGGCTAATTAAAAAGAATTTCAAAAACTATCTGGCTAATATACTCGGTGAACTAAGTATAAAAAATACAAACAATAGCGCTTAAAGATACAGTTAGAATCTTAAAATGATCACTCGGAGTAACTAAACTAATGGTAGAATATTTTGCATCCTGTAGGACGTCCTATCTCAGGAAAAGAAAGTTTTAAGAAAATTAAAACAAAAAAGACTAACCACATTTTTGTGAAGTTTCTTTGGACAGGGGTCAGATTTATTGCATCATATGCTAACACATACGGCAAACAATACATTACAAACAATCATTACATGGGCATTATAGCAGTTGTTTCAACAGAATATTGAGCGGTGAAGAAACCACACCAGAATGGCTATTAAGAGGAGATACAACCCTCATAGCAAAGACAAAAGAAACGCAACGCCCTAATAAATACAGGCCCATTTGCTGTCTCACTACCACCTACAAACTCTTCACTGGCCTTATTGCGGACAGTATATACCAACACCACTCCTGCGCCACATATCTTGAAAAAGAACAAGCAGGCTGTAGGAGGGACTGTCTAGGTACCAAAGACCAGCTCTTAACAAATAAAACTATCTTGGAAGACTGTAGGAAGAGACAGCGAAATTTACGTATGGCTTGGATTGATTATCAGAAGGCTTATGACAGTGTACCACACACGTGGCTTCTACGCTGTCTAGAGCTATATAAGATACACCCGATAATCAAACAGGCCATAGCTACACAAATGAAAATGTGGCAAACAAACATGACATTAAGCCACACAAAAGGAAATATAAGGGTCATGGACGTAAACATCAGGCGAGGAATCTTCCAAGGAGATAGTTTATCCCCTTTACTCTTCTGCTTGGCAATAGATCCGTTAAGCAAACTTTTAAACAAAAACAAATGTGCTTACAATCTTAGCCAGGACCGCCGACAAGACCCAAACAAACGAATTAACCATCTGCTCTTCATGGATGACCTCAAGCTGTATGCCAGTTCTGATGCCGACTTAAATGAACTCTTGCAAGTCGTACATAACTTCTCCAGAGATATTGGCATGAAATTTGGACTGGACAAATGTGCCAAGTGCTCCATCAAATCTGGGAAGAAGATCGAAACTGAAAATATACAGCTTGATGAATATACCACCATCAAGGACCTAGAAGGGCAGGAAGGATACAAATACCTTGGCATAAAAGAGAATGATACCATCCAGCATGCCAAGATGAGAAACAAAATTGGAAGTGAGTACATACGCCGAGTCAAGAAGATATGCAAAACAAAACTCACAGGCAGAAACAAAATAACTGCCATTAACCAACTAGCCATGCCAGTGGTAACATACAGTTTTGGTATTGTCGACTGGCCACAAAAAGACATAAATAGACTAGACACTAAGACACGTAAAATGCTGACAATGTATAAAGTAATATACAGAAACCAGTGTCTGTCTAGAATGTATCTGCCCAGATGGAAAGGAGGTATGGGGCTCTCGGAGATTGACCATCAACATCGTGCAACTATTGTGAGCACCGGACAATATCTGATGAGCTCTAAAAACCCAACTCTCAAGATGGTACACCAACATCAGGAATCAAGAGCCAGTAGAACAACATCCATCACAAAACTGGCCAAACATTTTGGGGAAGACTGTCTTACAAGTGAGACAGAAACAGAAAAGATACCTGCGACTGAAATAGCCAGAAAAAGTCGCCAGAAATACACTAAAGCTTTCCATGACAAGAAAGTTGAAGAATGGGCCAACCAACAACGGGCCAAGTATTTTCTGGACGAATATAACCAAGACTATATTGATAAGGAAGGGTCTATAAGCTGGCTAAAGGATGGATCGCTCCACTATGACCAGGAGAAGTTTATAATAGCTGCCCAAGATCAAGGCTTGATGACCAATGCGTTTAAAAAGATGAGTGGTCTCAGCAAAGACAACAAATGCAGATTCTGCCACACAGAAGTAGAGAGTGTGAGCAACCCTGATTTTCTGCTGTAAGGTTCTGCTAGGGGACGGCTACTATACAATGCGACACAATGAAGTATGCAAATATCTCCACTGGACGATCTGCAATAAGTTAAATATCGAATGCAGTAAGAAGTCATGGGAACATATACCCGAAAGAACAGTCGGAAACAAGTCATATACCATCCACTATGACTATGCAATCCCTACAGCCACGTACCTAGAAAACGGAGCTATAAAACCCGACATTGTAATATGGGACAAGAAGGAGAAGGAAGCAACCTTGGTGGAAGTTAGTGTCACGAATGATTCTGGGTTAAACAGAGCTGGGAGGGAAAAGATTACCAAATACCAGGGTCTTATGTATGACATGAAAAGAAACTGGAACCTTAATAAGATCTCTATCATTCCAGTAATTATAGGAGCAACCGGACTTATGAAAAAGAATTTTGCAAACTATCTTACAAATATACCAGGTAAACCAAGTGCAAAGGAGATTCAAACAATTGCACTTAAAGGGACGGTTAGAATCTTAAAAAGATCTCTCGGTTGGAGTGTCTAAAATAGCAGGTGTATGTTTGGCATCTGGTAGGATGCCCCATCCCTGGCTTAAACAAAATGATAAGAAAAATGAAAAAATAGGGAAAACAAACAATACCTGATGATCTTCCAAATTCCATACCTCAAAATTGTATACCAGCATCATGAAACAAGAACCAGTAGGACAACCTCTATCACATAGTCAGCCAACTATTTTGCACAAAACCATTTTACAAATATGACACAATCAGAAAATAGTCTGCTACGGAAATCACTTAAACGATTCTTTAAAAATCCTCCAGAAGTTTCATTACAGAAAATTGGACAAATGAGCAAGACAATAGCATAACAAATGTTTGTGCAACAGAGAAGTTAGTTTGAGCCATTTGACATTTGCTTGAGGATGGCTACTATACAATGAAATACAATGGATTGTGTAAAATATATCCACATCATCTGTAAAATGTTGAATATTGAATGCTGCAGCAAGTCCTGGAAACAACAGTTGGACATATCATACACAATCGACTATGACTTTACGATTCCTACAGCTATGTGCTGACATAATAAATGGAGCAATTAAAGCTGACAAAAAACAATGAGAGAATGAGAAAGAAGCAACCTTAGAAGTTTATGTCCCGAATAATATTTGCAGAGTGAGAAAAAATATAACGAAATGTCAGGATTTTATGAATGACTTAGAAAAGAAACTGTAATCTTTAGAAAATCTGTATTCCAGTAATTATAGGAGAAATCTTAATCAGACAAAAAGAATTTTAATAACTACCTCGCAAATATACCCGATGAACCAAGTACAAGAGGGATTTGCATAGAAGGAACATTTGTTTTGTCATATGTGAAAATATACTAAATACAAAGAACTTTAATAGAACATACAAAAAAAATTTTAACCACTACCTCGCAAATATACCTTGGGGACCAATTGCAAGAGAGATTCAAACGATTCCACAAAAAGAGACTGAAACTTTAAATTATTGGTCGGTTGAAATGTATGAGAGCTTGAGTGTGTTGCATCCGGTAGGATTGTCATCACCCCTTAAATAAAATAATTGAATAAAAAAAAGCAAACCTCATTCCTATGAATGTGGTTCTTTGCATAGAAGGAATGTTTGTTGTGTCATATGCGCTCTGTTGCTAAAATGCCAAATCCAAAACTTGATGTGTTTAAAATGTTTTCAAAACTCGATATTCTGTTGTCAAAAAGTCCAACAGAAAAACTCGACATTCTGTTGTCAAAACTTTCAACTCCAAAACTCAACATTCTGTTGTCAAAACTTTCAACTCCAAAACTTGACATTCTGTTGGCAAAACTTTCAACTCCAAAACTTGACATTCTGTTGGCAAAACTTTCAACTCCAAAACTCAACATTTTGTTGTAAAAAGCTTTCAAGTTCACTTGCACATGCCTACATACGTAACGCATTTTCTTTTAACTCGTCCTCTATTTGGTACACGTCGTTTTTTTAAAATTCCCCTGTTTCTTTTGCGTAGAAATGGCGACATTCTGCATCGCTATCGTGACCGTTATCCATCAAACCAATTGGGTGTAACGATTTTACGCTTTCTTTCTATTTTTGTTACACAACTGACCCTTTGAAGCATGAACACATGCTAGCTAAGTAAGTTTTGATTTTCCCTACAAAGTAAAATAAGAAATACTGAAAATATTTTTTGTAATGTAGCTTTTCTGTTCATATGAAATCAGATTTAGACAAACATGCAAACACACAATTGTATTATTTTGGGATTTTGTGAATATCTGGCATCTGGTAGTATGTTACATTCACAAATAAAATTTGGAAAAAGTTAAAAACCATATTTTGGTATTCTTGTTATATGTGTGTTGGTATTCTTGTTATATGTGTGTGTTGGTATTTTTGTCATATGTGTGTGTTGGTATTCTTGTTATATGTGTATGTTGGTATTCTTGTTATATGTGTGTGTGTTGATATTCTTGTTATATGGGTGTGTTGGTATTCTTGTTATATGTGTGTGTTGGTATCCTTGTTATATGTGTGTTGGTATCCTTGTTATATGTGTGTGTTGGTATTCTTGTTATATGTGTGTGTTTGTATTCTTGTTATATGTGTGTGTTGGTATTCTTGTTATATGTGTGTGTTGGTATTCTTGTTATATGCGTGTGTTGGTATTCTTGTTATATGTGTGTGTTGGAATTATTGTTATATGCATGTGTTGATATTCTTACATGCATGTGTTGGAATTATTGTCTTAAAAATTTGTTACTTTCTCATGCAAAAACAATGCAAACGAATATGATACTTTGATTATCTTAATAATTTACTTTTAAAACCAAGTTTTTATACTCGTGTAAATCTTTAAAACCATCAAGACAACATACAGCCTTTCTGCTGAGTTCACGTTTTAACAGTTTTTGTTATTTTTTAAAAATTGAATGCATCTAAAAAATGTCTATTTTATATCAAGTATTTATGTCTTAATATTTAAATATCTACTTATATACGTTTATTGTGCATGATTTTTTAAATACAAGGAATCTTCAATATATAATGACCTTGACTCATTTCCGTTTGTCTGATCTAGTAGAAAGGATATGCAATGATTTATATCTCTATAGGTTTTTGGCAAACTACAACTCTGAACTAATTGTTGTTCCTGATTAACAAGTGTTTGAAATTCATTACGTGTGAAATGAAATCTGTCAAGTGTCATGCAAGGATCAGTTTTCTTATTTGTAATCATGCACACCACAGGAAACTCTTGATGAAATTAAAAGAACCGATGTCACATCATATTAATCTTGTAAAACGTTGTCATTGTGAATTTCAATATGTCATGAAATCTATAGCGGCAGCACCTAGATCTGGTTGCTATCCATCTTTCATTGATTAGGCAACTTTCAGCCATAGTGAGGCTTCCTTTTTTGAAGATCCATGCTTGACTAGTCGCTTAATCGCATAAAAGGTCATTAAAAAAAACTATGTTTCGTTTTTCCAGTAAACACTGTAAGTTTAGTTGATGAAGAATACATTGTGATGTCCATATTTATTATAAAGGAAATTATATGAAACATCAATAAATATTATAATCACTAGTTAGCAAGTGCTAATTAAAAACAATAACATAATTATTTAAAAGAAAAATTGAGGAAAACAAATTTATAATGATATGATAGTTATTTTCAATCAGAAATATTCATTATTAAAAGTCGTGTGTGGTAAAAAAAAACAAAGTAATCGCAAAGCGTAGAGATTTGTGACTCAATATCTTCATAGTGTGCATAATATGCATTTGCATAGATCATCGTATAACGATTAGATACCTGTCTGTAGGTATTTAATTATTATAGTAAAAAAATAATTATATATATAGCTCGATAGAGGGAATCCACCTTCTTTGCTGCAGCCTTTGCAATATCCTCTATTTGTTCCAGTTCATATTGACCACAAATATTCGGCTGAGGAGTTTGAAGGTAGAATTCTCAGGTGCTATTTATCATGGATATCTTTATGTTGACTCCTTCAACAAATGAGAGCAGTCGCTATGCAACAACAGTTTAATATATTACAGGAAGGAAATCGTGAGTAAATTTCCCTTCTCCCGAGGACTACAAGCAAGTCTTAATAATTTCCAACACATTTAATTGTAAGAATATGAGCGTGGGATGAAGACAAGTATGTGAGTTATGGATGATTTCTTTTCGCCTCTTTATTCTTTATCGGGCAAAAAAGAGGGTTGTTGTTTGGCAGACGGTCTTGGATATTTCAGCCCAACCAGTTTGAGAAATTTGAAGAAATCTGATTTTTTACCCAGGGTACTATTTATATAAGCTTGGTTGTTTTAACTTAAATTGGCATGTTTATGTTCAACAATATTTCGTATGCACAATATTTTCATAAATTCATTGTTTTTCTAACTTGCTCAGGGGACAGTTTTTCTCCATTTTTTCTTCTGACATGTGGTCTTTTGTCTGATCCGAAAAGATTAAATTTAGATTCATCAGTAAAATCATTTTTTTCTTCACACTTGTATTATTTGAGTGGCTTCTAACTTTATCTATAAAAAGGAAAAACAAATTTTGGGTGAATTTGCCAATGTTTAATAATGGTAGTTAAATAAAAGATATATATATTTTATTTTTAATACATATTAGTTTTTTTTACATATAAATAAATTTAATTAAACTACAGGCGTCCAAAAGTTTAGGAACGCAGAAAATTAATAAAAACGTTAACAATTTTATTAATAAAAACAAAATGTCGACTCCGAATATTCGAAAAAGGCTATCTGTACAAGAAAAACAGCTTATTTGTCACCATCATGATGAAAAAAGTCCATAGGGGAGATTGCTAAAATATTGAAAAGGTCTAAAAGCGTTGTTTTTCGGATTATTGAAAATAGAAAAAAAGGTTTACCATTGACTGAAAAGAAAAAATCGGGCCGACCCCGAATAACAACTAAAAGGGAGGATAGAAAAACCACTCGAGTTATCCAAGAATTAGAAAGGAAAATTTGTCGACTTAATTCTTTCTTAATTTATTTTTATTTCAGACTATTATTCTCATCTTTATTAGTTGTTTTTTTGTTTGTTTTTTTTATTGATAAGATAAAAAAAAAACAACAACAACAACTAATACATCCGAAATAAAATAAATTAATATATAATGCTCATCTAAAAAAAATTATATATTAAGGAATAATATATATTAATTCTTTCTATATTTCAGTTAGTGAGAACTATTGTACTTATATTTAGTAGAATACACGATATTTAGTATCAGTTTCTTTTTTTAATGGAAAGTAGATAACACTTTCCTTCTCTACAAACAAAAAATATTTCTTCACTTCTTTTTCTTCCTTTAGTTTCCCTCTCTGGGTTGCTCTAACCAAATCTGTCGACCTATTTCAAAAATTCCAAAACTCCATCATGAAAAGTATCCAGAAAAAATACACTCCAACTTCCAATGTAGACCCTCACTACCATTTTTTCCTTCTCTAACATCAGATGTCGACGTTCCAACTTTCCAGGGATTGAAATCCAATTATGGGAGACCAAACCTGACTTTTTCTTTCTAAGCGAAACTGGCATTGGACCGATTATTTCACTGGAGGAGTTTGTAATTAAAGGATATTCTAATCAAACATCCAAATCTGACTTCCAAGATCGACATGGGCATGAAATCTATGCTTACATTAGAGGTGGCTTTCCATCTGGTAGGGACATCTCTAGAGAAGACCCTAAATTGCCCTATATGTGCTTTTGGAGTGCACTTGCTCAAACCTCTGCGTTTATATTTGCCCTCTATCGCTCCTATAACAGGGGAGTTAGTATATTAAAGAGCATATCTGAGAAAGTTGATCACATCCTGTCTGATAATCCTTCGGCTAAGATGCACGTCTATAGAGATTTCAATGTTCACAATGTGGAATGGTTAGCCCAGTCAAACAAGACAGACGATGAGGGTAGGTTCTGTCACGATTTCTCCACTGCTTATGACCTTACTCAGATTGTTCGTGAACCCACCCGTGTGCCAGATACTCATTGTCAATATGCAAGTCTCTTAGATCTTTTTATCACATCTTGCCCTGAGCTATGTTCGTCTTCCGTTCTGTCTCCACTGGAATCTTCAAACTCTGTGAAGATAAAAACACAATGTAATAAGTCCTCCGACATACCTATGCATTGTACAGTGTATTGATACTCTATGGCGGACTGGGATAGCTTCCGTACATGTATATAAGATCTACATTTTCTTTGATTGTAAATATAGACCGATTCACACCCTCCAAGAAATTCAGCAAAAAACTAACAGCAAGTCGTGGTTCTCTCCAGAATGTGCTGCTGCCATTGCGCCCAGAAATCACTTTTCCATTGCTTCCAACGTAATATATGTACTGAGATTAAAACGGCATTATTATGGGACCTGAAGTAATCTCGTCAGCATCCCACAAGCCAAACTCTTTGCCAAAACTTTGCAGTTAATTCTACCCTATGAGATCAGGGCCTTCAATCCCGTATTTCCTCCTGTGTCTGAAAACGCATTGTGAAACATACAAATATCTGTGCATGATGTTGCCAAACTAATCAAAAACCTCGATTCCAGTAAAGCAACTGACGGCATTTTATTATAATGCTCCAAAAGCTTCAACCAGAACAAGCTCACATACTTACAAGGCTATTTAAACGTTATCTTAAGGGGATCACTTATCTCTCTCAATATAGAGGAATCAGTCTCCTGCGCATCATGAGTAATTTGCTAGAATCTGTATTAAATGGAGAAGTAGTCAACCACCTCAGTGTAATGCAATATGGTTTCCGTTCTGCTCGATCTACAGTTGATGTGTTAGCAGTTATATCTCATAAGATTAGCGAATCTTCAGATAAAGGCTCCCTTTTTAAGGCAATTGCCCTTGGCATATCAATGGCTTTTGATAGGGTGTGGCATAGGGGTCTACTTTACAAAATCTCCAGCTATGGTAAAGCTGGAAACGTCTTTTCAAGTATTGAATCATTTCTCCCTTCTAGGTTCAGAAGAGTAGTGGTTGATGGGCAAAAATCAGAAGCTCACAGAATCAATGCTGGAGTCCCTCAGGGATCGCTCCTGGGCCCAACTGTCTATTTCTGATCTACATCAATGATCTCCCAAATCTCATTCTTAGATCATTTGTAAAGATTTATGCTGACGACCCTACCATCTATAGCAACACTTCAAATGCCGTAAACGACCAAGTTCTCTCGTATTCTGTCTTCTCTGATCTTGAGCACGTGGTGCAATGGGGAAAGAGGTTGCTGGTAAATTTTAATGCATCTAAGACCAAACATTTATCTTTCCATCACCAACGCTCTGATCCGCATCTGGCATCAATTGAAATGGATGGCTCTCATGTTGAGTAGGCTCCATGTTTTGACAAACTTCTGGGGTTGACCTTTACTCCTGATCCGAGATGGAACACGTACATCAAATCCGTTTCCAGGGCTGCTGGGGAAATGGTGGGATCGTTCTACCGTTCCATTTGATATCCCACTGCTGATGCGATTCTCTACATATATAAGAGCCAAGTGCGTCCAAGGATGAAGTACTGTTACAACATCTGGGAAGGAGCTGCTAGAAGCAAGAACATTACGATAAACAGTATTCTTTCAATATTTTCACAAAAAGAATATAATTGTACTTTTAATGATAACAATTCTCACAAAAAATTTTCACGTGACACTGTTCATAAAAATCAGTAATCTTAAATTTCAAGATCCTCATTTGCATAATGAACACTCGTAACAAGAAAACAGTTACGTTGGAACGATTTGAATTAATATTCCTAACACATAAATAAATGTTATTTCATCTTAATACATTGATTTCGAGTTCTTTGTCAAGTGTCGTTATTTCTATATTTTTATTTCATGTATGTGAGGATGTGCCTTGGTGGAAACCTTCTAATAACTGGCAATCACGTTAAATTAATTTTTAATAGTCCTGCAGATACTCTACTACTTTCGACTTCAAGAGATTCCTGCACCTGCAACCTCGGTCTTGAAAATTGATAGATCCCGATTATGAATGGGTGACCACAGAGTCACACCCTTACAAGTTAGTGACTCTACGGTCAGTTTTTACAAATTGGCACCGCTTCCATGAGTTGTATAGGGTCAGAATTTAAAAAAAATAGTTATACATTTTGTACATTCATCTTAATTTATTTTTAATCAGTTTATATGCATGTCACATTTGAACTGTGGTAACGTCACCAGCTTTGAATACTAGAGTTTTGCTTTTGGTTTCGACTCTAGTTGATGACACACTAATACTTTTTTATTATCACTCCTGACATCACGAAACGATAATATTATATACGAAATATGAACAAATTAAAATATATTTAAGCGTATTTTACGAACGGGCCTCGGTGAGCACTCCGAGACTGTTTGCAAGGGGATAGAGGGTTTTCCTCATCCTTGCGCCGTTTGTGGTTTTAAGAACCATTCTTCTATTATGTGCCCCAAAAGTCCCAAACCCTTTATGGGACGTACATCATTATCGGGACAGAAAAATTGTATATTTCCTGTACCCAAAATATCAATAAAGGCGAAAGTGTGCCCAGTTTATTTTTACTGTCGTTTTGGATACGGCTGGCTAGAAATCCTTCTTTTCTGACGTAATACTAAACCGTTCATGTCCCAGGAATAAATTAAAACCAGGGATAGTGGAAATGCCTGTTAATACTCTTGTGGGGACTAATTCATTAAAACATAGGGAGCTGGAAGTGTCTCTTAAATTGGGACATCAGCGTTCCTTTCCTTTTTCTGCCTTGTTTGCAGATGATTTGAGGTTAAAGTTTCAAGTGGACAAATTTGATGAAATCACATCAACATTGACTAAAGAAAGTTTTCGTTTTGTCCTGGATACTCTGAATAGAATGGCTCTACTATTCATGGAAAAATAAGCCTGGACCTTATTCCACGAATAGATAATCTCCGGTTAATTAAATGTTTGGGAGGTTCTGCATGGAAACTCCCCAAGTACATAATTCCTTTCGGCG
Source organism: Euprymna scolopes (assembly GCF_053919585.1). Classification (NCBI taxonomy): domain Eukaryota; kingdom Metazoa; phylum Mollusca; class Cephalopoda; order Sepiida; family Sepiolidae; genus Euprymna; species Euprymna scolopes. Next base: position 48,526,797 of record NC_136527.1, on the reverse strand, counting down.
AGGGGGTCTAGATTTTTGAATTCCCATGCAAAGGTTAAGGAAGAGTTATCGTCCTTTGATCAAGTTATTAAAGCACTACCTATGTGCCACTCTTACTTAATTGATAACGTGTTAAATCCTGTAGCTACTTACGAAGATGCGCTTCAACCCTTTTTTGACAATTCTGCTGTCGAACGTCGAATAGAAAGGTTTTTATCCCTAGATTCCATTGGTATTGACGAAACAAAAAGGTTGTTTTCTCTTGATGAAGAAAAAAATAAATGCCTTCAAGGAGGCTATTTTTCTTAGGGCGGCAAATATTATATCGATCTACCATGGGATCCTGAGAAGCTGCCTAAGGTAGAATCCAACTGTGCCCTCATTGCAAATAATGCAGAGAATGGCTGTCCTTAGTCAGAAAGGGACTGCATGATGATTATATGCAAGTCTTCAAGGAGACTGCGGGATTATTGAATCCTTCTCTGGTCCACATGGAACGTATGAGAATTATATATGGATTCCCCACAGACCTGTAATTAAGGAAGGTCAGGAAATAACTATATCTGTCCCATTGTCAACTGTTCTTTGAAGCGTAAGTGTGGTACTTTGATTAATGATGCAGCTTATTCGGGCGTCAATTTAACAGCACAATTGCTAGATATTTTATTAGCTTTCAGGAAAGAAAAGTATGTTCTCTTGGGCGATCTACATAAAGCATTTTTACAGATTCGATTGAAATCTAAGATAAAAATAGATTTTGTTTTTTCTCAAGGTGGACGGTAAATTGTGCGCCTACAGATTCAAAACAATACAATTATATTTGGCTTTAATGCCAGCCCTTTTATACTGAGTTTTATACTCAAGTATCATGTCGAAAAATATGACGCAGATTTAGCCTCGTACATGATTTCAAAAAGCTTCTATGTTGACAATTTGGTCACTACTAGTAGTGACAGTGATTCATTGATTTTTGTATATTGCAATGTCCGTGACAGGCTAAAGGAGGCAGATTTTGAGCTCCAATCCTGCAATTCCAATTGCACGAGCTTGCAAAGTAAAATGATGGAAAATGGTACTATTACATCTCCTTCCCCCACCTATGAAAATGTGCTGGGGTAGCAATATTCCCCTCAAAGGGACTCCTTTAAAATTGCTCCCACAGTAATAGACGACAGTGCCAATACTAAACATGGGATATTATCTCAAGTTTCGAGTGTTTATCATCCGTTATCATTGCTTCTTCCTGTCACTATGCAGGGGAAGATGATTATGAGCCAATTATGGAAAAATAACTCATCTTAGGATCAGCAAATCCCTGAAGAAGTTATCACCTCGTGTCAAGCATATGCCAAGAAGTTGAACAGTATATGGGGCTTTGCATTCCTCAGATGTATACTCCTGGAGGACTCCCAAATTGAAAATATTTGTTTTTGCGATGCTTCTAAGCACGCTTACAGATTTTCCTTAAATGCCAAGCAAGAGGCTTAATGTTCTTTGATATTTGCCAAGGCTAAAGTTGCTCCGATTAAAGGGAAATCACCCCCCGTATTAGAATTATTGGATATATTTCTAGCCCTTAAAGTTATTCCGCAGGTTTTGGAGGCTATAATGCCTATCAATATCAAATCATTTTTTGTTGGGTCTGATGCTCCAGTAGCCCTGTCTTGGTTTTAAATAGGAAAGCCTAAAAAATATATTTTGTGGAAAATCGTGTCAGATATGAAAAAAAAAGCTATTGAGGAGCTTAGCATTAAATGTGGGATAACCCTTAAATTCAAATATGTTCCTTCGCCGGAGAATCCAGCGGATCTTTTAAGCAGAGGTATTACAACCTCTAAGTTCGAACAAGTGTTCAAATTTTGGATCTGTGGACCAGTTTGACTTAATCAAGTTTACATCTGCTGGCCCATATCTTCCTTACCCTGTCTTAACGACAGTAACAAAAAAAATGTAATATGTATGTTCTCGGATGAAGCTGATTCAAACAAGATTCGTTTACCAATTAAAATATCTGATTTCTCCACATTAAGGCGATTAAAGTCTTAGAAAACGTTTTTAGATTCGGTGACAAATTACGACACCGAAAGACTGACACCGTTAAAAGAGCCAAATTGTTGCTTTTTTCTCATATACAATTGGCTCGAAATTGGCTTATTTGAAGCCACACACAAATAAAGTTGCCCCCACCTCAAGGGTGACGGCGCTTGGCTTATTTCTGGATAAGGATGGACTGATGCGGACCCAAGAATGCATTCAGAACTCCGAATTTGCCATATGATGTAAAATTCCCTATACGGTTGTGAAAAATAGTCACCTGACCAAATTGATCATTATTGAATTTCACTTGAATTGTTGTCATGCTACCCCTAAAAAATTAAGGCTATCCGGAGTTTGGCTCCACCAGGGGAGACAAGCGGTTACATCTGTTCTCCGTAGCTGTATCATATGTAAGAGAATCAATTCCCTACTATACAAGGCTACTTCCGGGTGTCAACTGTCCTCTCATAGGGTAAATTTTGTCTGGCTCTTCAAATATGTGTGTGTGGATTTTACTGGATATTTTTTGTCAAAAATAATAATCAGGATGTCAAACTGTACATCCTACTGTTTACTTGTATGAGTTTACGTGCTATAAATCTGGAATTACCGCTAGACATGAGCACACGATCTTTCTTATTAGCTTTTATTAGGTTCACCAACTTATTATTTGTGCCCACCCACATGTATTCTGACAATGCTAATTCTTGGCGTCGGGTATTATATTGTCAGATGTAATCGTCTCCAACGAATTTAAAGAACATTTCAAATCAACTACTATTGTTCATTTTACCATTCCCCTTTACTCTGCTTGGCATGGTGGAGCATGGGAAACATTGATGAAGACTGTTGAACAGTGTCTGTCAAAGTTGTTGGGTAGGATGAAAGTCGGTTATTTTGATTTCCTAACCTTTCGGATGTTCAAAAGGTCATAAATGATAAGCCACTAACATTTATTTCAGCTTCAGATAGAAGTCTTGATATTTTGACCCCCAACCATTTTTTGCCGACGGGATATCACCCCCGCCTGCTTATCAATATTTGTGGTTCAGAGGATCTTTCCCCAGAACCTCTCAGTAGAAACAGGCTCTTGCATTCCCTTGAACTGAGGGATGAATTCGTCAGTAAATTTAGACGTATTTGGCACAATGACTTCTTGCGTTTAAATATTTTTTACAGGTTAAATTAAAGTTTCACGATATTTTTTTTTAATTTTAAGGCGGAAGGACAGAATAGTTACAACACACACCTCCCCATGTTAAGAATGGATTTCAAAATACTAACATTATTATTTTAGCACAGTACCAAAAAAATACATAAGTATCCAAAATTGTTTGTAATGTTAAATTATGAAATAAAATATTTTAAAAGCGAAGTAGGGCATTTTTTTAAAACCTTGTAATCATGAAAAGGAACACTTAAAGGCGTAATCATGAAAAGGGACACTTAAAGGTGTAATCATGAAAAGGGACACTTAAAGGTGTAATCATGAAAAGGGACACTTAAAGGTGTAATCATGAAAAGGGACACTTAAAGGTGTAATCATGAAAAGGGACACTTAAAGGTGTAATCATAAAAAGGGACACTTAAAGGTGTAATCATGAAAAGGGACACTTAAAGGTGTAATCATGAAAAGGGACACTTAAAGGTGTAATCATGAAAAGGGACACTTAAAGGTGTAATCATAAAAAGGGACACTTAAAGGTGTAATCATGAAAAGGGACACTTAAAGGTGTAATCATGAAAAGGGACACTTAAAGGTGTAATCATGAAAAGGGACACTTAAAGGTCGACACCGGTATCTTATCAGAAGCTTTTTTTTCTCAAACTTTAAATGGGCAAAATATAATTGAATAATTATTGTAAATGTGATCATCGTTATAAAAATTTAATTTAAATCAACCACGTTGTTTAACACAAAATGCAAGATGAAGTTTTCAAATGGTGAAATATATTTTATTTTAGTAAATACGAAGTACAACAGAATTGTAATAGTTTAAAAGCGAAGTGGGGCATTTTTTTTAAACATTATAAAAAAAGATCGACTATAATGTAAAAAGAAACAGGATCGACTAAAAGTAAGAAAAATAAATTGAAAAGGAAGAAGATCGACTAAAAGGGGGAGAAAGAGAAAAGAAAAGGGGGAACGGTGAAGAAACTTGAAGTACTTTTTACCGACTGTCTTCAGAAGTAAATGTCGGGATGAAGTAATGTTGGCATGAAGTAATTTCTATGAGGGTAGGGAAATACACCGCGTAGAAATTAACCTAGTGGCGCCTGTTTAAAACCGTTCAACGAATGTATGTGGTCCATCTGTTTGCAAAGAACAGGTCTGCAACAGTTTATTGTAAGGCCCTCCAAGAATCCGAGATGTTGAACAGACCTAGCCCTGTGCACAATAGAGAACCACTCCGGTGTGTACTCACTCGCACATTTATTTGAACTGGTCAGGTGATCACCGATGGCGGTAGCAGAAATACGTGATCGTGCAGAGGAGTCTAACCTACCCTGTCGTATATATAAAGGGACATATTGGGAAATTCTGACCTCCAACCTGTGACTCGTTCTGCTCACGTAGTCAGCTCCACACTGACACTTAAATTTATAGACGACAAGACTACTTTGAATGGTGGACAACATATCTTTCTGGAAGAAAGAAAATAATTTCCGAGTGGTAAAAACAGGGCGGACTAAAGTGACGGGGAAACAATTATGGGTCTGGTGAACAATCTTTTTGATGATGTTACCACCTGCTGAACCCAACCATGGCAACTTTAGGTAAATCGGACACCGGGAGGCGAATTGTTTGGTTGAGCCGAATTACAGTCATGGCAGGTAATCAGTCAAGATTACCCTTTTTTGGTTGATTTAAATTAAATTTGTATAACGATGATCACATTTACAATAATTATTCGATCATATTTTACTGGTTTGACGATATTTGTACAACTAAACGGACAATCTGACACTGTTTCGATGATAAACAACAAAAAAAGAAAAAGAAAGCTGTTTCGTTTCATTTCGATGATTAAAAAATGTGGACCCCCCCTCCCGAAATGTTTCGTTTCATATTTACATGTCCGGTTCGATGTTTTGCTGTCTTAATTCGAATTCGAGGCGAACTATTTTGTCGAGCCGAATTACACTCATCGTAGGTAATCAGTCAAGATTACCCCTTTTTTAATTGTTTGTTGGAACCACAGAATAATTACAAAACACTATCCTCTCCCTATGTTAAGAATAGCTTTCGAAATAATACCGCTATAATAATTCAGCACGGTACCAAGAATACATAAGTACTGAACTTTTTAAAATCGTCCATGGTAAATTTTTATTTAATTTCCACCTAAACATTTTCCTTTAAATTTATGACTTTTCTCAGGTTTTCAGGTATGCTGAAAACGAATATTGCATTGAAATTTTTAACAAATAAATAGTTTTATAAACATTAAGCAATATATCTTTTTATGTTAAAAGTGGTGGCCATAGTTGTGCGCAAAAATTTGCTTGCGCTTAAAGAGAACTTTTTCTTTAAATAATAAACAATTATTATTTATTTTAAACAATATATACAGAATTTTTATTATATTATAAACAATATAAATTGAATATGTTGTAATCTGAAACAATGTAAACCATTCAAAATTTTAATTTCACACACCATAAATAGATCTTTTTCATAATTTTTAAAGAAATATTAAAATTATAAGAAGTGCTGTAAATATTAAAAAAAAAAATAATATGTTCTAAGTTGATATTTCGGTAAATATTTACCTTAACTACAACAGAACACCGACCAATAAAATTTGGTTCCTTAAAGGTCTTCGAGGTCGCTGACAACGAATTCAAACCCGCCGCAAATTTACCATTGGCATGGTATTAACCCCTGAATCCTCGCACTATTTTGTCCCATATCACCGTATTCATTAACGCTATGCAGTAGTAGTTCTTATTGAAATGTATGTGCGCGTAGTCACGTGATCTTTCACAAGGCGCATGGGTACATGGCGGATGTTTTAAATGACAGGAAATATTTTTCATAAAATAAAAAAATAGTTTTCATCTCATTGAAATACTTTAAATAAAATTTTTTAAATAGTTTTCACCTCATTTATAGTAAAAAAAATGTCAGTAAGTTTTCACGAGCGGTTTACAAAAACATTTGTTTTTCGTCCTTTTTTTTAGTGGGGTATTCAATTATAGAATTTGTATGGATTTTAACAGGTGCTTCTTCTGAAGTTCAATTTATCGTTTTTTTTAACAGGTGCTTCTTCTGAAGTTTAATTTATCGCTTTTTTTTTTTCGTAAGTAACGTGCCGATATACATCGAGCGGTTTACAAAAACATTTGTTTCTCATCCTTTTTTTTGAGGGGGTATTCAATTAAAGAATTTGTATGGATTTTAACAGGTGCTTCTGAAGTTCAATTTATCGTTTGTTTTTCGTAAGTAACGTGCCGACATACATCGAGCAGAAGAAGTTTTATTTTTCACAAAAATTCTGATAGATTGTGGGGGGGGGGCGACACCACCCATCATGCCCCTATCAGAATTTTTGTGAAAAATTAAACTTCTTCTGCTCGATGTATGTCGACGCGTTACTTACGGAAAAAAACGATAAATGGGGGGGGGGCGTTCTTATAGAAAAACAGTAAATTAAACTGCAGAAGCACCTATTAAATGATGTACAAGGTCTATAATTGAATACTCCCTTCAAAATAAAAATGAACAAAAATAAAAAATGTTTTTGTATATCGCTCGTGAAAACTTATAATTTTAGATCAATTAAAAAGCATCAAAAACTACGTAACACAGAAAAATGAACCACATTTTGTTTTTGAAAACTTTCTTGTTATTTAAAATGTCTGCTAAAAAATTCTTCCACGATGTGACAAGTAACTTTACTACGCGCGTTCACGCTGCACTGCTGCACGCATCATGTAAAAATAGCATAAACGAAGGCGGTGAGATGGCACAAAATAGTGCTAGGGTTCAGGGGTTAGTACCATGCAGTCGGTAAATTTGTGACGGGTTTGAATATCAGATTCGTTGTCAGTGACCCCGAAAACCTATCGAAACCAAATTTTATTGGCCGGTCTTCTGTTGTAGTTAAAGTAAACATTTACCGATATTTCTATTAATATTATTATGATTTTATCATTAAAAAGATATTCATTGTTTAAAATTATTTTTTAAATTGTTTTCATGGTAACGGTGACTACATGAATTTAGTTCCTTTTATGCGATATAGGGTTTGAGATTATTTTCCCACCTAAACTCCAGCCTTGTGCCTAAACCTACACTTAGATTCCATGAACAAAGCTTATTTCTTAGAAACTCTGTTCCGTTTTCCTGCTTTCCAACTGACTACAATATGGTTGTATTCAAGTCCAACGTGAACAAATGCTTGATAAGCCATCCCCTTAAGTAATCCAAATTTCCACTAATAATGATGACTACGACATGTTCTCCTTGATCAGTGTGCTCTCATTAACCCTTATCCTCGAATGGCCCCCGGGTCTTGATAATTGGTGACTTCTTTATAAAAAAAAAATCAAAATAAGTAAAAAATAAAAATTCACCGTTTTGGAGAGTTCTGTTAAGAGGAGCCGCCGCCAAAAAAATAAAAAATGACAAAACTTTAGGGTTTTAATGCTTTTAGGGCACAACCTAATAAAATAAATAATTCAATACAAGCTTCTGAAATGACGAACGCAACAACTGCATAAAAGGTAACACAGAAAAGCTTTATTAAGGAGAATGTGATATGTTCCTTGTCAAAAGCTGGACTCCGGTCACCTGGCGTTATCGCAGTAGTTATTCCAGTGGAATCGTCGATACAGTTAGAAATAACACCGAGGTGGAGAGAGAGAGAGAGAGAGAGAGAGAGAGAGAGAGAGAGAGAGAGAGAGAGAGAAGAAAAGGGAGGTCTGTTCCGTTTACTGTCTCTCTCAGTAAGGACGAGTTGTTATTCTACAAACCGGATGCTGGCCGATTTCCTTAGGGGATAGGAAGGATCAATGCGCTGTACCTCTGATTGGTCAATATGTGGCCAACTAGCACAGGGGAGAGGCAAGAAAAAAAAGTTCCATTTGTTTCTGCTACATAACCCCCTGCTTAGGCTGAAAGGCCACAGAGAAAAAGATTGCATAACAAATAGCAAAAAATAAAAATATCTTTTATTTTACGAGAAAGAAAAAAAAATGTTCTTACTTTTCTGTGAAAAGTTTGGGAATATTTGCAACTTCTTTTTGTAATAGCGTATTTTTTTTTTAAAGGGAAAACAAGGAAAAAATATTTTCTTAACAGAAATACAAAGTTTTACGCAGTCTCTTCGGCCAATGTATCTATCGACGACCACGTGTAGTGGTGACATGATTGACTTCATTTGGAGCATTTACTTCAGGTATATGCATATATTGATTTTATGGTCTGTTTCCTAGGGGGCATCGGTGGTAGCTTACTGAGATAGGCTCGTAGTCTGTTTACATACAGAGCTGAGTCAGTTGTTGTATCCTCTATCGGGGTCAGTATCTGACCTGGTAACGATAGAGGTGCTCCATAGACTAGTTTGGCTGCAGAATAACCCAAGTCCTCTTTGATTGAGGCAGGATAGCCAAGAAGGACGACCAGTTAGTACTCGCTCCATCACTGTTGGTCAGAGTAAGCACGTAATTCTGCTTTCAATTTGTGATGGAAGCGTTCTATCATCCCGTTATAAGCTGGGTGATAGCTTGTTGTCCAAATGCATGTGATCCCTAGGATCCTGGACAGTTCCCGGAAGAGGTGGGATTCGAATTGTACACCACGATCAGTGGTGATGGTGGTGGGAACTCCATAACACGATATCCAACCTGATATAAGGGCTCGTGCTACAGATTCAGCCGAAATGTCATTTAGGGGAATAGCTTCAGGCCACCGTGTGAAACGGTCTAGGCAGGTGAGGAGATAAGTAAATCCCTGACTGACCGGCCATGATCCAACCAAGTCTATGTTAATATGCGTAAACCGAGCGTTTGGGGTGTTGAATGTTCCAAGGGGTGCACGGATATGCTCCTGTACCTTTGACTTTTGGCAAGCTACACAGGAACGTGTCCAGGCAGTGATATCACGCCTCATATTTGGCCAGAAAAATCTAGCTGTAATCAGCTTCACTGTGGCTTTGCATCCGGGGTGTGCCAGGTTGTGTAAAGTGTTAAAAACAACTCTACGATGAGTCTTTGGAACAAATGGTCGAGGTGAATCTGTTGAGGTGTCACAGATGATCTGCGTGTCCGAGGTAGGTACGGGCAGGTATGTGAATTTGCAAGTCGCAAATTCAGGTGACGATGGATCCAACGTGTCCAGACTTGACTGGTCTAAGGCCATCTGCTGTAACTCGATATCCGATGGTGAGGACAGAGAATTAATGGGAAGGCGAGACAAGGCGTCTGCCGCTGTGTTCTGCTCACCAGAGATATATCGGATATCGCTGGTAAATTGCAACACAAAATACAAGTGGCGTGTTTCGCGGGGAGAATATTTGTCCGGCATAGAACGAAGTGCGTATGTAAGCAGACGAAGATCAGTGTAGATCACAAATTGACGAGCCTCGAGTGAATGTTGGAAGTGTTTCACTGTAAAGTACATTGTCAGCAGTTCACAGCCAAACGTGCTGTAACATTCAGTTGTCGCGAAAAGTATGCAAGAGGTTGTAACTGTTCTTGGTGCTGCTTCCATATTTTGTTCAGTAAAAAGAGACAAACAAAATATGAGGGGGGGCTACAAAATGCTTAATATTATGCAATAATATTTTCAAATTGGTTTTAATCTTGCGATAAAATAGCTGACAAGAGTCATGTTTATATGAATGAAAACTTAACATTTTAAAAAATATTAAAATACAATTAATTAAAAATCCATGTTGTAACAGAACATTTTGAAATAATGCAATTTTAATCGTTTAATTTTTTAAAAATTAATTAATGTTTACGAAGTTTTCCTTCTTGGCAATTCAACTGATTATAGTATACATTAATTCGAAAATGCTATTTAAAAAATATAATAATATTAAGTTTATTTAAGTAATTTTTTAATTGCAAATTCAAGGTAAATTTTTGTTCAATATGTGTATTTAAATTTTTTAAAAATAAATATTTTTTTTACTTATTTGAACTCTTATGTTTCATAATAAATAGAAATTTCTATAGATTTAAATATATTTTGTTCGGATTTCGAAAAAATAAATGGGGGGGTGTTCAAACATGTTTTTCCTCACATACCCACACCCACATGTACGCACGCACATACGCACAAACACGTACACATATTCACGTTCACGTACATACACTCACATTCATGTGCTTACACACACGTTAACGTACACACACATACGCACACACAGGCAACGTCACTTCCCCTGGAAAGGAAATACAGACATGCATAGTCAGAACACTGAGCCCTGTATAAAAGTCAACACAAACTTTCAACTTCCTCTTTCTTCCCTTTTTGCCTTGGCTCGTCACCCAGGCAAGTTCGCGTCCACAGCTAGTGACCTGACGATACCTTCACGCAGCTTATGGCTACACCATGTGCGCGCAGCTTTACTGATATCAACCCTCTATCGCTTTCTTTGTCGACACGCTGGACTGCCATTCCCATTTCCACTACTTTACTCACTCCTTTTCTCGACACGCAGACATGAACACGTGTTACACCTAAAACATCTATTTTTCAACAGAAAATAAACGGCATGTTTATTTTATTCAGCAATTGAGTTTTTGTTTCCTTCATTCCATTCGTTTCATTATTTTCTTTTGTAGCGAGTTAGGATATTTATATCCTGGTCCGCAACAGGGGGAACACGCACTAAAAAAATATTTCCCCTCGTATCTTTTACGAAAATGCATTTTATATGTAATTTAATTCTAAAATGGATAGGTATTGAAAATTTCACGAAAATCTGACCATTAGTTGATTTTTGCTAGATTTATTAAATACGGGTATGTTTTCACGTTCGGAATGTCTACTACATGGAAACGTTATTTTAAAGCGCCAATTATATAAACACGATTTTCGTCTCGCAATTTCATTATTTTCGTTCGATGGTTTATTTTGCTCTTCTTTTAAATGGTACAAAAGTTATACTGATAATATTAATTTATAATAAAGTTACATCGTGTTACATATAGGGTTGGGTAATTCTGTGATGACTTTTGGCAGTCCCTACGGATCAAATTTCTATATCCATTTAACGTACAATGAGCACCCACTTTATGGGCACCTTTTTTAGGGAAGGGGGGGTCTAGTAACTTTTACTTTTAGGGAGGTATTTGGAAATTGTGACCTGATAACCCAACACAAAACCTACATTAAAAAAAAACTTGTTTTCTATGGATTTTCGAGTGTGCTGAAAACGAACATCCGTACTTGTACAGTTTAATCAAGACAAAAAATGAAAATATCGGAAAAAGGTTATATTGTACATATCCGTTTTCACTTAATTTGATCGAGTAGTTCTTTTTTTTTACAGCGGAAAAACATGTTTTTATGACAGCACATTGAAGGTATACATCTTTGAATCATTAATTTTTTTTGTTTAGATTTTTAGAAACGCCACGGGGATATGACTCAATTTAAAACGCCGATACTCCTTCCCCATCTTTAATACAAGTTATTGAACCGAATATAAGCATTAAAATTCATAACTTATCCAGGTTGGTAGAAGAGTAACTTATCGAACCGAATAAAAGCATTAAAATTCATAACTTATGCAGGTAGGTAGAAGAGTAACTTATCGAACCGAATAAAAGCATTAAAATTCATAACTTATCCAGGTAGGTAGAAGAGTAACTTATCGAACCAAATAAAAGCATTAAAATACATTACTTATCCAGGTAGGTAGAAGAGTAACTTCTCGAACTGAATAAAAGAATTAAAATACATACTTTATCCAGGTAGGTAGAAGAGTAACTTATCGAACTGAATAAAAGAATTAAAATACAACACTTATCCAGTTAGGTAGAAGAGTAACTTATCGAATTAAAAAAAAGCATTAAAATGAATAACTTATCCAAGTAGGTAGAAAAGTAACTTATCGAACCAAAAAAATGCATTAAAATTCATAACTTATCCAGGTAGGTAGAAGAGTAACTTATCGAACCAAATAAAAGCATTAAAATACATAGCTTATCCAGGTAGGTAGAAGAGTAATTTTTTATTTTTACATAGGCATCACCACATTATCAAGGCCAAGAGGCCACTCAAGGATAAGGGTTAAAGAGTGTACAGTATAAATTGGACAATATAGTAATCGTTAGTAATGAAAATTTGGTAAATTTGATAACTTATATGGAACGGCTCATCAAGAACTTATTTACGTTAGATTTGAAGACAACCATATTGTAGTCAGCCGGAAAGCAGGAAAACGGAAGACAATTCCACAGGCGTGCAGTTCTAAGAAAGAAGCTTTGTTCATGGAATCTACGTTTAGGTTTAGGCACAGATAAAGAGTGGGGGGAATTATTGATAGTGTTTACAGCTAGACGAGTGTTTCTTGTGAAAGTTTGGCGAGGAGGGACCATAGATTGAAGCTCAGTCGAACACTTTCCATGAAAATAACGATGCATCAGAGACAAACTCGCAACATCTCTTCTGTGAGATAGAGGTTGCAAGGAAGAGAAAGGGACATCTCCTACGAGGCTACGAAGTCTATTTTGAACTCTATCAAGGCAGGAAAAGTCCTTTCTAGCAGCTCCTGCCCAGATGTGGCAACAGTATTCCATCCTTGGACGTACCTGGCTCTTATATAGATAGAGAATAGCATCAGCAGTGAGATATCTACCGGATCGATAGAAAGATCCCACCATTTTTCCAGCGGCCTTGGCAACAGATTTGATGTATGTGTTCCATTTAAGATCAGGAGTAATGGTCAAGCCCAGAAGCTTGTCAAAACTTGAGGCCTCCTGAAGACGAGAGCCATTCATTTCAATTGATGCCAGATGTGGATCAGAATGTTGATGATGTAAAGAGAGAAGCTTGGTTTTAGATGCATTAAAAGTAACCAGCCACTCCTTACCCCATTGTACTACGTGCTCAAGATCAGAGGAGAGAGAATTGGAGAGAACTTGGTCGTTTACTGTCTTAGATGTGCTACCATAAATGGTAGTGTCGTCAGCATAAATGTCTACAAATGATGTAAGGATGTGATTTGGGAGATCATTAATGTAGATCAGGAAAAGAGTTGGGCCCAGGATGGACCCCTGAGGGACACCGGCATTAATACTGTGAGCTTCTGATTTTTGCCCAGCAACTACTACTCTTATAAACCTATCAGAAAGAAATGATTTAATAACTGAGAAGACATTTCCAGCAATACCATAGCTAGAAATCTTATGAAGTAAACCTTTATGCCATACCCTATCAAAGGCCTTAGATATGTCAAGAGCAATTGCCCTAGAAAAGTTGCCTCCGTTGAGAGATTTGCTAATCATATGAGATATAACTGTAAGCACATCTGCTGTAGATCTAACAGAACGGAAACCATATTGAGTGTCACTAAGAAGGTTATTTTTGTTGAGATGGTTGATTACTTCTGTATTTAACACAGATTCCAGCAACTTACTCATGACGCACAGGAGACTTATTGGCCTATACTGAGAGGGGGATGAGCGATCACCTGAATTCTTAAATACAGGGCATACTGATGAGATTTTCCAGGGAGATGGGCAACTATTCTCCTTAAGACAACGTTTAAACAGTTTTGTAAGTATGGGCGCTAATTCAGGTTGAAGTTTTTTTGAGTACTATAATTGGAATACCGTCAGGGCCAGTTGCTTTACTGGAATCAAGGTTTTTGATTAGTTTGGCAACATCACGTACAGATATACGTATATCACATAGCATGTTTTCTGATACAGGAGGAAATATTGGGAGTTAGCGGCCTTGATCGCAAAGGGTAGAATTAGCTGCAAAGTTCTTGACAAAGAGTTTGGCTTTGTCTGATGCTGACGAGATTACCTCAGGTCCATTGATAATAGTTGGGATGGAGCACACGCTTCTGTTCAGGATTCTGTTTGCTATTTGCCAAAACTGGTGGGAACCAAGCAGCTGCTCTACTACTTTGGACTTAACAGATTGAGCATACAACCATCTTGCATTCTTTATTACTTTCTTACAATGGTTGCTGGCAGTCCTGAAAGTGGCTTTAGTTTCCATACATCTATTACGTTGGAAACAGTGGAAAAAGTGATTTCTGTGCGCAATGGCAGCAGCACATTCTGGAGAGAACCATGGCTGCCTGTTAGGTTTTTGCTGAAACTTTTTCGAGGGTATGAAACGGTCAATATCTACAATTAACCATTCCGTTAGGTCTAATACTATAGAGGACACATCCTTTTTAAACATGGAATGCAGAGGTAGATCAGATATAAATGTACGGAAGCTATCCCAGTCAGCCTTAGTGTATCGATATACTGTACGATGGAGAGGTACGTCTGGGGACTTATTACATTTCATTTTTATCTTAATTGATACAACAGAGTGGTCGGAAGATCCAAGAGGCGACAGAACAGAAACTGAACATAGTTCAGTGCAAGTTTTGAGAAAAAGGTCTAGTAGGCTCGCATACTGGCCGTCATTATCAGGCACATGGGTGGGTTCGTGAACAATCTGAGTGAGGTCATAGGCAATGGAGAAATCATGACAGAACCTCCCCTCATCATCGGTCTTGTTTGAGTGGGTCAACCATTCGACGTTGTGAACATTGAAGTCTCCACATACGTGAATGTTAGCTGAAGGATAAGCAGATAGGACTTGGTCAATTTTCTCAGATATGCTTTGAAAGATAGTAACTCCGCTGTTGTGGGGGCGATAGAGAGTAAATATAAATGCCGTAGTGTGAGCTAAAGCAACCCGGAAGCACATATAGGGTAAGTTAGGATCTTCCCTGGAGATGTCCCTACCACATGGAAAGCTATCTTTAATATAGGCACATATTCCATGCCCATGGCGATCTTGGGGGTCAGATTTAGAAGTTAAGTTAGAGTATCCTTTAATTGCGAACTCTTCTAGGGAAATAGCCTGTCCACTGCCAGTTTCACTTAAAAATAAAAGGTCTAGTTTAGTCTCCTGTAACTGGAAGGTTAAAACGTAGACCCCTGATGTTGGAGAAGGAGACATGGTAGTAGGGGTCTACGTTGGAAGTTGGAGAACCGGGTTTAATCGTGTATTTTTTCTTGAAACTTGTCATGATGAAATTTTGGAATTCGTGGACTAGGTCGTCAGATTTACTTAGAGCAGGACAGAGAGGGGAAACTAAGAGAGAAAAAGAAACGAAGATTTTTTTTTATTATTTGTAGCTAATGATAAGGTAAAGCCGTAACAATTACCCACTAGTATGGCATCGAGAGGCCCCACCAGAAGCTACTGCATAGTCCAGAATCCATTCACCAAATGGCAATACAGCAGCCCCAGTACTTTGCACCTGCTGATAGGACAGCCTCCTTAGTGGTTAATCCAAGGTTCGGGTCCCTGACTATCAGGCAGATAACGTCAGCCCAGACAAAACGTTTACCTCCAGCACCCTTACTAGTGACATGGCTACAAGGATAGACATAGAAACAGAAAATTTCCGCCATCACTGCCAACAGTTCGCGCAAAATACTGCCAACCTAGAAAACAGCTTTTTCTTCTCCCTTTGTCAGAAAAATCACTCATTAAAAAATGAGGACTGAGGGACAAATAAGAAGAAGCGAGAGTAACAGGAGCTGCCGATAACACATCCACAATGCGTTTTCTACTCTCCATTAAAAAAAAATTATTAAGTATTCTACTTAATAAAAGTCCGACAGACGTGTTTAAGGGAAAGTATAGTGATAGATTCCCCTCTCGCGAACTAAGAATGAGTACAATTTCGTAATCTATTTTTGCATTCAACTCGGTAGATAAATAAACATTTATGGACGAGAAAAAAAGCTAGCATTTAATAAAACAGAAATACATAAATGAAATACTGAAATGAAATGGAGTTATTAATATTTGAATCTAAAAATAAAAAGTATGATTAAAATTGAAATCACTTATCTCAACAAAAACACGTCCGTCTCCAAAATGTAAACTGAAGTGAAGAATTTAAGTTAACAGCGTTCAAAAGATTTTTTTTTTAAATTAACCGTTAAAAGAAAAGCGTGATTTTATTCTGAACTTAAGTTAGTCACGTTTTAAGAAACTTACGATATAAAAGAAAAGCGGATGGGGGGGGGGGTTCTTCCGAAAGTTAGTTGGTGACGTTATAAGTAATTGCGAGATAAGATGGAAGTCAGCGGAATTAAGGGGTGTGGACTGAAAAGGAGTAACTTATTGAACTGAATAAAAAATTAAAATACATAACTTATCCAGGTAGGTAGAAGAGTAAGTTATTGAACTGAATAAAAGCATTAAAATCCATAACTTATCCAGGTAGGTAGGAGAGTAACTTATCGAACTGAATAAAAGCATGAAAATACATAACTTATCCAGGTAGGTAGAAGAGTAACTTATCTTACTTTGTCACTTTTTTTTTTTTTGGCTTCTCTTAACAAAACACCCCAAAACGGTGAATTGTTATTTGTAAATATTTTGAATGCACCTAATATTTTTCTACTTTATTTTTTGTTTCGGTGAAAAGTGAAGATACAGAATAAAATAATTAAAACTAATAAAAAAGAAAAAAGAAAAAAGTTTCGTTTCGTTTCTTTTGCGTAGCATATGATTTCATGTTTTTGTTTTTACTTCAAGTTCTGCTTCTTGCTACAACTTTGAGACGAACTATATTACCTTTTATTTTACTAATTATCTTTCAAATAGTCACAGAAAACTAGTATTTATTTTGCAAGGGATTTTGGGTTTTACAAGGAATTTAACTTCTTAATTTAGATGAATTTGTCAGTTTCTTCCAACGTGAAAACAGTTTTGATTGTAATTTTTTTTCACCTTTAATTTTTTACATTTAATCTCTTTAATTAATTTTTCTCGTATAGATTAACTTTAGATTAATCTTTTAAACACAATAAAAAAATAATCGAAAATCTATATAAAAAATAAATAAAAATACGAAAAACGATAGTTATCTTTTTTTTTTGTACTCATGCAGAGTCATCCGTGCTGAAATAATAACGTTATTAATTAAAATGCCATTCTAAACATGGAGAGTGTTTTGTACCTATTCTGTACTTTAACGTTACAATTGAAAAAAAAAAACATATAAAACTTAAATTAAACTTGGAAAAAAGAGTTTTTTTTTTTAAATAGCGCGGATCACTCTCTGCATTAGGACCAAATAAATAAAAATACGAAAAGGCGGCGTTAAAAACTATCAGTTTCCACCATTAAATTGCACGTGCAACGAATTAGAGAATTAATAAAGATGAAACTTGTAATCTGTTCTCTCTCATGTAAATATTAAAATGTTAAATAAAATAATACTAATTTTATCCGTGATATTCACAAAATAGATCGGCTCTATTTCGAAATGATTTCTTTTTTTATTTTTCCTCTTCAATTTTGTTTTCTGCGAACTTGCTCTTCCGTTCGTCATCTTGAATGTTAAGTTGAGCTTGTAAAGTCAATCACATTTGAAAAATCGTTTCCTTTATAAAAACAGATAAAGTTAATCGAAAGCAGATCATAAAACAAAAACGTAAGTATTACTACATGGCGCACGTATGTGTATTTTTTATTTTCATCTTTTCTTTCATCGGATTATTATCGAATGGTCACTAATTTATCAGATTTTGTTTTCAATACTGACTTAAACATAAAAAAACGGTCAATACGTAATTCTTTATGTTATCAGTGGTGCCCAATTCTGTATGCGTTTTCTCGTACAGAGTTGATAACATTTTTATTGATTTTTGTTCTTTAATGTCCCTGTGTCTTTATTGAAACATGAAATCAGAAAAAAAAAGCGAATAATCCTAATGAAAATGTTGATTTATCGTTGAAAATTTTTCGCTATCGATTGTTTTTATTTTCAATATTGACTTAAACAACAAAAAAACCTTCTTTATCGTTTACCAAAAATAAATAAATAATTTTATGAATTTTATGTTTTTAACTGTTTCACAAGTTCAAAATATCAGATTTTGTTTTCACTACTGATTTAAACATAAAAATGTCAATGTCTAAAATCTTTGAAGATTACAAATATTCTTTATAATGGCGACTTTTAAAGGTTTTCCAGAGTGCTGAAAATAAATAAATACTTCAAAAGTGGCACAGAGTATTAGTTTTCATGACACGAGGAAATTATTTTTTCAAAAAGTGCGGATCACTTTTATATATAAATTTAATGTAAAATGAGCACCCACTTTCTGGCCACATGGTAATATCTGGAGTAGGGACGGCCTGAATGCCGTTTTGGTAAATTTTAACTTATTTTCCACCTTAATAGTCATCTTTACCATGACAAATTCTATCGGTTTTCGGGTATGCAGAAAATGAATATGACATTTAAAATTGCCATAAACAAGTAGTTGTATGGATATTAAGCTAAGTAATTCTTTATGTATCCAGTAGTGGCCACCATTCATAACATAAGGAATTACATTGCTTAACATTCGGAAAACTTGTTATTGTCTTGTTAACTAATTTTTTTCTTTTCAAGAATAAGTTTCTTTTTTTCTATTGTAAAATATCTTAAGTTTCTTTTTTCTTTTATTAAATGTTTTAATACAGAAGAACACCTGATGCATGGTGAATACCATCTGATAATTTAAAATTAACATCGGTAGATGACACTTGATGACTTCAATGCTTGAGTTTATCAACAAGAAAAAATTAATTTCATTTGTCTTTCTCATAATCTTTTCTTTCATAACTTCTTCCTAATGCTTCGCATACTCTGTCGAAATGGTTAGCTGAAATCATCTTCCTAAGTGTCACGTATAGAACAAACCCTGAGAAACTTCCCCACTTCCAAACTCCAAGCTAACTCTAGGCCTTTCCAAATGGATCCTATTATTGTGGTTGACAACACAATTGATGCAAATGGGAGATAACTCGTGTTCAAAATATTTGCAATTTTTGATGTCATGCTATGTGTCATGACTCTCCGTTCCATCAATAGCCTTTCCCATTGATGTTGACTCCTCCATATTGAGATATCAGTTTGTTCTGTGGCTCAATCACTATCTAACTCATTGGACTTTCATCAATCAACGTTGCCCACAGATGTTTCACATGCGCCTTCTGGTGGTTCTTATAAAAAAAAACAGATTTCCAATCTTAAAATCTAATGACTTCATTTTCTTATCTTTGTTTTCTATCAGTTTTTTCCTAACTCTACAAGGCATTAATATATTATCTAATGAGAGGATCACGTCTCTGTTGTAGAACAAGTAGTATGGTGATAATTTTATTGTTTCGCTCACATGAAATCTGACAGCTGCCAACATTTGGTTTATTTATATATATATATATATATATATATATATATATATATATATATATATATTGCTGAACTGTCATGCATCATTCTATGAAATCTTTCTATTTCGTTCTTTGTATGGTGATAAACTAATGTTGTTACATGATTATGTTTATATCCTTCAATGCCTTCTTCATCACTTTGTAAACATTTTCCGGCCCATTATCTGTTAACAGCTGAGTTGGTGCCCAAATCTGAGGAGAATTTGATCAAACAACAGATGCCCCACCATTTTTGCCTTCTTATTAGGCACCGCAAAAGCCTCCAGCCAACCAATATACGATATCAATGAAAGTCACTATGTACTGGTTACCCAAAAGTGTCTTTGGGCCTGAAAATATCCAATGCTAGTTTTATGAAAGGAAAAGGAAGCAGATTGCACTTCTGCATTCTAGGTTGTTGCTTCCTCAGATCTCTGGTTTGGTACATTTGATACATTTCCTACGTATTCATTCGCCTCCTTAAATAAACACCACCAGAAATATTTTTGCTAAATGACATCAAACGTCTTTTCCATGACCATTATTGTCCTGGTATTATGCTACCATTTTTTAAAGGTGCGACGATACATATAACTTTATCAATAGTTTGTTGTTGGGTTGGGACAAGTAATACACTATCTCGTCCATCTCTATGAACTTTTTTGTTCTGCATCCACATCTTTGAATCTAAACATTTCATTATCTTCCTCTTGTTCCCTAATTTAATAAAAACCCAACAACGTAGGATGGTCGTGCGGTAGTGATGAACCCTAAAGCTTCTGATTTGTTGAAAACTATTTTGGCTCAAACAAAATGATTCAAATAATTGCTATCATCTATTTCTACCAGGATCCTCATTGTCTCGACTAGAGGTCCACACAAACAGCGTCCTTCCTTCTCAAGTACCATCTCGTTTGCATATCACTAAGTTTATGAGATAAGAAGCAAATTTGTTTTTAACATCATTACCCTCGCTCAGATCATAGATCATTTTTTTACAAGGTGGTCATCACTTATCAAGACCCGGAAGCCATTCGGGGATAAGGTTTATTGCATGTACAGTATGTTAGTGTTGAGATTTGATAAAGTGTCTTACTTAAGGGGACGGTTAATCAGGAATTTGTTTGTCGGACTTGAAGACATCCAGGTTGTAGTCAGGTGGGAAACAGGCAGACGGAACAGAGTTCCACAGGCGTGCAGTTCTAAGAAAGAAGCTTTATTCATGGAATCTACGTTTTGGTTTTGACAGATAAAGAGTGGGGAATTTTTTGGGCAGTGGTTTCAGCTAGACAGGTGTTTTCCGTGAAAGATCTGCGAGGGGGACCAGGGATCAGAGCTCAGACGAGCACTTGCCATGGAAGTAACGATAAAACAAAGACAGGCTCGTAATGTCTCTCCTGTGAATGGGGTATATAGCCAGAACTGGACAAAGTCAAATCGATAAAATCTGTGACACAAAATTTGTGACAAACTTTGTGGCATCTGTGTACATTCTGTAATTCTTTCTCATGATCAGAATAAGCCAGTATAACCATATCTGTGAGCCTCGGTTATAGGCTGTCAAAGGCAAAATGATGTGTGACGTCACATTAAAACCCCACATATTTCATCATTAGATGAACTAACGGCTAGGCAATCTCAGAAAAATATTTTATAAATAATCAATAATATGACGTCATACCAATGAAATAATATGACCTCCTACGAATGAAATAATATGACGTCATACGAATGAAATAATATGACGTCATACCAATCCAAGCTCTGACTTTTCTCACACGAGTTAGAGTTGGGATTTTTTTGATTTGACTTTGTCCAGTTCTGGCTATATACCCCATTCACTAATTTGAAACCCAAATTCTGTACTTCTCCTAAAACCTAAAAGTCTGTTGCGAAGGTCGCTGGAAAGATGGTGGGATCCTTCTACCGCTCCAGAAGATATCTCACTACTGATGTAATTCTCTATCTATATAAAAGCCAAGTACGTCCAAGGATGGAATACTGTTGCCATATCTGGGCAGGAGCTGCTAAAAACAGCCTATCCTGCCTTGACAGAGTACAAAATAGACTTCATGGCTTAGTGGGGGATGTCCTTTTCTCTACCCTGCAACCTCTCTCCCACAGAAGAGACGTTGCGAGCCTATCCTTGTTTTATCGTTATTTCCATGGCAGGTGCTCGTCTGAACTCCAATCTCTGGTCCCCCCTCGCCAATCTTTCACGAAAAACACCCGTCTAGCTGAATCCACTGTGAAAAATTTCCCCCACTCTATATCTGTGCCTAAATCAAAACGCGGATTCCATGAACAAAACTTCTTTTATAGAACTGCACGCCTGTGGAACTTTGTTCCATCTGCCTGCTTCCCTCTGGACTACAACTTGGATGTCTTCAAGTCCAATGTTAACAAATTCCTAATGAACCGCCCCCTTAATTAAACACTTCATCAAATCTCCACACTAACTTACTGTACTTGCAATAACCCTTATCCCTGAGTGGCTTCCGGGCCTTGATAAGTGGTGATCACTGTGTAAAAAAAAACAAAAACAACCCACACTGATAGCTTTTACCCTGAGCTTGTACTTATGTAAACTGGCCAGTAATATCCTATCTATGTGATCTAAGTTACTTTCCATAGTATCTTAGAATATTAAAATATCATCCAAATACGGTAATGCATAATCTTTTTGTCCCTGTAGAACTATGGACATTAATTTCAGAAAGATCCCGGGGGTGTTTGCAAATTCAAATGGTATCACATTAAAGTGAAATAAACACCAGTGAACGAAGTTTCCTCTTTATCGTTCTTACTTAATTTTACCTGTCTGTACCCTGTGTAGGAAGTATTTGGCTGACCCAAGGGGGCTTATATGTCATCAATGACTGGTAACACTGAGGCATACTTCTTCGTGAGTTTATTTAAAACCCTAAAATCTATGCAAATTTTTTTATTACTGTTAAGTGTTGAGACATTATGTTGAACAAAGATGGCGGTAGTAAATCAAATCGCAAAGAATCAATGCAGTCATGATCTCAAGTGTTGATTATTTCTTAATAACAAAGATTTTTCCTTTTAGATGACGAAGGACTTGTTTTGCATGAGTTAAGTCATTAATTGTCAGTTTTGATAAGCTTTTGGATAGCTTTGTTACAGTGTAAAATATATCAGGTCTAGTGATGGTCATCAAATAAATTAGACTTTCAATAAGTTCTCGTATAATCGATTGCCTGTTAATTAAGTTTCGATCTCTATATTCTTATTTATATCAATCTCAATGGGAGTGGTTGGCAATCTCACATTCCAAACTTCAGCAGGATTTTTCAATGTACCATGATTGGTTCATTGTTATAGTTTCATTTTCACAGGTAAACTTTATACCGACGAACTATGACAATTGTCAAAGATTGGTCATTTTAAATTTTTTGTTTAACTTCTTTTTTAACATCTTTTAAAGTGTTGCCTCAGAATTATGTAAAGATTTCTTAGTTCAAGAGAAAGGTTTCCAAGTTCAACAAAAAACATCTTAATAAGATCGGAGGTAAAATAGAAACGTTGTGAAAATAACACCTAAGATGAGAACAGTATTCTGAAGAATCCAAATAATATGAATAATCAAACTTCACCTACAAAATGAAAAAAACAATTATTTTTAGTCAAATTAAAAAAAACAATTTTGTTAAATAACCAGTATTTAATAAAACTATACTAATTTTTTTAAAAAATTCATTAACAATAAATGTTTTGGATATTTTTAATTTAATACAATTTTACCACATGAAATGTATTTTTAAAGATTTATTTTATGTTTCCAGAATTTACAAGTCATTAATGGATAAGAAGAACTTTTCTGCATTGGTGATTTAAAAAGGTTTAAAATAATTATAAATTTCTTCATAAATTTTTTTAAAGTTGAAATTTATTAGCGTGCCTATCATCATACACTTCATTGGATTTTTACTTTTTGTGAAATCAGATGCAAGCAAACATGAGAGACAAACTACATTCTTGTGAAGTATGTGGTTCTTCTTTTGCACACAAGTCACATTTGTTGCGTCATATGAAAACACATACGGGAGAGAAACCACATTTTTGTGAAGTATGTGGTTCTTCTTTTGCACACAAGTCACATTTGTTGCGTCATATGAAAACACATACGGGAGAAAAACCACATTCTTGTGAAATATGTGGTTCTTCTTTTGCACGGAAGTCACATTTGTTGAGTCATATGAAAACACATACGGGAGATAAACCACATTCTTGTGAAATATGTGGTTCTTCTTTTGCCCAAAAATCACATTTGTTGCGTCATATTAATACACATACAGGAGAGAAACCACATTCTTGTGAAGTATGTGGCTCTTCTTTTGCGCTGACGTCATATTTGTGGAGTCATATGAAAACACATACAGGAGAGAAACCATATTCTTGTGAAGTATGTGGTTATTCTTTTGCGCAGAAGTCAAGTTTGTTGCGTCATATGAAAATACATACGGGAGATAAACCACATTCTTGTGAAGTATGTGGTTCTTCTTTTGCACGGAAGTCAAATTTGTTGAGTCATATGAAAACACATACAGGAGAGAAACCACATTCTTGTGAAGTATGTGGTTCTTCTTTTGCATGGAAGTCAACTTTGTTGAATCATATGAAAACACATACAAGGCGTCCCTAATAGTGCTAATAAAATAGCAAGGACTTATGTATGACATAAACATAAGAAGATATCAATCATTCCAGCCAGTATAGGAGCAACTGGGCTAAAAAAAAAAGAATTTCATAAACTATCTAGTGATCAGACGTTGTGAACCAAGTACAAGAGAAATTCAATAAATGAAATAAAAACAGACAAACCCTATTATTGTGGAATATGTGGTTCTTTTGCCTGGAATTCTACTTTATTTCCTCATATGAAAACATACAGGAGAGAAAAAATATTCTTGTTTAATATTTGGTTCTTCTTTTGTATCAAAGTAAGATTGGTTGCATCATATGGAAACATACAGGAAACAATCATAGCAGTTATTATAGGTGTAACAGGGCTTATGAAGAAGAACCTGAAGTCCTACCTAACTAATATTCCCGGTGAACCAAGTGCAAAAGAGATCCAGAAAATTGCACTGAAGGGAAAAACGAGGATACTAAAAAGAGCTTTAGGTTGTTTTCAATAAAAAGTAGTGCAATGTTGGCAGCAGGTTTGGCTGCCCCATACCCAGCGTTACAATCTTCCAAGGAAGAAAAATTAAAAAAGAGACAATGCAGATTCTGCCACACGGAATCGGAAAGTGTGAGTCATCTTGTATCGAGTTACAAGTTTCTTTTAAAGACATGATGGTGTATGTAAGTACCACTACTGAACCATCTGTAAAAAATAAACATGCAGTGTAGCAGCAAGTTCTGGGAACATCAACCTGAAAGAACAGTTGGAAATTATATATATACCATACATTACGACCATGTAATCCCTACAGCCACCTACATTGACAATGCTGCTGTCAAACCTTACATAGTTATATGGAATAAGTCAGAGTGACAACCTTGGATTAAGTGTCATTGATGATGGACGTCTAAACAGAGCTGAAAGAGAGAAACAGACCATATACCAATGTCTCATGTATGATATGAAAAGAAACTGGAATCTTGAGGAGATATCAATCATACCAGTTATTATAGGTGCCACAGGGCTTATGAAGAAGAACCTGAAGTCTTACCTAGCTAATCTTCCTGTTGAATCAAGTGAAAAAGAGATCCAGACAATTGCACTTAAGGGAAGAGCGAGGATACTAAAAAGAGCTCTCGGTTGGATACCTAGCGTTACAATCGTCAAAGGAATAATCAGCGTTAAATGACCCACAAAGGTTGATATGCTGGTAAAATAACCCATCCATCCATCAAAGGAAGAAAATTTAAAAAAGGAGACAAACCATATGCTTGCGAAGTGTGTAGTTCTTTTGCATATGTGTGTGTTGGTATTATTGTCATATGTGTGTTGTTATTCTTGTTATATGTGTGTGCGTTGGTATTCTTGTTATATGTGTGTGTTTTGGTATTCTTGTAATATATGTGTGTGTTGATATTATATGTGTGTGTTGGTATTCTTGTTATATGTGTGTGTTGGTATTCTTGTTATATGTGTGTGTGTGTTGATATTGTTATATGTGTGTGTGTTGCTATTCTTGTTATGTGTGTATGTTGGTATTCTTGTTTTGTGTGTGTATGTTGGTATTCTTGTTATATGTGTGTGGTGGTATTCTTGTTATATGTGTGTGTGTTGGTATTCTTGTTATATGTATGTTTTGGTATTCTTGTTATATGTGTGTGGTGGCATTCTTGTTATATGTGTGTGTTGGTATTCTTGTTATATGGGTGTGTGTTGGTATTCTTGTGATGTGTGTGTTGGTATTATTGTTATATGTGTGTGTTTGTATTATTGTGTTAAAATCTATTACTTTCTCATGCAAAAACGATAGAAAAGAATATGATACTTGGATTATGTTTATAATTTACCTTTAAAAACCAAGTTTTTATTGTCGTGTAAATCTTTCAAATCACCCAAAAGTACATACAGCCTTTATGTTTCACGTTTTAACAGCTGTTTAGTTTTTCAGAATTTAATACATCTGAATAAAACGTTTTAACATTTTTTTTATTTGATACATCTTAATAAAACATTTTAAGTTTTTAATTTTTTTTTAATTTAATACATCTCAATATAACGTTTTAAATAATTTAAAAAATTTTTTTAAATTTAATACATCCCAATAAAATGTTTTCACATTTTTAAATGTTTTTAAAATTTAATACATCTCAGTAAAACGTTTTAACAGTTTTTTATTTTTTTAAATTGTTACATTCAATAAAATTATTTTATATCAAGTTTTATGTCTAAATATCTCCTTAAGGTTTTTAAGCCTTTTATCATTGTTGTTTTCATGTATATGTTTATTGTGCATGGTTATTTAAATACGAGGAACGTTCAATAAGTAATGATATTGACCCTCTTCCGTTTGTTCCTATTTACAATGCCTCCCCACAGGACAGAGTTAGACACCAGAGTCGTTTTTTAATGTGGAGAAAAGGAACAAAAATAAAAATTGTCTCAGTCGAGAAGGATTTCTCCTCCACTGACAGAGAACAAGAAATTGCAGTGCAGCATATGAAGAACAGATACTACACTTTGATCTTGTCCCGAAGGCCAACTATGCAACTTCCGTTTGTTTGATGTCGTAGAATGTATGCATATGCAATAATGTATGCATATGCAATAGTGTATATGTCTATAGGTCATGTGACAAATTACAAAACTGAACTAACAGTTGTTCTTGATTTACAAGTGTTTTAAATTAAGTGTGAAATGGACTCTGCCAAGTGTCATGCAGTGATCAGTTGTCTTATTTGAAATCATGCACACCACAGGAAACTTTTGATGAAATTAAAAGAAACGATGTCACATATTATTCTTGTAAAACGTTGTCATTGTGAATTCCAATATGATATGAAATCTATAGCAGAAGATTCGAGATCTGGTAGCCCTCTATCTGCTATTGATAAAGCAACTCTAAACAATGCGGAGGCTCATTTTTTGAAGATTTATGTTTAAGTATTCGCCAAATCAAAAACAGGTCATGATTAGTGCAGGATCTGTTGAAACTATCTGATGGATTCCTAGGTTGCTGACAAATTTCCAGAAGCAAAAACGCATTGAATATCATACTGTACCGAAGCAAGATTCACTCTAGATGTGTTAAACTGGCTTCCACAATTTACAGGAGTTTATTATGCTTTAATTTTCAGGAAATTAAATAAGTTATCAAAATCATGAGGCGGGGCCTGATCAGCAAATATCCTCCTGAAAAATATCACTCCGATCCATATCACACAATGTTTGAGATCAGAAGCGCAGACGTCCATGAATTTTTTCCCATTCACTTGGCAATATCTTGTATCGTCTGATTTTTACCTCTGCAAGCCAGAAATTTGTTTTTGAAAGTATTTTCCGATGATATGGCTTGATTTATGAATGTCTGCATTTTCTACAAAAACGGTCTCCAGAGATGCATTAAACTAAGCGAGAAATATGAAACTCTGTGATGTTCTTATCTGGAAAAAACTAATAACTGTGCTAATTTTCGTTGTTCTACTTATATGAGAAATTAGACGAGGGCGTTACCAACATTAACGAAACCGGTCGTGTGAACGATCTTATTCAAGTCACCAACGATATGACATTTGGTGTTAAATCATTTCTTAAGCTCTTTCTTTTGTTGAAGGAACGAAAACATGAAATAAAGTTAACAAAATGTTAGAAATTTTCATTAATTAAACTTTGAAATAAATAGTTTTATTTTGCACTTGTTATTTTTTCATGTACACGTGATTTGCAATTAAAAATATGCTTTTCTTCAATGACAATTGTAGATTAGTTGTGACGTGCACATTTACTATAAAAGAAATAAATGAAACACTAATGTATATTACGCTCACCAGTTAGCAAGTGCTATTTAAAAACGTAAACAGAATTTTTGACATGAAAAACTGAAGGAAACAAAATTTATGACAAAACATGTTTATATCTACAATTTTCTAAGAATACAAGTCATTTTCAATAAGTAAAGGTTCTTTATTTAAAATCATGTTTGGTACAGAAAGCAAAATAATCACAAAGCTTAGATATGTATAAGTTAATATGTTCATAGTGTGAATAATATGCACATGTAAATAATATATATGTGAGTGCATGCTACGTTGTATGTGTGTGTATTTACCGTGTTCTTTTTAGTTCGTCACATTTTTAAGCCATGTATTCCGATAGTCTGTGAATAATCATTTGAGGTGATGAATCCACGAGTGACTGCGTCTATGAACTGTTGAAAAGCCTGGGCCGCATTTCTCAATCTGATAGGCATTCTAATGCATTAAAAAAATCTGAATGGAGTTGGGATGGCGGTTTAGAGGATGTCTTCAGGGTCAAGAGGCCGATTTTGGAGAAAATTGATTTTCCGTTGAGCGAATTTAAAAATGCAAGTGAGTTATCTGATAGTTATCCGGTACTTTCGGCTGTTATTGCTCTATAATCACCACAAGGGCGCCAATCAACCAAGGTGTTCTTAGGAAAAATGTGGACCACTTGCTTTGTGACAGACTAATGATGCATAAATCCAGCATGTGTTGGGACTCTTGTTTTGCTCTTTAAGTGATTGGGTCAGAGTCTGCACAGACAGGCGCTTATGGGCGGACCTTGCGTATGTATATGATGGGTGACGCCATGATTGACAGTATCGTTCATGGAGACATGTCGCGTAATGTTTTGAAAATGTTGGTGTGTCGTTTGCGTTTTTTTAGATACGACGGCTTATTTTTTGCTGATTCTGCCTTGCACTGATAGTCTGATATTGTTATTTATTCTACCGCATTTGACGTCGACAAGTATACCACAACAGTGTAGGAAATCTGACTCTAGAATCGTAAATGGGATCTTTGCCACTTTAAATATCCATTGATATGTGCCTTTCAAACATCGATTTGTGACCGTATGTTGGAATGGGGGAGTGGTTCCCAGCTTGTAAAAAGACCGGTGTCTGTGTGTTGTTTCTTTATTAGTTTGCTTGCGATAACACTCGCTTCTGTTCCTGTATCGATGAGAAAATGTATGCTGTAATTCCTGTGACGTAGAAAGTCCAACGCATACAAAGCCAAACGTGTCAGTATCTCTTAGCCATGCTGCTTCCTCTTGATTTAGATGTTTGTGTAAAAAGGATTTTTGTCGACTCAGCGTCTGATTTCTAAACTCCTCTATGAGTTTAACTTTATTTTAAACATCTCTTTGGCGTCCGTGTTGTCTTTGTCGACTTCAGGTAAGAGGAATTGGCGGGGTTTGAGGTTGGTTGACTGGGGAGACTGACGCTGTGACTTCTATTATTTTCTCAGCAAGGTTGACCAAGCCTTTGACCAGTGTTGTCTCCCAAGTGGACGCGAGTATCATTTGAATTCCAGGCGGCAGTCTATTGATGAAGAATTGCTTCAAAATATCGGTTCAAGTGGGTTTCGCCTAGTAGATGCTTTATCGTTTTTAAGAGTTTAGACAGCATCCTATCGCCGTGCTCCTATTCCAGAGACGCTTTTGTTGTCACTCCGACTTTTCATTTAATTAATTGTACCTTAAAAGTGTCGTGTGTAACTAATCCAGGTGGGACCACGATTAAATCGCGCACTTCATACAGTACATTTTTATGATAGTGAAAACATGATGTGGTTGAAAAGCAGAGCAAGAAGTTACAACACAGTGCCAAGACACTCCAAGTTGAAGTTTCGCCTCCTTTAAGCATGGAGTCAAGAAAAAGAAACAAATGACCGCCTGCCAACAAAAAGGAAGCCTGGTCAAATTTGGACAACGATATTTGCGAATTATTGCAACTAACCGGACAAGGAAGCGTTCAAAATCAGTTAAAATATATAAACACAATTATAACTAACATGGCATCTGAAAGTTTTGGTTATGTACTTTAACTTTAGTAATTTAAAATTCATCTGTTACTTATGATAGTTTTGTTGTAGTTTAACTTTAAGTTAAAATCCACCAGTCCAATACGACAGTTTTAACATTTTATATATTTTTTGTTTTAATAAATTTAGTTAAATGACGCAATAAAAGAATCAACTCAATAAGAACATATTTTATTCATTTGAAAACAAGGTTCCTTTTCCTTCGCTGACTGACAAATAGCAAGAAGAACAGAAATTATAAATTCTGCCAAGAGAACAGTAGTACAAATCTTTACAAGGACTTGTAAGATTGGATAACAAAAAAAGATTGGATAAAAAAAATTCCTGTTTTTTTCTCTCTTATTTTCCCTCTCTATCCTGCTCCAACCAAATATGCAGACCTGTTCCACAAATCCCAAAAACCTCAACATGAAGTATCTCCAGAAAAAAAATCGAATAAACCTAGAACCCCATCTTCCAACGTAGACCTCTACTACCATGTCTCCTTCTCCAACATCAGGGGTCTACGTTTCAACCTTCCAGAGGTTGAAACCCAATTACAGGAGACGACACCGGACATATTCTTCTTAAGCGAAACTGGAATAGGGCCGACCACTTCCCTAGATGAGTAACGAATACTCTAATTTAACATCTAAATTTGACCCCAAGATCGCCATGGACATGGAATATGTGCCTACATAAAAGATGGCTTCCCATGTGGCAGGGATATCTCTAGAGAAGATCCTAATTTACCCTATATGTGCTTCCGGGTTGCACTTGTTTACACCACTGCATTTATATTTGCCTCATAAAAACGGAGTTATCTTTAAGAGTATATCTGAGAAAATTGATCACATCCTTTCTGCACATTCCTCGCCGTACATTCACATCTGTGATGACTTCAACGTCCATAACGTGGAATGGCTGACCCACTCAAATAAGACAGACGATGAGGGGAGGTTTTGTCATGACTTTGCCATTGCTTATGACCTCACTTAGATTGTTCACGAGCCCACCCGTGTGCCGATACTACAGGTCAGTATGCAAGCCTTCTAGACCTTTTTCTCTCCACTTCCCCTGAGCTATGTTCATGTTCCGTTCTTTCTTCTTTAGGATCCTCCGACCACTCCATCGTATCAGTTAAGATAAAATTAAATGCAATAAGTCCCCAGACGTACCCCTCAACCGTACTGTATACAGATACTCCGTGGCTGATTGGGATAGCTTCCGTACATTCATATCTGATCTACCTCTGCATCCCATGTTTAAAAAGGAAGTGTCCTCTATCGTATCAGACCTGACCGAATGGCTAATTTTAGGCATATACCAATTGATACCATCTAAAAAATTCCAACAAAAACCCAACACTCAGCCATGGTTCTCCCCAGAATGTGCTGCTGCCATCGCGCACAGAAATCACTTTTCCCATAGCTACAAACGTAATAGATGCACTGATACTAAATCCGCTTTCAGGAACGCTAACAACCACTGTAAAAGAGTAATAAAAAATGCAAGAGAGCTATATGCTCAGTCCGTTAAATCAAAAGTAGCCGATCAACGGCTTGGTTCCCACCAGTTTTGGCAAATAACAAATAGGATCCTGAACAGGAGTGTGCGTTCTATCCCGACCATTATCAATGGACCTGAGGTTATCTCATCAGCAGCAGACAAGGCCAAACTATTTGCCAAGAACTTTGCAGCTAATTCTACCCTATGTGACGAAGGCCATCAACTCCCCATATTTCCTTCTATAACGCACAACACGCTAGGTAACATACAAATACCTGTGCACGAGGTCGCCAAGCTAATCAAGAACCTAGATTCCAGTAAAGCAACTGGCCCTGTTATAGTGTTAAAAAAAGCTTCAAGCTGAACTTGCTCCCATACTTATGAAACTGTTTAAGCGCTGCCTTAAGGAGAAGTGCTTTTCAACACACTGGAAAACCTCATCAGTATGCCCTGTATTCAAGAATTTAGGTGAAAAGTCATCTCCCTCTCAATACAGACCAATAAGTATCCTGTGTGTCATGAGTAAGTTGCTGGAATCCATATTAAATAGAGAAATAGTCAACCTCAGCAAAAATAACCTTCTTAGTGACATGCAATATGGTTTCCGTTCTGCAAGATCTACCGCAGATGTGCTAATGGTCATATCATAGGATTAATGAATCTCTTGACAAAGGCTTCCTTTCCAGGGCAATTGCTTTTGACATATCAAAGGCCTTCGATAAAGTATGGCATAAAGGCCTACTTCACAAGATTTCCAGCTACGGTATCACAGGTAATGTTCTCTCAATCGTTAAATCATTTCTCCCCGATAGGCTCATAAGAGTAGTGGTTGATGGTCAGAAATCAGAGGCCAACAGTATTAATGCTGGAGTCCCTCAGGGGTCCATCCTGGGCCCAACTCTTTTCCTGATCTACATCAATGATCTCCCTAAACACATACTTAAATCATTCATTGACATCTATGCTGATGACACGACCATCTACGGCAACACATCAAAGGCTGTAAATGACAAAGTTCTCTCTGATTCTCTCTCTTCTGATCTCGAGCACATGGTTCAGTGGGAGAAGAGGTGGCTGGTTACCTTTAATGCATCTAAAACCAAGCTCCTATCTTTACATCATCAACGCTCTGATCCCAATCTGGCATCAATTGAAATGGATGGCTCTCATCTAGGATAAGCCCCATGTTTTGACAAGCTACTGGGCTTGACCCTTACTCCTGATCTGAAATGGAGCACGTACATCAAGTCTGTTGCCAAGGTCGCT
The DNA here is from genome assembly GCF_053919585.1 of Euprymna scolopes. Lineage (NCBI taxonomy): Eukaryota > Metazoa > Mollusca > Cephalopoda > Sepiida > Sepiolidae > Euprymna > Euprymna scolopes. Next base: position 48,494,108 of record NC_136527.1, on the reverse strand, counting down.
GGAAAGATGGTGGGATCCTTCTACCGCCCCAGAAGATATCTCACTACTTATGCAATTCTCTATCTATATAAAAGCCAAGTACGCGCAAGGATGGAATACTGCTGCCATATCTGGGCAGGAGCTGCTAAAAACAGCCTATCCTGCCTTGACAGAGTACAAAATAGATTTGTGGCTTAGTGGGGAAACCCCTTTTCTCTTCCCTGCAACCTCTCTCCCACAGAAGAGACGTTGCGAGCCTGTCTTCGTTTTATCGTTATTTCCATGGCAGATGCTCGTCTGAGCTCCAATCTTTCGTCCGCCCTCGCAAATCCTTTACGAAAACACCTGACTAGCTGAAACCACTGTCAAAAATTTTCCACACTCTTTATCGATGCCTAAATCAAAACGTAGATTCCATGAACAAAGCTTCTTTCTTAGAACCGCATGCCTATGGAACTCTGTTCTGTCAGCGTGCTTCCCACCTGACTACAACCTGGATGTCTTCAAGTCCAACGTAAACAAATTCCTGATGATCCTCCCCCTTAAGTAGACATTTTTATTAAACCCCCACACTAACGTACTGTACATACAATAACCCTTATCCCTGAGTGGCTGCCGTACCTTGATACGAGGTGATCACCTTGTAAAAAAAAAAGAAAAAAGGTCAGGATGGCGATCTGATGAGTAAGAACCCGAAATCAGTAATGAAGACAGCAATCATCACTGAGGACCAGAGGACCACATGAACGCATTTTAATGTATTTTGAGAAACCAGATTAATATTGAGTTTAATATAAAACAATTTAAAGATTTTACTTGTTGTAAAAAATATACGTATATAAATATATATTAGTTTACAGTGGAATTGATTTACAATATCCCGGCTTACATAAATAAAAAATAAATATAAATTGAGGTGAAGTTGAAAAACCTTAAATTAGTAAAATATAACGTTTAATTTTGTACAGTTAAAATTCATAAAATAAAATTGATCAATAAAATGATTAAAATATATAAGGGAAATAATACAATAGACTAAAAAATAACTTAATTTAGGCCCGTCGAGTCTACTTTACTTTGTTCAAGTTATGATCAAAATGTCATTTGGCCACGATAAATGATTGAATATGGATAAAATACGAAATTATTTGAAATGCAGGTACTTATGTTATAGTTTTTTTTGTTTTTTTTTGTATATCTTCATAGCAAATCATCCTAAATCTTATTTATACAAAAACCAAAAATAATAAACAAATTTATATAAAAATGTTCGTGTTTTTATTCAATTTAACATGTTTATTCAGCTCAAAAATCATACAGTGTTTACCGATGTATTGGAAAATTAAAAATGGCGGCCGACTCTCTCTTTAACACGGTAAGTTCGGGAAAAGGTGTTATAAATAATAAACTAGACAACATACTATTAAAAAACCACCGAATATATGTCAAGTTATGTCACGGTAACATATATTGAGCAAATTTCTCACAGTATTTTGTCTAGTTTATTATTTATTACACCTTTTTCCGAACTTACCATCTTAAAGAGAGAGTCGGCCGCCATTTTAAATTTTCCAATACATACATCGGTAAACACTGTATGCTTTTCGAGCTGAATAAACATGTTAAATTGAATAAAAACAGGACAATTATATCCAGTTTGGTAGAAAAGTAACTTATCTTGCCTTTGATAACATTTATTTGTTATATATTTGTTTTTTGACAACCGTTTGGCGTTTCGAATCTATGTGTACACTACAAACCCAAATATTTAATTATCTTATCGATCCAGACAAAAATGTCGGCTTTTGTACTTTTGGGGAAAATTAAAATTTAAAATTCTATTAAATATAGTAGAAATATTTTACATTTTCTGTGGGGAAAAGTTACTCATGAATAAATGATTTTAATAAATTTAATTTCGTTAAAAAAACAACTTGCCTATACTAAAATGTAGGTGAGGGGCTATTTAATTTTTGGGGTACAAACAAGGTGTATTTTTTTTAATTCAATATCTTAAGATTTTACTTTACTAATTATCTTTGAAATAGTCTCAGAAAACTAATATTGAACTTTCAAGAGATTTAGATGAAATTGTCAGTTTCATTTGTCCGTTTCTAACGACGCCGTTTAAACATTTTTCAGAATAACATTTTTATTAATTTAGGCATGTAGCTCTTTTTCAATATCTTCATTTTTAATGTGTTTGGTAAACTGCACAAGCACCAGATTAACTTTAGGCTTTAATCTTTCAAGCACAATTAAAAAATAACCAGGAATCTTAAGTAAATACCTATTTACTATGCCTCCCCACGGGACAGAGTTAGACACCAGGGTCGTTTTTTAACGTGGAGAAAAGGTACAAAAATAAAAATTGTCTCAGTCGTGAAGGACTAATGCTCCACCGAAAGAGAACAAGAAAATGAAGTGCAGCATCTGAAGAACAGATACTACACTTTGATCTTGACCAAAAGGCCAAGAACGAAGTGACATAAAATACGAAAACGCGGCTTAAAAAAAAAACTATCAGTTTCCGGCATTAAATTGCACGTGCATCGAATTAGAGAAATAATAAAGATGAAACGTGTAATCTGTTCTCTCTCACGTAAATATTAAAATATTGGTACTGGTCGCAGTAAGAGTTCCCTGCCGAACACCCTAAAAAAACAATGACTTCTCCCCACGCATGCGCAAAGGACATGTTTTAGTTGCCATAGTAATAAAATACATTACTACACATTTATTGATAATATCTCACTTTTAATCACTTTTATCGACTTTTTTTAACTTTTTTTTTACTTTTTAATAGCATTTTCTTTTTAAATGACAACGTTAATGTTTATGAATATTGAAATAAAATACATTACTACACATTTATTAATAATATCTCACTTTTGATCACTTTTATCGACTTTTTAAAAACTTTTTTTTTACTTTATAATAGCATTTTCTTTTTAAATGACAAAATTAATGTTTATGAATATTGAAATAAAATACATTACTACACATTTATTAATAATATCTCACTTTTGATCACTTTTATCGACTTTTTTAAAACTTTTTTTTTTACTTTATAATAGCATTTTCTTTTTAAATGACAAAATTAATGTTTATGAATATTGAAATAAAATACATTACTACACATTTATTAATATCTTTTTTTTTTACTGTTTATGTGTCAATAACGTTATTATTTAAAAAGCCATTCTTAACATGGGGAGGGTGCAAATTCGCCTAAAAAAGTAGAATCTTATTTTACAGAATTAGCTAAGAGTGTTAATTTACAATAACACCTATGGCACCATTGGCACTTCTGCATGTCAGTAACATGAAGCGAATGCGTGTGATTTAGTTTCAAGAACCGCCGACAGATGTCGTTTGTCAGCCAAAGAACCGGGGTTGATAACTATTATTGTCATGAAAAATAAAAGTTTCATTCAACATACAAAACTAAAAACACATAGGAATGAAAAAAGTTGGGAAATTATTTTAATATTCATTTTAAGAAAATGCTATTAAAAAAGAAAAGAAAAAGTCGATAAAAGTGACACAAACAGTAGAACAGTAAAAAAAAAGAAGATATTATTAATAAATGTGTAGTAATGTATTTTATTTCAATATTCATAAACATTAACGTTGTCATTTAAAAAGAAAATGCTATTAAAAAGTAAAAAACAAAGTTGATAAAAGTGATTAAAAGTGAGATATTATTAATAAATGTGTAGTAATGTATTTTATTACTATGGCAACTAAAACATGTCCTTTGCGCATGCGTGGGGAGAAGTCATTGTTTTTTTAGGGTGTTCGGCAGGGAACTCTTACCGCGACCAGTACCAAAATATTAAATAAAATAATACTAATTTTATCTGTGATATTCAGTAAATATATCCGCTCTATTTCGAAATGATTTTTTTTCCTCTTCAATTTTGCTTCTGCGAACTTGCTCTTCCGTTCGTCATCTTGAATGTTAAGTTGAGCTTGTAAAGTCAATCACATTTGAAAAATCGTTTCCTTTATAAAAACAGATAAAGTTAATCGAAAGCAGATTATAAAACAAAAACGTAAGTATTACTGCATGATTTTAGTATCGACTTTTTCACATTAACAGAACACGTTAAAATGTAAGGGAGTTAACTTCATTTACTAAGCGAATAATCCTGAAATGGTGATTTATCGTGGAAAAATTTTCGGTGTCGATTGTTTTTTGTTATCGATACAAAAAGAAAAAAAACATAAAACAAAAAACAACGGTCAATGCCGAGAATACCTTAAAACGTTTTGGTAAATTATTACTTACTTTCCATCTTAATAATCGTTAGGCACTTCCAAACGATTGGGAAGAACGGAGCACCCACATAATCCCGTAAAGTCAAACTTGTCTTAACTATACGAAATATGGAACAGCAGAAGCGACTTCATGATTTTTAAAACCTTTGTTTATCTTCTTCAAACTACAATTAATAATTAATCTTTGTTATAATTTTGTTAGATTTTAAGATTTACACAGTTTAACGATTAATTATTATAACCATTTGTATATTAAATTATAACCATTTGTATATTAAATATGAAATACAGTTTTACGAAATATGTACGACTGTTCATTTGGTTAATTTTTTATTCTTTATTTAGTAAAATGAGACAAACTAGATTGGTCTACAAAATGTTTATTTTTTTTGCAATAATATTTTTCAATCGGTTTTAATCTGGCCATAAAATAGTTGGCAAGAGTAATGCTTATATTATAGCTTAATATTAAAAAAAAATTAAACACCGTTAATTATAAATTTATGTTGTAACGAAACATTTAAAAAAAAATGGAATGTTAATGGTTTTAATTTTTTTTAAATTAATTAATTTTTAGGAAGTTTCTTTTTCTTGGAAATTCAACTTACAATAGTATATATTAATTAGAAAAAAAAACGCTATTTATGTTGTAACGAAACATTTTTAAAAAATGGAATTTTAATGGTTTTAATTTTTTTTTTAATTAATTAATTTTTAGGAAGTTTCTTTTTCTTGGAAATTCAACTCATAATAGTATATATTAATTAGAAAAAAAACGCTATTTAAAAAAGAAATATAGTAATATAAAATTTATATCAATTTTTAATTGCAACTGAAAGTTTATTTCAGTACGAATTTATCGTTTACCAAAGAAAAAATAATTTTATAAATTTTAAATATTTTTTACTAATGTTGTTTTTTGTTTACCAAAGAAAAAATAATTTTATAAATTTTAAATATTTTTTACTAATGTTGTTTTTTGTTTACCAAAGAAAAAATAATTTTATAAATTTTAAATATTTTTTACTAATGTTGTTTTTTGTTTACCAAAGAAAAAATAATTTTATAAATTTTAAATATTTTTTACTAATGTTGTTTTTTGTTTACCAAAGAAAAAATAATTTTATAAATTTTAAATATTTTTTACTAATGTTGTTTTTTGTTTACCAAAGAAAAAATAATTTTATAAATTTTAAATATTTTTTACTAATGTTGTTTTTTGTTCACCAAAAGAAAAAAAAAACTATAAATCTTAAATGTTTTTCATTGGTTTGTTTTGAAGTGGGGGATGACTCGATTCCGTTTATGAATGCATCCCTGATGTATTCATCCCTCGCTTGTATCGCTGACACAGCCTGAAAGTCACAATCCTTAGCAAGTTCTTTTAAGGACTGTAAATACTGGTCCACGCTTTCGTTTCTTTGTTGACGACGAGTTGCCAGTAAATGACGACAGAAGATGCTGTTTTTAGGTTGAACACAAACCTCTTCTAGAGTGTTCATAGCTGTCTGGTAGTCATTAACGTCAGAAATGTGTTTATAAATCGCTGGAGACATCAGGTAAGTATATCTTGTCCTTTGCCGACGTTATCTGCTTTGTGTCGAATAACGCTTGGATTTGGATGAACGAGGACTTAATGTTGGCTGTGGTGAATGCCGGGATGTTTAATGATAGGGTGGCTGAAGATATTTCTGAATGTGATGGATCCATGCTCTTGTTTCACTTGATTTTGTTCTGAAAGTGATTTGGACGCCTTTAAATTGCCAATTTCTGGTCTTCACGTTGTCAAGAAGTCGGTGTAGTGGACGTCTGCAGTCCCAATTTAAATGGGAAAATAGTGTGATGTTGAACTGTGGGTTGTGGAGGGAAGTGTGTGTTTCATTTCACAGTCGGGTGTCACCAATTTTGTAGTGGGGGTCAGAAGTATAAGTGAGGTTAAATTTCCTCACCCCCAAACAAATAAAAAAAAAATGAAACAAACGACACCTCCTTCTGATTTAAATGCACAACATTTATTTTTTAAACAACAACAATAAAGTGATCACAAAAGGTCCAACGGGTGACAGTTCTTTCGATGTTATTGTAATTAGAAATGTTAGATGAAAGTAATTAAAAAAAGGAATTTAAAGTGTGTGTATCTGGCGAAGTTTGCCTTGCGTAGAAGATGTTGCAGGATGAATGCGTGTGTGCGTGTGTGTGCGTGTGTGTGTGTGTGCACACATAGTTTTGTGCCTGCATGGTGTATGCATGTGATGTTTTACGATGTTGGCGGTGATGAGGTCATGAACAAGAGAAACATGCTCTCGTGGTGTCTAGAAGTGAGCTGAGAGAGACAGAAAGCTGAAATATCTCTGTAGACAGCTATTGTATACGTTTTTGGACGGCTCCAGAAAGAGACTGCTCCTGCTGATATTTTCGCTATGGAAATTCGTTAAAAAGATTATAATTTTTTCTTTGGCTGGTTGTGTCACGTGACTTGCTTTCACCTATGTCCGCCAAACATGTTATTTTTACTTTTGTTGTTTGAGAAAAGTGTGTGGGCAAAATCTAAAATTGTACCGTTGCTGACAGATTATATATTTTTTTTAAATGCGCGGGGAAAATTGCAATGAATAATGGTTTGCTATTTGCGTGCGAGTGTGCGTGTGTGTGTGACTGCACAGTTTTCATCTTTTTTTTCAATTTTCTCAGTGAATTATTATCATTAATCTATTATTTTATTTTCAATACTTAAACATAAAAAAACAAGTATCAATGTCTAGAACCTGACGTAAAACAAAAAATAAAAATCATAAAAATCTTTACAAAGAAAAACTTTTATAGTTTTTTCGGATATGCTGAAAACGAATATATACTTCAAAACTGACACAGATAATAAGATTTCATGATATGAAGAAATTACTTTTTCCAAACGTGGGGATCACATTTTTATATAAATTTAATGTAAAATGAGCAGTACTAGTGCACTTATTGATCCATGCTGAAATTATAATGAAAAGTGATACCCCACTTTTGAAAAAAGTACATTTTTCATATCCTAGTACTACACTCCTGTGTACTTATCACTAATACACCAGATTATAAAAAAAATTCAATACTTAACATTTTTAAGTTGTGCTCTGTTTCTAATACAAAGTTTTAGTAAATCTATCCCCCATTTTGGAAACATCGACTTTTTCAGCCAATTTATTGAATTTAGCCCTTTTTAAATAGCTTTTTTGATATTTAGTTGTTGTTTTTTCCTTTCCTTAATTAAATGTTTGTATGATCGTCTAGTGTTTTCAATATAAAGGATCGATGTATTAGAAACTGTTTACACACATAAATATACCAAAGAGTTTTCTGTTAATTTGGAAATGTAGTTATCAAATTTTCTGTTCGTTGTTTAAAGAATGCTGATAATTAAAGAAACTTATTATATTGTATTTTTAAGTTCTCTCAAAAATACATTCAACAAACCTTAAAAATACCTTTGATTAAATTAAAAAATAATCATGATTTTTAAACAAATTACAATATTACGGTTCTTAATTTTTTAGATGAGGAATGATTTATTGTATTATTTAGATTATTAAGACTACTGTTCTCATCTTGGGTGTTATTTATTGTGCAAACATTGTAAAAACATTTAAGATGAAGACAATATTCCAAATAATCCAAAAATATGAATCACAATATGTTTTTCTTTACATATATTTTTTACATGTCGAAAACTTTTTTTGTTTTTCTTGCAATAATTTAATTCTATTTGAAAAGTGAAGATGACATAAAATTAAATTATTTTGTATTTTGGGGACATTAACTGTGATAGATGAAAAGGAATTTATTATAAATGGGGCTTTCATAAGTAGATGTTTTGAATTTGTGTATGGAAAATTGTAACTTACTTGACTAGCATGTGTGTGTGTGCTTCAAAGGATTGGTCATGTAACAAAAAAGAAAAGAAAGGAAAGAAAGAAAGCCTAAAATGGTTGACAGTCACTTGTGCAATGCAGACTGTTTCTATTTTTAAAAAAACCTACTAAAAAGACATCATTTTTTAGATTATAATGAGAAGAAACTGATCATTTTCTGACATGTGCAAAATCATCAAAATGGTTTCTCGTTTCCTCCCCACAAAAGATTTCCCTCAAATCAAAACTTCTTTCTCCCCCAACCTCTTTCCACAGCCAACTTTATACCTGCATAGGTTAAACGGCTTTCTTAAAAAAAGGAAGAAAAAGAAGAGAAAATTCCGAATATGCAATCAAAAATGCAAATCGAACAATTCTCCTGCAGTATGTCAATCATCATGGAATCGAGTTACTCACTGAATGTCATGGAAACTGCATGATTGATTCTAGTGATGAGGTTATGGTTGGAGTCTAAGAATATATGAAACGCGCTACAGGAGGAATTAAGTTAAACAAGAATAACGAAATATAGACTAAGCTAGAGGGAAACAGGAAACCCTTGGGCTATGTATGTGACCTGCTTTTAACAGGTGCGCTCACCTTTGAAAGTTGTGTATGTCAAATAGTTGATCTTTCACCACTGAAAATATCAATTCTGACAACCTGACCCTATTGATCATAAATAATATGTGTGCGTGTGTTTTTTTTAAAATGTTTTAATATTAGGAACACCTGATGCATGGTTGAAACCATCTGATGGTAAACACGTGGTAATTTAAAATTAACATCGGTAGATGACACTCGATGACTACCGTGCGTGCATACTGCTCAAGTTAATAATAAAACTTATAATCTATTTTGCTGAAAAGAATATTCTTTTAAAAACTAAATTTTTCCTTGTTCCTCTACCCAACATCCAAACTTATTTATAACTTTCTGAACAAATCCTAATTATGTCTTTGACATCTGCAAGTGATGCAAATAGGGGATAACTCGCATCCAAACTATTTGCATGTTTAGTCATTATGCTACATGTCATGACTCTACTCTCCATCAATCGTATGTTAAAGTGATCTTGTGTTGCTCATCATCCTAATATATTTTGCAAGGCATTAATGTATTATATAATGGCAAGATCATATATCTATTGGAGAGCATCAATTGTATGTTAGACTCCTCATATGGCCTTTCCCATTGATGTTGACTCCTCCATATTGGGATATCATCTTGTTCCATGGCTGAATCGCTATCCGACTCAGAGCAGCCAATACAGCCTTTCTTAACGGTCTTTCACGTTCCTTGATTGACGATCTTTAATATGAGACGCGATTGTATTTTCTCCAATTTTAAAATCTATGAACTTTGTTTTCTTATTTGAATTCTCTATCAGTTTTTCTTAGCTTTCGGGATGTTATACCAATATAAAAGATTAATGTATCTCTTGTAGAGCGATCTCATGTTGCTCATCACGCTAGTATACTTTACAAAGCATGAATATATTATGTAATGGCAAGATCATGTATCTATTGGAGAGCATGGTAAGAATTTCGTCGTTTCACTCACATTGAATCTGACAGCCACCAACATTTGGTTAATGTATATATCCATGACTGTTTATTATTCCATTTTTTTCACTAAAACGTTCTACTTTGCCGTTAGTTTGGGGTGATAAAATGATGTGCTCACATGATGTATGTTGAGTCCTACAATTAACAGTAATGTTAGAAAAACATTGAAAAACTGTAATATGTGGAGAGATTGAAAATTCAGTTATGGTGGAGTATATATGGATGGGAAAGGGAAACCATAGACCCGTATAGGATGAAGTACATAATCATGGATTGATGAGAACAATGAAAATTAAGGTGTCTTAAGGAAACAAATAAGCTTCAAACCAGCTAAAAATACCACCTTTTAGGCAACAAAGCATCTCTAATCGTAATTGTTGTCGTTCCAGGTTAGACAACGTAACATCTAGTCCATATGCCTCGATTTGCCCTTAGTGACTGTCAGGAGCTCACTAATCTCCACCTTTCTGATATATCTAATCGAGAAATCAGCCAAAGATTGAAATGTGGTTAGATAACCGTACGAGTAACTGCAAAAGCACCAAAACTGGCAGTGTTCATGACGCCCCTGAATCTAGTCGTCATAGAGTTACTTCTTACAGGGAAGACAATGCTATCTAGATTTGCAGCGCCAGAAACAGATTTGAAACGGTTTCCCAAATCGAACAACAGTGTAATCTTGTTAAGAAGTGTTATCTTTCTACAGTTAAGAATAGATTAGAGGAATTTAATTTGTGAGGCTCTGTTGCAAGATGCAAGCCAATGATTACTGTAAAGAACAGAAAGTTCCATCTAGGCTCTGTTGGATGCATTGAAGATAATGACTCTTCATATTAATCAAAAGTGATTTTTAGCCACAAGTTCAATAGGCAAGTCACTGATATCAGGCAGTACCTCAGTTGAAAGGACAAAGAATGTAATGCTAGGTGCGCAGTTTAACGTTAGGTTCAGTATTAATGTGGCGTATTAGTTTGCTAGCTAGGGTGAATGAATTCGACCAAGTACATTAATATGTTGACTGAGCATTTTCTACATATTTTGGCCCAAATTTGGATGATAATCCCATCTTTATGTAGGATAGTGCTCCCATTCATGCAACTGACAGTGTCAAGAGGTTACTTAAAGGGCATTATATTTCATGTTTTAATTGGCCTGCACAATCTCCATACCTCAATTCTATTAAAAATGTATGACATTACATCGAACTACAGCTACATAATAATAAAATGAATACGGGCATAAATACTTTTACTTATTGGCGTGAAACATCTTTTCCATGCCCTTATGACCCATAGTGTCATCATACTGCACTAGCAGTTTTTTTCTATGATGTAACGGTACATATAACCTTATCAATAGTTTGTTTTGGGGTTTTGACAAGTAATACACTATCTCGTCTTTCACTATGAACTATTTTTGTTCTGTTTTAGACGATTTACCATTCTTCATCCGCATCTTTAAATTAAAAAATGTCCTTATCTGCTTCTTAAATCTACACTCGAAAACATAGGACGTTTAGGGGATATCTTATATGATGCAAACTTTTTTGGCTAAAATCGATTCAAGTTCATCGCATCTACCAAGTAATTGCAACCATCTCTTTCTACCAAGTAATTCCTATTATCTATTTCTACCAATTAATTCCTACCATCTATTTCTACTGGGGAATGTCATTGTCTCAGCTCGAATCCACACAAACATTTCCCTTCCATTTCAGGCACTGTATGGTGCAGTTATGTACAGCCATACTCAAAAAGCCCACGTCTATATTTTCCTATTCTGTAGTGGCAAGTTTGATAAATATTCTAGCAGTCTGTGATCAGTATAGATATGGAACTTTGCACTATGCAAATAGTGAGTCAACTTATTAAGGGCGTAGTGTATCGTGTATGCTTCTTTTTCTATAGTCGACCATCTTGTCTGCATATCAATAACTTCATGTGATAAAAAGTAAATTGTTTTTTCAACCTCTCTCTTTACCATTCCTCTGACAATTTGCAATCGACATTCCCCAAATACATGATTGGATGCATCTGTGTACAGTCGGTTGTCCTCATCATATGACAATTTACTACAGACATTCCCCACTTCTGACAATTGTGTACAGTTGGTTGTCCTTCTCAAGATCAAGATAAGCCAGTATAACAATATCTGCAAGCTTCGTTTTTAGGCAAGCATCAAAGGCAGACTATCATGTGTTGTCCGATTGGAACCTTGCATATTTTATCATCAAGCAAACCAACGGCTCGGTTGTCTCAGAAATGTTTCTTTATAAATCGTTGATAATATAACGTGATATTGATGAAATTTCTACTTTTATCGATTTGACTTTGTCAAGGTTTGGCTCTATACCCTGTTCACTTACTTTGAACCCCAAATACTGTACTTCTCTTTTCAAAATCCTCACATTTTCTGGCTTTCAACATGAGGTTGTGCTTATGTAAACTGGCTTGTGCCCTATCTATGTGATCTAAATGATTTTCCATAGTTTTATTTGAGAAAATTAAATAAATTACATAAACTCACAGGTATCCTATCTATATGATCGTATCTGAGAATCTTAAAATATCATCGAAATACGGTAATGCATAATCTTGCTGCTCCTGTATAACTATGGACATTAATTACTGGAAGACCCTGGATGCATCTGCAAGTCTGAGCAGCATCACGTTAGACTGAAATAAACCCTGGTAGCTGGTGAACACAGTTTTCATTTTATCGTCCTTACTTAATTTAACCTGCTAGTATCCTGACTTTAGATCTAATTTTGAGAAATATTTCCGTCAATAACAAGTAACTAAACTATTGGTGAAATATGGGCATTTCGTCTATTCTCTTAGTCTATCAACTTTTATTGCTTTAGTGGTTTTCAATACTGGAGTCTTATTATGAGCTCATATTTCCAGTATTGATACGCTTCTCCAGCGTATCGGTTCTGCACAAGAAAAATCTCTATTCTACTTCAGCAACATATCAACTTCCAACTTGAATTCTTGGGGTACTTTTATTGCCTTCAATTTTTTTTCTTTTTGTTCCTCATTCATGTTAATCTCGATAATGTCACCAGCCAAATTACACTTAGTTATTTTGCAGCTCCTTCTCAAGCATGTATGCAGATGCTGGTGTTTTAATGTAATTTTCTGTGCTAACTAAACTTAGTTATTTTGCAGCCCCTTCTCAAGTATGTATGCAGATGCTGGTGTTTTAATGTAATTTTCTGTGCAATTAACTGAACTATTGATGAAATATAGACATAATCTTATTGCTCCTAAATTAAACTACACCCTAACTTATTTATTTTAAGTCGCGGTTTAGTTGTGTTGAGATTTTCTGTAACAAAGAAGTCCTTGTGGATAGACTGACTTCCCACCCCTAATCTTAATCGAACGATTCTACAATAAATGGGGACCCATTTGATGTTCTTAAACTAACGTTTTTATCACATAGTCACATAGTTAGATCCCTGTCAAAGTGCTTTTAAAAGATTTTTATTACTGGCACCTCTGCTCCGCTATTCGCCAGAGCTCTATAATTCTTTCCCTGAATTCTTATTGAAAATACGTTTGATGCACCCATTTTACCAAGTATGTGCATCGATGCCTTTGTTCCATTTATCAGGCATCACAGGGATGAAACGCCCCCGTTTCCTATGGTATGCTTCCTGCAGAATCTCTGTATATGACCCACCTCGCAACAATAACTAATATCTAATTATCTACCTGCCTCTTTACTTCTCTCTAGTTTAATATACTAGTCCCTTACTCTCTACTTGGTTTCCTCTTTTACGCTTTTATGCTTGTCTTTCAACATGTGACACGAATTAACTCTTGTCTCTTTTATTTTCCAAGTCATGTCATGCCACATGGGGTTAACATCATTAAAAGACTGTAATAGATAATGGAAAATCATGCTCCATTCACTGGCAATGTAAAGATTTCCTTGAAGAGAATTATATTCCGTGTTCAAAATCTCCACACCTCAATCCTATCGAAAAAATCAAGCAACAGCAACACAATGATGAAATGTTTAATCTGAAAGAACTTTGGACAAAAATTGAAGAGAAGTAGCCCTTTCACCAGACTATTGCCACAGACTAATTCAAAGAAAACTAAAAAAAAATTGCACTGTCAAATATTAACTATTTCATTGTGTTTCTGTTTCTGAGATGAGAACAGTATTCCGAAGAATTAAATTATATACGAAGTCAATCCTCTAATTTGCAAAATGGAGAAATGTGACAATTTTTGTTTAATATTTGACAGTAGAAACAAGTTAATTTTGTTTACTAACCTATATTGCATAAAACTATGCTCATTTTATTTTGAATTTAATAATAAATGTTGTGGATATTTTACCACATAAATTATATTTTTTCAAATTTATTGTATATTTCCAGAATTTGCTACAATGAAAAGAAGTCCATTTATGGATGAGAAGGACCTTTCGTCATTGGTAATTGAAAAAGTTTGAAAATAATTCTAAGTTCCTTCACAGAAATTATCTAAAGTTGAAACTTATCAGCTTGTTATCAAACACTTAATTCAATTTACTTTTTGTGGAATCAGATGCAATCAAACATGGGAGACAAACCACATTCTTGTGAAGTATGTGGTTTTTCTTTTGCACAGAAGTCACATTTGTTGCGTCATATGAAAACACATATGGGAGATAAACCACATTCTTGTGACCTATGTGACTCTGCTTTTGCACGGAAGTCAGATTTGTTGCGTCATATGAAAACACATACGGGAGAGAAACCACATTCTTGTGAAGTGTGTGGATTTTCTTTTGCACAGAAGTCACATGTGTTGCGTCATATGAAAACACATACGGGAGAGAAACCACATTCTTGTGAAGTATGTGGTTCTTCTTTTGCACATAAGTCAACATTGTTCGATCATGTGAAAACACATACAGGAGAGAAACCACATTCTTGTGAAGTATGTGGTTCTTCTTTTGCACATAAGTCAACATTGTTCGATCATGTGAAAACACATACAGGAGAGAAACCACATTCTTGTGAAATATGTGGTTCTTCTTTTGCATGGAAGTCAAATATGTTGAATCATATGAAAACACATACAGGAGAGAAACCACATTCCTGTGAAGTATGTGGGTCTTCTTTTGCACAGAAGTCACATTTGTTGAATCATATACAAACGCATACGGGAGAGAAACCACATTCTTGTGAAGTATGTAATCACAGTTGTTGAGTCACATGAAAACACATACAGGAGAGAAACCTTATTCATGTGAAGTATGTGGTTCTTCTTTTGCACGGAAGCCACATTTGTTTAGTCATATGAATACACATACAGAAGAGAAACCACATTCCTGTAAAGTATGTAGTTGTTCTTTTGCATGGAAGTCAGCTTTGTTGCGTCATATAAAAATACATACGGGAGCGAAACCACATTCTTGTGAAGTATGTAGTTCTTCATTTGCACAGAAGTCACATTTATCGACTCATATGAAAACACATACGGGAAAGAAACTAAATTCCAGTTAAGTATTGTTCCTCTTTTGCATGTACTCCAACTTTCTTCGGTCCTACAGCTACATACCAAGAAAATGTGTCTATTAACCTTGACAGAGGGAGAAAGTTGCAATTCTAGTTGAAATAAGCGTCCCTAATAAATGCCTTCAATAATACTGTAAAATGTTAAATATTGAACGCTACAGCAAATATTTTGAACAGCAGTTGCAATCAGCTTATATGAGAAATTAGACCAAGTATTGAACGTCTGTCATAACATCAATTTTATAGCATAGTTGTATGTTCTATCCACAATGAGAATTAAAGTAATAAAATTCGAAAAAGTAAAAAAAACTATATTATTGTTATATGTGTGTTAGTATTATTGTGTTAAAAATTGTGTTCCATATCTGTGTTAAGAATTTTCTTTTAAAAACAAAGTTTTTATTCTCATGTAAATCTTTAAAATCACTCGAAATTACACACACGCTTTTATGCCGCAGTCACGTTTAAACATATTTTCACTTTTCTTTTTAAATTTAATACATCCGAATAAAACGTGTGTTTTATATGGAGTATTCATGTCTAAATATCTACTTAAGGTTTTAATGATGAGCCTGGCCAGTACCAGATGGGTGACTAATTAATAAGGTTAGGTGCTGTATATACTGCGCCGAGTTATAAAAAATATCAAGGTTGGTATCTAGTGGAACATTAATCCACTAGTGGAGATGCACCTTTCGTCTTAGTAAAGACACACATCTAGGAGAAGGTAACTCTGATATAGATGATCTAAGGACAGCAAATAAGTGCAAACAGACAAGTCAGATGTCACTACTGCACTGTCGAAGGTAATTGCAACCGACCCATGTATTCTGCCAAGTTAAAATCATGCGATGTCTTCAGAGGAATCGGACCAACAACTGAAAACTATGGAGAACACTCACCATGATTTTGAAAGGAAAGTGTTTTCCAGATAATACAGCTTTATTTTTTAATTTCTGCACTTCTACAAAAGCTATTCAACAATTATAAACTGATTAGCTATTTACAGACTTGATGTAGATAGTAAGTTTTGTAGTCATATTTTTGTTTTTATTCATGTGAACGAATCTTTCTACTTCGAATAATTGATCTGTTATTATCAGATGAAAATACTTTGTGTGAAGTGTAATTCTACTGACCTTCTTACAAACTTTTCTCGTGTTTAAATCAATTGGCTTGTAAACATCAACAAAACCAGTTGTGTAAATACGCCCATACAAGCCACCAGCGATATGACAACATTAAATGCTACATCATTTCTTAACCGTTTTATTTTGTTCGAGGAATGAAGACGTGAAACAAAGTTAACAAATGTTAGAATATATATTTTTATTGATTTTATTTTCGATTAAATACTTTTATTCTGCATTGTTTATTTTTACCACGTACACATAATTTAGCATTAAAAATTGTTTCTTTTTCCAATGAATATTCTTACAAAAACTATTGCTAGATTAGTTGGAGAAGAATACATTGTGACGTGCATATTTATTATAAAAGAAATAAATTTATTGTAAATTTTCAAACACGTCACGTGTAAGAGTGATATATTTGCGTTTGCCGACAGGTTATCCTTAGATGTACAACTCTAATTCTCGCCAAAGTTTATACGAAATGAAAAAAAATTGTTAGAGGTGTATCGTCCTAACATATAACCTTAAGAGGATTTATTTCCCAGTTTATAACAATTGTCCAAGGTTAGGCAGATTTTAAGTTAACACATTTTTGTGAGAACTAACTTGCTTTTGGAAACGAGGATAGGAATTAATCACCGCTACAAAGTATACGTGCGTATTATGCTAAGTTTTTTATTCTGCAATCCTCAAATATAGCACGTCCATTCATTTACAAAAATAAATTTAATCACCTTAGGAAATTCATTGGTAATTATTCTGTGGTGGAATGTGATTCATCTTATATAGCTAATATATAGTTAAAACCTTTTTGCATAGCAGAAAGTCTTACCTGCGAGCAGATCCTTCTAGGACAGAAAACTTGCTAATTTGCATACATGCTTTAATGGCTGCTGCTAATATCTTCACAAGCCAGAAAAAAGACCAATATCAAATTAACTAATTACTTCTTAATCAGTTTTTCATAGTTAATCTTAAGGACAGGAATTGGGAGACACAGGCAATCATACATCTTGTCTGTTTCCCTTCTTTATTACAGAATTGTTGCATACGTACAGTCCCAATATATATATATATATATATATATATATATATATATATATATATATATATATATATATATTCCAGTTTATCACAATTTTCGACGGTTAGGAATATTTTGAGTTACCACGTTCTTGTGAGAACTAACTTGTTTTTGGAAATGACGATAGGAATTAATCACCATTAGCGAAGTATATGTAGGTACTATGCTAAGTTGTTTTTCTGCAATACTCAAATATAGCATGTCATCCATACACACAAAAAATGAAATTTAATCACTAAGAAAATCCTTGGTAATAAGTTTGTGGTGGAATGTGATTCTGTTCTATAGTATGCTGCAGTAAAATAGCGAGAGGAGCAGTAGGAGGAAGCAGGACTGGTGACGTCACGCATGGATTGAAGTAGGGGTAGTAAGACAGAGAGTGGAGTGGGAGAGACGTGACGGCATGAACAGCAGGAGAAAAAGAGCAGACGGAAATGGAAAGCACAGGGAATAAAAACGTCAAAAAAGTATTTCTCTAATTGGTTTAGCACTTCGATGGGGCCGACAGGCGAGAGGAAGAACGAAATGAGAACGTCGTCTATAACATTACAATTTATCGTATATAGTTAATATATAGTTCAAACCTTCTGCATAACAACATACAACAATTGAATTCCATTTCAAAATCTGCATTTGTTCATATGCCTCAGAGAGTGGCAAATTCATTTTACAATCGGAATCTTGCTTTGAAAAATGAAACAAATACTGCGATAGAAAAGAAACACATTCGCCTTCTGACAGCAGAAAGTCTGCAAACAAATGCTTCTAGGACAGAACAAACCCTACGCTTAAGTACTATAACAAAAGTCTGATTTTATATGCTTTTTACGGAATAAGTAAGACACAAAGTCAATTCATATTCAGAATTATGCTCTAAAAATGTCAAATTAATCCAGCTGCAAAGCTTCTTAGTACCTTTGCTATACTTCGTGCAATAGATAATATAAAAATTGTGATAAAAAAAATCAAATAATTCCTGGGATTATGGATTTAGGAAGCAATCGCTTATTATAATTGTTGCTAATATTTTGAGAAACCTCTCCTGTGGAATGCGGACGAGGCTTGCAAGTCATGTTTTATGGTGCAGATGCTTGACAACGTCTTTATATACGTTCAAAATACAAGGTAGCCCATGTAAAACAAAGTAATAACTCGATGGCAATATAAAATAATAAAGAACGAAGATCGGGCTTTTTACATGCTTCCCACACCAGCAAAGAATTCAACTTCACAAAAAGTTGCACCCTAATCTGAAATACCGAAACGATATAATCTGTTCCAATTACGCACATGACCTGGAGAGTACTCTTAGCAGTTCTTCAAAACAAGTAGCTATTAAAGTTAAAGGCAATGAACTCAGCCACACTTTGTAAGATGAAGGCGATGATTGCTTCCTTAACAAGAACGAATAATATACTCCGATATTAATCGAAATATATGAGTTGTTGATATGCATACCATAAATGTATGAGTTAGTTAAATGCATACCATAAATGTATGTGTTGGTTATATGCATACCATAAATGTATGAGTTGGTTAAATGCATACCATAAATGTATGAGTTGTTGATATGCATACCATAAATGTATGAGTTGTTGATATGCATACCATAAATGTATGAGTTGTTGATATGCATACCATAAATGTATGAGTTGTTGATATGCATACCATAAATGTATGAGTTGTTGATATGCATACCATAGCAGAAAGATTAGACACAGGTAATAGGATTCATACATCCACAAAAGGTGACCAAAAATCTGGCTTCAATAATGAATTTAGGTAATAATGGCACATATACAATGTCACAAGTGAATTAATAAGAAAAATGACACAAAATAAAAATAGATAAAAATCACACAATAAGTTTATCAACATATAAAATACATAAAAAATATGAGAAAGTCAAAGTAAAAAGTAAAAATCTAAATTTAAATGTAAAAAATGTCGAAATACTGATTCTGGAGAAATTTTCTCACCTTCGTTTTAACACGCCCATCTTTCCCAGCTTGCACTTCACTTCTGCCCTTGATAACAAGTGTATTTTTCTCTCCTTTTCTTTTGACGATAGTTCTGGCATATTTGCTAATTCGAATACCTTCTTTAATGTCTGCTGCTGCTAATACCTTCACAAACCAGCTATCCTACAGCTGCTGCTGATTTTTTCACGCGTGCCTTGTTAAAAAACGAAAATATATTCCCATGCGTACATATAAAAATATATGAACTTAATAGAATCTTATATAGAACTAAATTTATTTTACTTACCCCATTCTTGTTTAATTTGCTAGAAAAGATAATAATATTCATCTTGGCCTCTGTAGTATTACTGAAGAATATATATTAAATAAAACTTAATAGAAAATATAATAATATTCATCTTGACCTCTGTAGTATTACTGAAGAATATATATTAAATAAAACTTAATAGAAAAGATAATAATATTCATCTTGACCTCTGTAGTATTACTGAAGAATATATATTAAATAAAACTTAATAGAAAAGATAATAATATTCATCTTGACCTCTGTAGTATTACTGAAGAATATATATTAAATAAAACTTAATAGAAAAGATAATAATATTCATCTTGACCTCTGTAGTATTACTGAAGAATATATATTAAATAAAACTTAATAGAAAAGATAATAATATTCATCTTGACCTCTGTAGTCTTACTGAAGAATATATATTAAATAAAACTTAATAGAAAATATAATAATATTCATCTTGACCTCTGTAGTATTACTGAAGAATATATATTAAATAAAACTTAATAGAAAAGATAATAATATTCATCTTGACCTCTGTAGTATTACTGAAGAATATATATTAAATAAAACTTAATAGAAAAGATAATAACATTCATCTTGACCTCTGTAGTATTACTGAAGAATATATATTAAATAAAACTTAATAGAAAATATAATAATATTCATCTTGACCTCTGTAGTATTACTGAAGAATATATATTAAATAAAACTTAATAGAAAATATAATAATATTCATCTTGACCTCTGTAGTATTACTGAAGAATATATATTAAATAAAACTTAATAGAAAAGATAATAATATTCATCTTGACCTCTGTAGTATTACTGAAGAATATATATTAAATAAAACTTAATAGAAAAGATAATAATATTCATCTTGACCTCTGTAGTATTACTGAAGAATATATATTAAATAAAACTTAATAGAAAATATAATAATATTCATCTTGACCTCTGTAGTATTACTGAAGAATATATATTAAATAAAACTTAATAGAAAAGATAATAATATTCATCTTGACCTCTGTAGTATTACTGAAGAATATATATTAAATAAAACTTAATAGAAAAGATAATAATATTCATCTTGACCTCTGTAGTATTACTGAAGAATATATATTAAATAAAACTTAATAGAAAAGATAATAATATTCATCTTGACCTCTGTAGTATTACTGAAGAATATATATTAAATAAAACTTAATAGAAAAAAATAATATTCATCTTGACCTCTGTAGTATTACTGAAGAATATATATTAAATAAAACTTAATAGAAAAGATAATAATATTCATCTTGACCTCTGTAGTATTACTGAAGAATATATATTAAATAAAACTTAATAGAAAAAAATAATATTCATCTTGACCTCTGTAGTCTTACTGAAGAATATATATTAAATAAAACTTAATAGGAAAGATAATAATATTCATCTTGACCTCTGTAGTATTACTGAAGAATATATATTAAATAAAACTTAATAGCAAAGATAATAATATTCATCTTGACCTCTGTAGTATTACTGAAGAATATATATTAAATAAAACTTAATAGAAAAGATAATAATATTCATCTTAACCTCTGTAGTATTACTGAAGAATATATATTAAATAAAACTTAATAGAAAATATAATAATATTCATCTTAACCTTTGTAGTATTACTGAAGAATATATATTAAATAAAACTTAATAGAAAAGATAATAATATTCATCTTGGCCTCTGTAGTATTACTGAAGAATATATATTAAATAAAACTTAATAGAAAAGATAATAATATTCATCTTGACCTCTGTAGTATTACTGAAGAATATATATTAAATAAAACTTAATAGAAAAGATAATAATATTCATCTTAACCTCTGTAGTATTACTGAAGAATATATATTAAATAAAACTTAATAGAAAAAATAATAATATTCATCTTAACCTCTGTAGTATTACTGAAGAATATATATTAAATAAAACTTATTAGAAAAGATAATAATATTCATCTTGACCTCTGTAGTATTACTGAAGAATATATATTAAATAAAACTTAATAGAAAAGATAATAATATTCATCTTGGCCTCTGTAGTATTACTGAAGAATATATATTAAATAAAACTTAATAGAAAAGATAATAATATTCATCTTGGCCTCTGTAGTATTACTGAAGAATATATATTAAATAAAACTTAATAGAAAAGATAATAATATTCATCATGACCTCTGTAGTATTACTGAAGAATATATATTAAATAAAACTTAATAGAAAAGATAATAATATTCATCTTGACCTCTGTAGTATTACTGAAGAATATATATTAAATAAAACTTAATAGAAAAAATAATAATATTCATCTTAACCTCTGTAGTATTACTGAAGAATATATATTAAATAAAACTTAATAGAAAAGATAATAATATTCATCTTGACCTCTGTAGTATTACTGAAGAATATATATTAAATAAAACTTAATAGAAAAAATAATAATATTCATCTTAACCTCTGTAGTATTACTGAAGAATATATATTAAATAAAACTTAATAGAAAAAATAATAATATTCATCTTGACCTCTGTAATATTACTGAAGAATATATATTAAATAAAACTTAATAGAAAAGATAATAATATTCATCTTAACCTTTGTAGTATTATTGAAGAATATATATTAAATAAAACTTATTAGAAAAGATAATAATATTCATCTGTACCTTTGTAGTATTACTGAAGAATATATATTAAATAAAACTTATTAGAAAAGATAATAATATTCATCTTGACCTCTGTAGTATTACTGAAGAATATATATTAAATAAAACTTAATAGAAAAGATAATAATATTCATCTTAACCTCTGTAGTATTACTGAAGAATATATATTAAATTAAATTTTATAGAAAAGACATTATTCATCTTGACCTCTGTAGTATTACTGAAGAATATATATTAAATAAAACTTAATAGAAAAGATAATAATATTCATCTTGACCTCTGTAGTTTTACTGAAGAATATATATTAAATAAAACTTAATAGAAAAAAATATAATATTCATCTTAACCTTTGTAGTATTACTGAAGAATGTATATTAAATAAAACTTAATAGAATCTTATCTAGTGTAGTCATATGAAACTCAAGAAGATTTCCATCAGTTTTGTAATTTCACTATAATAGACACGAGAGAAAAACGAATGTACACATAACCAAATAATGGCAGAGAAAACTATTATTGTTATTGCTAAAGTATTGGTGATGTTCTTTGCTCTTTCTACTTTTTTACTTTGTGGCATTAATTTTCTTGCAATTACAGATCTTTCTCAGAACATTCTCCACAAAGTCTCGGAAGTCATTCACACTGATTTCATGATGCAAGATATGACCGAGTTTGCCAAGTCGTTGTTCAGCTGCAATCCAGGGAACTTGCATTTCTTCTACTTTACAAGTGCTTTCCTCAATCAAGTTGAAAAGTTCAATAAAGTTTTCTTGATCACTGTAGCTTTAAGATGTTCATCAACAGTCAATTTGAAAAGTTCAATAAAGTTTTCTTGCTCACTTTGTTGGTTTAAGATGATCATTAACAATCAAGTTGAAAAGTTCAATAATGTTTTCTTGATTACTGTTGCTTTAAGATGTTCATCAACAATCAAGTTGAAAAGTTCAATAAAGTTTTCTTGATAACTGTTTGCTTTAAGATGTTCATCAACAATTAATTTTTTCTTCATGCTATCTATTACTGCTTTCAGTAACTTTTGACGAGACAGACAAATCGTCTATTGTCAGTGAAGTTAATGGCTTTGAAGTCATCAGAAGCAACTCTTTCTCATCAATTTGCTTTTCATGTTTACCTACATTCTTTCAGCAATTCCAATGCTTTGATAAATATTTTACTGAGTTATAACAAATCTTGCAAAATATCAATCATTAAAGCCAGATACCTCAAAAAGATTTGTTACACAAGCGGGAAGCCATCCCTGCGTATATAGTGTTAGTGGAATCTTTCAGCAATTCCAATGCTTTGGTAAATATTTTATGGGGTTTTCTTCTCGAAACAAAGTTTTGCTTCTTGCTTGGAGAGTATTACTGTGCAGTGGCGGCTCATGCCTGGAGCTGTGGAACTGCAGCAGCAGTGCAGCCAGCACTGCAGCACCCCCAATCATTTCTACTCAATATTATCGATACAGATACACGGTAAAAATAATACGTTTATTTTTTCCTTTCTATGTGATAATATATCATATTAATAATAATAATAATAATAATAATAATTATATATATATATATATATATATATATATATATATATATATATATATATATATATATATATATATATATATAATCCTGAAGCTTAATGTCGATAACTGTCCCCGTATGAAAGTAAAACTTTGCTTGGAGCTGCCAAATTCACAGTTACACATTCTTAGCGAAGTTCGCTTATACGCATGCCCGCTTCAGACGGCGAATGAAAGCTAAATTGGAACTGTCATTTTAGCAGTTCCAAACGCTCGTGAAAACCGGTGTTTGCGTGTTTTCGCTTATATTATTATTTTTTTAAAAGGTTTGTTTACAAATGTTTTGTGTTTATTATTATTAAAAAGTGTAAAGTGTTCTTGTAAATAAATATCCACCTTAAAAAAAATTCTCACACTTTTAAATGCGATTTAAGCAGACAAAAATATACAATATGCGAAACTTTTTTTTTTTTAATTAAAAGTGTTCGGGCTTTTTTTTACCCGTAAAAGCTACCAACGTAACTAATGTTGCTTTTTCACGTACGGCTTATTTTGTTTGTGTTTTTATGTAGTTTGAAATCTATTCATTTTGCGGTAGTTAAACTTTACAGAATAAAAAATATTTACATTTTTTTTCTATAGAAAAGCGAAGAAAATTTTATTTTTTTTAAATACATTTTAGTTAAAAAATGTTTTTTAATGTTCCTATTTACAATGCATCCCCACGGGACAGAGTTAGACACCAGGGTCGTTTTTTAACGTGGAGAAAAGGAACAAAAATAAAAATTGTCTCAGTCGTGAAGGACTTCTCCTCCACCGACAGAGAACAAGAAATTGAAGTGAAGCATCTGAAGAACAGACACTACACCTTGATCTTGGACAAAAGGAAAACTGTTATCCAATAAAACCATTTTTAAATGGTAAACTCCTAACTTTACCATCGTGTGCAAGCAAGTAAATTCAAAGATTTTGTTTTTATGAAAAAATAAATTATTAAAAAATTGTAAATAAAATGTATTTAAAAAAATGTTTTTCGTTTGTTTGCCTGCGGCAAAGCCCATAAAATTTATTTAATCTGTAAAGTTTAAAAGAAATATATTTGTATATTTTTTTATTACTCTGTAAAGTGTACACAATTTAAAATAGTATTTTTTTAATTAAAATGTTTTTGCGTATTATCCCTTTTTCGACGGCTTATAATGGCAAAGTTAAAAATATTTGTATTAAAAAAAGACAATTTTAATGGCAAGCTTATTTTGTTATACGCCTATTTTTAAGTAACAACAAGCTTTTTATAAATAAAAACGTTTTTGAATAGTAAAACTATTTTCGTTAATAAAAATCTGTTATCTAAAAGTTATAAAAGTACGATTCAACTCAGAACCCTGTTCAGTTGAATCGCAAAAAGAGGATCACGTAAACATTGTATTCCTTTTACCCTAATTAATATTCTACTAATAGACTGCCTAGTACTTACCTTTCCCAACACAATTGATATAAAAGAATTTAACCATGGTCTCCTTGCATCCCCACGAAATAACTTCTGTGACGGTAAGTGAACTTCAACAGATTGAGTTTTCACAGCTGCCTCTCCATGATAAAGTTGAAATTAAGAAAAGAGGCCGTTCAACGCCTGATATTCAAATATCTCAGTCAGGCATTAGCAACAACAAAGTGTATATTCGTAGCTTTAATTCTGACTGGTACCAACGGAAAAGTTGGCTTTGCGGCTGTGAACTAAAAAAGGCATTGTTCTGCTTTCCTTGTTTGTTGTTTGGGAGTGATGTAACGTGGACAAAAGATGGTTTCAGAACTATTAGCAAAATGAAAGATAGAACTGAAAAGCATGAGAAGTCAAAGGAGCACGTTGACAATGTAGTTTCCCTATCAATTTTGGGGACCGTAAATATTAAAGAAAAACTTAGTGAGGCCTACAGACTTTCAATCAATCATCATAACATGAATGTTAAGAAGAACCGTGAAATTTTATCTAAAATAATAGATTGTATTTTCTTTTGTGGGAACTTTCAAACTCCCTTACGAGGACATGATGAAAAAGATGATTCAGTAAATGCAGGTGTATTTAGAGGATTAGTAAATTTTGCATTTAAATTAGATACAGACTTAAAGAATCACTTAGAAACCAGTAGTGTCTTCAAAGGTGTTTCCAAGACCATTCAGAATGACATACTTGACTGTCTTTTACAAATATACCGTGATGAAATAAGGGCAGAAATTAGCAAAGCTTCCTTTGTAGCTGTCATGGCTGACGATACAACAGATGTGTCTGAACATACACAAATGATCATTGTTTTACGGTACGTCTTGGATGAAAAAATACTTGAACGCTTTTGGGGATTCTTTATTCCAGAAAACCAAACCGCTGATGGAATATCAAAATATATTCTACAACAATTGGATATAATCCTTCAAGGGAATCGCCAAAAACTGATAGCTCAGACATTTGATGGTGCAAATGTCATGAAAAACAAAAAAGCTGGTGTTCAGGCGAAAATAAAAGCAGTTTATAGTAATGCACATTTCACTCACTGTTATGCGCATCAACTTAATTTAATAATGAGGAATGCAGCAAGCATCACACGAAATGCTAGAATATTTATCTCTAACATTTTGGCTATTCCGACTTTCTTTTCTAGATCACCACAGCGTCTGTCTATTCTCAAGAAACATCTGGATGTAAGCATTCCACGTCCATCCGCCACGAGGTGGAACTTTAACATACGGACCATAAATAGAGTTCATGAAAATGTTCAAGCATTAAAAAAATGTCTCACTGAAATTCAGTCAACATCATATGTAGATGAAACCGTTGCAGAAGCTACAGGAATTCTGAAATATTTGAACGATGAAAATTTCATATTTTGGTTAGAGCTATTTCATCAAATTATGTCTCATGTTGAAATTATTTATAATCAAATGCAATCTCGGGAAATTAGCATATATAAAGTCAATGAATACATAGCAAATTTCAAAACTGCTATAAGATAAGAAACTCCAAATACTGTGAAAATCCTTCACAAACACTCAAGGCCGAAGCTAAAGAACTGTGTGACTATATATCTGTTGATATAACGGACAGATATTCTTCAACTAAACATTTAATAAATTGTTTAACAAGAAAAGCTTTGCTAGTTTTAAGAAAGAACTACCCACAGACGAGATATCCTTGACAACTGAAGCATATCCCATGATTGACAAACAAAAGCTTGAAACTGAGTTAGAAATATTTTATAGTAGGTCAGATATCCATGAGTATTGCAAAGTAATTGATCTCCTGAAATTTATTTTGGAAAACAATTTAAACGATGTTCTTAGTGAAATCACAAAACTCATAAAAATTATCTTGACAATTCCCATGACTACATCAGAGGCAGAACGTTGTTTTTCAACTCTGAAAAAATAAAAACTTTTCTAAGGAGCACCATGGGTTGCGAAAGACTAAATGCACTTGCAGTGCTTTCAATTGAAAAAAAGTTCTTCAGCAGTCATTCAGAGGTTAAGGAGAAAATTATCAATCTTTTCTCACAAATTAAAACAAGAAGAATGGAATTTACTTTCAAATAAATTATAATAAGTAAGCTATTCCAAATATTTACATCTATTTAGAATCCCTTTAAGTTATTGTATTTTTATACGTATGCATACGTATAAATTATGTATATTTTTTATGTTTGTTTTATTTTTATACAATATTAAAACAATACGTATTTTTTTAAACAGCACCCCCACTAATCTTAGGCACGAGCCGCCACTGTATATATATATATATATATATATATATATATATATATATATATATATATATATATATACAGTCCTGGTCAAAATCATAAGACCACTTAAGAAAGTAAGCGTTTACGCATATTATCGAATTTTTAAGCAAACAAATGGTTGAAACCCTTGCCAAAAGGGAAAATATGATGAAAAAAATGAAATCTGCTTCATTCGAAACCTTAACCCTGATCTAATAATTACTTTTTTAAGTAGTCTTATGATTTTGACCAGGACTGTATATACATAGGAAGGTTAATGGAAAAGGCAGGGTAGTGAAAAAAGAAAAAAGGTAGGAAAGAATGTATATATATAATGAGAAAATGGTGAATAAACCTGAAAAAGAGCTCAATACTAATGTAGAGCAAAACATGTTTTTATTACTGTTTTTTGTCTGTTTAGTTAGCCATGTTTCCACTACCAGGCTCGAAATAACGATCTGATATTTTAATCAGTTTACTTGGCAGATTGAATATTTATTATAACGGAGTACGAAAAGTACAAAATACAAATTCAAATCAAAACATCAGTAAAACAACTGTAAATTCATAAAAAAGCGATAACAAAGGTAGAAAGGGATAGGGTTAAATTACAAAGCCATAGGCAGAAGAATAAAAAGAGGGGGAGAGAGAGGAGGGCAAAAGGAAATGAGAGAGTGGTAAGTTATTTAAGGAGAAAGAAAAGAAAGAAAGAAAGAAAGAATGAGGCAGACGGTTAAATAGATGAGCGGGGGTTTCACATCATTAAGCCGTTTATCAAGATATGGAATATAAAATGTAGAAAGTAAAAAATAATCAAATAATAAAATAAAAACTGAAATAGAAAATATATTTCTGGTCTCAGAGTCGGAGAGAGAAAGTGGTAGAGAAGAAGAAGAAGAAGAAGAAGAAGAAGAAGAAGAAGAAGAAGAAGAGACGTGAAATGTAATATATGAGGGTAGTGCATTGAAAGGTAAATACCTGAATTATTTTTTGGGGTGAGGTAGGTGTGTCAGAAGTTTCGTGAAAATAGTGAATAATTCCACCCCATCTTTCCAAGCTTATAACTCCTCGAAAAATGTAATTCAAGCCTTATTTTTTTTTTCAATTAAAGAAGCAAGGACCAAGGTGTCATAAAAAAAACAAAAAAAACACAACGTGGTTATTATTTTTTTTTTTAAGTTTTAAACTTCGGACTTTACAGGTAAATTTCTAAAAAAAACAGTACTTTTTTTGCTTTAAATTTGAATATATTATTTATTGACCTTTTCTCTTCACTTTGTGATATATAAGACTTTGGTATATAAATAAATTATTTACTTTTTAATAGACATTTAAAAATGGGAGGCGTGAATTATTCGACCCCCTGTCTTTCCAAGCTTATAAATCCTCGAAAAATGTAATTCAAGCCTTAATTTTTTTTTTAATTAAAGGAGCAAGGATTAAGGTTCCATAAAAAGAAGAAGAAAATATAAAAAACGTGGTTGAAAAAAAAGGTTTTAAACTTCAAACTTTACAGGTAAAATCCTTTGAATATATTATTTATTGACCTTTTCTCTTCAATTTGTGAGTAAATTGATTATTTACTTTTCGGTGAGTAAATTAATTATTTACTTTTTAATAGAAACTTGAAAATGGGGGGGGGGCGTGAATTTAAAAAAAACAACGTTTGTCTAAAATATTATATTCGGTTTATTGGAAAGAACGTAAAATTTCACATTGACCCTGAAAATATTGTAAAAATAGAATCAATAGAAAAATTTGGATAGATTTTTAAAGTTTAAAAATTGAAAAATATTGAGTTCGGAAAATTCATTACTGTTTTTTTTTTTTAATATTTCTATTACTTTTAAAACAACTTTAATAGTTTATTTTGGAAGTATAATCCATAAAGAAAATAAATGACCCACTTTTAACGGAGAAATTACGAGATTTTTATATTTCAGTTTCGTGTTAGGGGTGTCAAAAATTCCTACAAAAATTCTGATACATCTACACTACACCAACAGCCTAGCTGAATTTACTAACCACCCAAATGTTACCTTACGCTACAACAGAATACTGATCACTCTAATTTGGTTTTATAGGGGTATTCGAGGTCGCTGACAACTAAGGACCTCCAAACTATTCTCTACTACGTCATCATTCTAAACCAAAAACACGTCGTCGTCATTTTGTGTGTTTACTGTAATTTCTATGGAAAAACATTATCAGCATTATTAGCACTATAAAATTTATTGTCAGTAACGTTATTTTACTATCGGATTTTCAAGTTTACATTTAGATTATATTGATTTAGAAAAAATTGATAATTGAATATTTATGTATTTATTAATCCGTTTTGGCTTACATTTTTCCTATACATCTGAACAAAATAAAAAAAGTTAATCTAAATATTTGGCTGCATCCGAATTTACAATAGTTGTGTTATTATAGAGTTTAATAAATAATAAAAATATTTGTATATTAAATAAAAACTATAAACATTTGGAGAGTATTCTTTTCATTTTACATCAAATAAATCGTAGATAATAAAAATTCTCGGGTTTGTATTACTGTACACATAGATTCGAAAAAGTTGTCAAAAAACAAATATATAACAAATAAATGTTATCAAAGGCAAGATAAGTCACTTTTCTACCAAACTGGATATATATTTCGTGTTTTTATTCAATGTAACATATTTATTCAGCTCGAAAAACATACAGTGTTTATTGATGTATTGGAAAATTCAAGATGGCGTCTGATTCTCTCTTTAACACGGTAAGTTTGGGAAAAGGTGTTATAAATAAAAAAAACTATAAAAAATACTATTAAAAACCCGCCGAATATATGTCAAACTATGTCACGGTAACATATATTGAGCAAGTTTTTAACAGTATTTTATCTGGGTTTTTATTTATAACACCTTTTCCCAAACATACCGTGTTAAAGCGAGAATCAGACGAAATTCTCTAATTCGTCGCACGTGCAAATTAATAGCGGAAACTGATAGGTGAACATAGTTTTGAAAGCTGCCTGATCGTATTTTTGTTGTTTGTTTTATAGAAACAGATTTATTTATTAGCGATTTTTTAAAATAGATTTCTGATTTTTTAAATTGTGTTTGAAAGATTAAAATATGAAAAATACACGTGAAAAAAAAAAGTTATAATGAAAAATTTTTTTACGGCGGCTTCAGAAACTGACAAATTCAGCTAAAATTAGAAGTTAAATAAATTTCAAAGACAATTAATAAAGTAAAGTGTTAAAATATTGATACAAAAAAAAAAAGCTTAATTACCCCCCCCCAACCTCCAAAGCGAGAGTTGAGTAACAGATCAAAACAAGAGACAACAAGTCGCGAATAAATTCTACAGAAGCCAAAAAATGGCAGAAAGTTAATTTATTTTATTACTAGCGGGGGGGGGGGGAGGGGAAGGCTTTTCCCGTTCAGAACATACGATTAAATATAACGTTTTTATTTGTTCAGATTTCCTGTACAGGGTGGCCACAAAGTCACGCACCTAATCACGATCGAGCGTACCGGAAACCGAAATGACCAAATTGTCAACTGGCTTTTTTTTTTTTATCTTTCTTTTTTCTTTTTTTTTTTTTTTTTGCTTGAACTTTGAGCTTTTCGGATTATTTTGTTATTTTTCATTTTCTTGGTGGATGTTTTTTTGTCAGTTTTTTTTTTGGGGGGGCAGAGATTATAGTTATAGGTAATTATTAACAACAAAATTGGCGCAAGTCCAGATTAGCACTTGTAAACAAAAACGAGTACCTTTTATTTTCATAAATAATAATATTTTAATAAAATACTCGACGAGAACACGACTGTTTTTGATTTAATAATATTTTTTTATTCAAACGTAACAAATAAAAATTTCAATTTTGTTGGAACTTTGCAGTTTTCGGATTATTTTTGATTTTTATTATTTTTTAGCCGGATTTAACAAACAGACAAAACAAAACAAAAACAATTTTGGTGCTTATGCACTTATGTTACCGTTATTTTTTTATGATTTAAGTGCCTTCCCCACCGTTGGAAGTGTTTCTAATGTTTTTACCTATAACTATAATCTCTGACCCCCCCCCAAATATCCATCAAGAAAATAAAACATAACAAAATAATCCGAAAAACGCAAAGTTCAAGCAAAAAAAAAACACAACCTTTAAATCATGATTTTCTCTAGTTCAGATGGGTGCAGTAAATACAATTTTAATTCGAAATGACCCATAATGTACTAATGTACATAACATAAGACACAGAAAGGAACATTTATAATGCGTAAGAGCTTTATTTTCTCATATAAACGCCATACGCTCTCAATGGATTTTACCTTTTCTGCTTTACAGCGAAAAAAATATTTGTTATGATACTGAGCAAAAGATTCGACTTTTAGGAAGAAAAGCTAGTATTAAAGATGGGAGGGAGTGCCGGCGCTTTAACTGAAGTTATCTCACGTGGTGTTTCTAAAATTCAAACATTTTTTTAAAAATCCAAGATGTCTGCCTTCAACGCGTTCTCATAAAAACGTGTTTTTCCGCTGAAAAAAAACAAAAACAAAAAAAAAAACAACTACTTAATGAAATTAAGATAACTTTTTTTTCCGGAGAACTTCGTTCCATAACGGATACATACAATTTAAACTTTTTTTTTCGATATTTTCCTTTTTTTAATGTCTTGGTTAAACTGTGCAAGTACCATATTTTTATAATTATATTATTTTTTGTGAAAATATTGAATGAACATTGCTTATAGTATTGTTTGTGAAATATTAAAAATATTTTCATAATTATATTATTTTTTCATGAAAATATTGAAGGGATACTGCTTATCATAATGTTCGTGAAATATTAAAAAATATTTTTATAATTATATTATTTTTTCATGAAAATATTGAATGAACATTGCTTATCGTAATGTTCGTGAAATATTAAAAAATATTTTTATAATTATATTATTTTTTCATGAAAATATTGCATGAACATTGCTTATCGTAATGTTAGTGAAATATTAAAAATATGTTTATAATTATATTATTTTTTCATGAAGATATTGAATGAACATTGCTTATCGTAATGTTCGTGAAATATTAAAAAATATTTTTATAATTATATTATTTTTTCATGAAAATATTGCATGAACATTGCTTATCGTAATGTTAGTGAAATATTAAAAATATGTTTATAATTATATTATTTTTTCATGAAGATATTGAATGAACATTGCTTATCGTAATGTTCGTGAAATATTAAAAAATATTTTTATAATTATATTATTTTTTCATGAAAATATTGAATGAACATTGCTTATCGTAATGTTCGTGAAATATTAAAAAATATTTTTATAATCATATTATTTTTTCATGAAAATATTGAATAAACATTGCTTATCGTAATGTTTGTGAAATATTAAAAATGTGGGTGAAGTAAAGAATATCTACCCCGTAGCAGACGACGCCGCCTGGCGGTGCCAGGCGCACAATTCAACTAACACCGGTGATTCGACCTTGACATTGGCACAAGCACATGGCGTCAGTTGTTTTTAAACACGTCAAATAGCAAACATGCTCGAATATTCACCAGCATTTTTTTTTTAAATATATTTACAAAACCTTTGAAGATTTAAAAGAAAAAGTATATATTTACAAAACATTTTTTTTAAATAAGTAACAAAACGAACGTATTTAAATAAAAGATATTTAAATAAACGGGTGTCTCTTTCTGTTTCGGATTTTTGCGACCAAGATTGATTTTTATGTGCCGTGTTTTGGGGGGTTCTGTGTGCGTTTTTAAGACAATTCAATATTTATTCTTTAAAACATTAACTTCAGCGACAATTAATATATTTTCAAAATAATATTTTTAAATATTACATTTTTACGAATATTCGCGAGCAAGATTTAAAAAAAAAGACGAGGTGTTTTTTTTTTTTTCAATTAAATTATAAACTTTATTTGAACTTTCAACAAACTTTTACAGACATAAAAATAGACTTTAAAGATATTTTATAATATTTTTTTAAAAATATATTTAACGAAAAGTTTTTTTTTATCATTTCATTGGTGAATACAATTTCACAGTAATAAATGGTGAAAAAAATATCTCGAAAAGAAAAAACACCTCGTCTTTTTTTTTGTTTTAAATAAAACTTTAATTTTAAAATTTCGATGTTTGAAAAACAGTCCATAATATATATTTCATTATAAAAGTTCTATTTTTGTTTGATAATAAAACAGTTAATAAAAAAAAAAAAAACAGTCCATTAAGTTCAAATAAAGACTGTTTGAATAAAACTTATAAAAAAAGATATGAATAAAATAATATATTTTTTTATCTCGATTGTTTATACTTGTGATTTTATTATGCATAAAAAATTGCCTCGGCCTAAAAGGATTTCTCCTTCACTGACCACCGACATACATCGCACTGTAAATAAATATTGAATTGTATTAAAAACGCACAAAAAAGAAATGGCCAAAACCGTATAGAATGAACCTTTTTTATAAGTTTTATTCAAACAGTCTTTATTTGAACTTTTTTTTTTAATCTTGCTCGCGAATATTCGTAAAAATGTAATATTTAAAAATATTATTTTGAAAATATATTAATTGTCGCTGAAGTTAATGTTTTAAAGAATAAATATTGAATTGTCTTAAAAAAGCACACAGAACCCCCCCAAAACACGGCACATAAAAATCAATCTTGGTCGCAAAAATCACAAAACAGAAAGAGACACCCGTTTATTTAAATATCTTTTATTTAAATATGTTCGTTTTGTTACTTATTTTAAAAAAATGTTTTGTAAATATATGCTTTTTCTTTTAAATCTTCAAAGGTTTTGTAAATATATTTTTTAAAAAATGCTGGTGAATGTTTGCTATTTGACGTGTTTAAAAACAACCGACGCCATGTACTTGTGCCAATGTTAAGGTCGAATCACCGGTGTTAGTTGAATTGTGCGCCTGGCACCGCCAGGCGGCGTCGTCTGCTACGGGGTATCTATTCTTTACTTCATCCAAAATGTGTTTAAGGTATTTTTTTTTAACATTAGGTTCACCTCAACAATTCACTTTAAAATTCACTTAATGTTGTATGCACACGCGATAAACAAATCTACTTCTCTGTGACCGACAGTGCCACCTAGCGGAAACAAATCCACTTTTTTTTCACAACCGAGAAATTAGTAATATGCATGTGTATAAGCCAAACCAATTACGACTTTACTTCCTTGAGTAATTTCATGTTAAGAACGGCTTTCAGAATAGACATCCTCAACCTCCCCATGTAAAGAACGGCTTTCAGAATAGACAACCTTAACCTCCCCACGTTAATTCTCGAAATTCTTACAGAAATGGATTTTGCAATAAACATTCCATTTGATGGGGAGGGGGGGATATTTGCTCCAAATGTAACTGTGATATTCGTTGTCAGCGTACCAACCCGCAAATACTATATTTAAAAAAAGTGGGAGTTAGCAGTCGCAGAGAAGTAGACTCATTTATCACACGCATAAATGGAAGCCAGTGAATTATAGTGCATAATAAAAGTCTTTATATCCCCAAAAATACTCTGCAAAATTTAAATGATATTTTCTCATTCAGCATAGTCGAAAACATTTAAAAGTCGTAATTTTAAAAAAAAGTTGTGGAGGTGTTATCATCTATAAAAAAGCAACCAGAAATTCATGCGTTATTTTTTTCTTTAGTTTTTAAAACTTTATATTGTAGGTCGATTTTGGAATTGGAAAAATATAATTCGAAGGAACTTGCCAGACTAAGCACATTATCTACATTTGTCCTCTGAAACAGAAAATAACATATTTTCGTTTTTAATTTATTGTGAAGGGGATAAGTATGATATCTAAATTGTACAAATGTTGAAAGAAATGAATTTCTACTGTTAAAATAAATATTGAAAGCCATTTTTATTCAATATTAACAGATTGTAAAAGCTGCCGTGCACAAGAAAATTGAATTAACTCTTAAATCATGATTGTTTCAGTTACTTTTATATTTTAATATGTAAAAATAACAAACAAACTAAAAAACACACACAAAAAAATCGGTACGGCCAACACTAAAAGAGAAAGTAAGTATTTTTTTTGACGGAGGCTTTCTTTTAAAATCTATCAAAATCAAGTAATTATCCAATCAATTTTCGCCGATTATGAAGTGAAGAATGAATTTTATAATGATGTACATTTTTATAATATATATATATATAGTCTACAACCCCTTCTGTATTTGTGGGCCCAAATATGCTTAAAACGATAAGCCGAAACTTTCATTTTCAATATACCATGCTTTTAAGTACTTTTAAATCCTTTTAAGAATCGATACCATAAAAGAAAAGAAATTAATAAATAACTGCGCATTTTGCTAAAAATACGATGATTTCTTTTGGAAATATCTTCTTTATTCACCTATAGTCGCCTAACCGAGAACTATATGCAAGAATTGTTTTCAACACATGCGACGCCTAGCATTCCCCGAATAGTTACACATCTGGTATTGGCTAGCCTCATCATTGTTTCACTTTGGGGTTATGTAGGCAACAAATATATATATATATATATATATATATATATATATATATATATATATATATATATATATATATATATATTTGTTTTCTTCTTTCTGTTTATGTGCTTATTATTCTTATTTATTATTATTAT
This sequence comes from Euprymna scolopes, assembly GCF_053919585.1. Taxonomy (NCBI): domain Eukaryota; kingdom Metazoa; phylum Mollusca; class Cephalopoda; order Sepiida; family Sepiolidae; genus Euprymna; species Euprymna scolopes. The sequence continues at coordinate 48,457,717 of NC_136527.1, read as the reverse complement.
TATTATTAAACTTTTGGTTTTACTGTTTACTTTTACGTTTTCTTGTTATGAGTACTTTAACGTTTCCACTGTTCTTACATATACGTGCGTGTGTGTGTGTGTGTATGATTTTCTTCTTTCTGTTTATGTGCTTATTATTCTTATTTATTATTATTATTAAACGTTTGCTTTTACTAATCGTTTACTTTTACGTTTTCTTGTTACGAGTACTTTAACGTTTATCACTGTTTTTGCATATACATGTGTGTGTGTGTGTGTGTGTGTGTGTGTGTGATCTTACGTATCTTACGTGAATTTTACTGCTATGTGTGTGTTCTCATTCTTACAGTTTCTTTTGCCTTGTTTCTGAGACGTGTATGCACAATGGAGTGTGAACATACCTGGTTGCTTTGGCCAGCGGATATCTTCTGGTTGCTGGTCTGACATCTTGCTGGGGAGTGGTACTTACTTCTGCAGACAGATTCATTAATAAACAAGATGGGATTTGAAGCTTCAAATTTTTATTCAAGGCAAGCCTATCATCTCGGACCCTGATTGTCGGGAGGGACCCAATTTTCCGTCTGCTTCATCTGCTGCCTAGACCATCTCCCAGCCCATGTGGTCGTCAACTGGAAACCTACCCACAATTCCCGTATCACCCCTTACTTTCTGGTGCATTCTATCTAGGTTGTTCAAGGATGACTTGAGTTTGATGCCTGTTAAACCTAACCTTCTGACCCTGCTAACTCGCTGATGGAAAATCAAAATATGCTTACATAACTTTCTATTTCTAAACTACCTAGATAGCAATTAAGCTGGGATTCCCAATACTACATTTCTTCATTAACACTACTTTTTATATGTATTTTTCGTTTTATATTCTTTTTTATTTTTTAATTCACTTCCCAACTTTTCCTTTCCTCGTTCTCGCCGCCAACCTCGTTCTCTCCTCCTAACCTTTAAACTAGAAAAATTACACTCTTAATATTGGGATTATACGTCTGAATTTTAGAGCCGTACATATCAGGATAATCTGTTTAGCAAATAGAAATATGCCATGCTGCAGGTGGTGTGATTGAAAGTTTCGTTCAATAATTAAACACGTAAGAAATGCAAGTGTAACATGATATAGCAAAAAAGTATATCACGTATTTGAGGATGGAATAGAGTTTTGAGGGAGTCTGAATCTGGATTCTATACAAGCAAAATCAATCCGAAAATGGAAGGAAAATCCAAACTATAAAAACCTTCATGTCTAGCTGTCTGCATCTCTAAATTTTCATCCTTAAAACTAACTTAGAAAAACTGATCAAGAAGTAATTAGTTAATAAGATAATGGTCTCTCCTCCTCTGGAAAATTTCTCTTTAAATAAAACCTTTGAAAACCAGAAAATCTTCATTGTTTTACTACACGTGTAATTTTTGTCTGTTAAATTTATCTAAAGTGAGAGCCAGGCTTCAACCACCACGAGGAGATCAGAAGTCAATTACCCTAATTTAATCGAGCATTAAGCAAAAATCCTTGATCACTTGAAAACGAAAACGCAAGTGAGAAAAACTGCGTCTATGAAAAACTGTATGAAATTCTGTTGAACATTAAAATATTACATTAAGTAAACCAATCAATTTATACCTAGTCTTCTGAAAAACAAAATTATACTTTCTCGATATCATGATGCTGCAAAAGTAAATAATAATGCCACAGTCTAATTTCAAATATAATTAGAACAAAAAAAATTGCCGCAGTTTTTAGTTTCTTTTTCTAGATAAAAACATCACAGAGTTACACATTCCTCACATCGTTTAATGCATCTCTGGAGAAAGTTTTTGAAGAAGATGCAGAAATTGAGAAATCAAGCTGCATCATCTGATTATCAGAGTGATATTTTGCAGGGACATATTTGCTGATCTGATCCCACCTCTTAATGTTGATTTTTATTTATTTAATTTTCTATTAAATGAAGTACAATAAGCCTCCTAATGCTGATAACTTTATTTAATTTCCTATAAAATGAAGTGCAATAATCTCCTGTAATTGAGTTAAACATTGCCAGGAAATCTCTCATCTCCATTCCTGTTCACTATTGAACGTACTTAAAAAAATCTTACAACGCTTAAGTAGATATTTAACCATGAATACTCGATATAAAATAGATGTTTTATTGAGATGTAGTAAATTTTAGAAGTAAAAACCTGTTAAGATGTCTCATGTATGATATTAAAAGAAACTGGAATCTTAGGGAGATATCAATCATACCAGTTATAGGTGCCACAAGGCTTATGAAGAAGAACCTGAAGTCCTTGGCATAAAAGTTGTGTTCTTTCATTTTAAACATTTACTTGAGAATAAAAACATTTTTATTTAAAGAAAATTATCAACATAATCAAAGGATTCTATTCTTTTCTCTTTTTAGAGAAGAGCCACATACATTACAAAAATATGGCTTTTTAGTTTTTCTTATTTTACTTTGTAGGAAATATCGAAACTTACTTGGCTAGTATGTGTGAATGCTTCAAAAGGTCTTGTATCAAAAAAGAAAAAAGACTAAAATAGGATTTGGACGTTTTGACAACAGAGTGTAAGTTTGGGAGTTGAGAATTTTAACAACAGAGTGTGAGTTTGGGAGTTGAGAATTTTGACAATAGAGTGTCAAGTTTGGGAGTTGAGAATTTTGACAACAGAGTGTGAGTTTGGGAGTTGAGAATTTTGACAACAGAGTGTCAAGTTTGGGAGTTGAGAATTTTGACAACAGAGTGTCAAGTTTGGGAGTTGAGAATTTTGACAACAGAGTGTGAGTTTGGGAGTTGAGAATTTTGACAACAGTGTGAGTTTGGGAGTTGGAAGGTCTAAGATTCAAACCATCTCTCTTGCACTTGGTTCACCAGATATATTTATCAGGTACTTTGTTAAATTCTTTTAAGTAATTTTATTTGCTCCTATGATTACTGGAATAGAGATTTCCCTAAAATTCCAGCTTCTTTTCTATCTACTTAGAAACATTGATAATCAAATTTTGATAGTGAGCAGTCATTAGAATTCTATCCTGATCATAGTGAAGACATCCTCTTTAAAGCCAGTCTACAAAACATTCCTTATAATAACAATAATAATAATTATTATTATTTTTTTATTATTATTATCAATCAAGAAAAGACTTATAATAATAATAATAATAATAATAATAATAATAATAATAATAATAATAATAATAATAATTCTTATTATTATTTATTTATAAATTTATAAAAAATCAAGAAAAGACTTTTCCAATTTTCTGAAATGCAAGTTGTGGAGTATTTTTACCTACTATTTTGTGTGATTTTTGAAGCAGATTTATTTTCTGATTTTGTCATATTTGTAAGAAAGTCTTGTGAAAAATGATAGACGTTGTTCTGCTGGTTCTTGTTTTGTGATGCTGAATACCATTTTGAGGTATTGATTTTGAAAAATCATCAGATATTGTTTCTCACATGTATTTCATATGACTCAAGGAAGTTGACATTTGTTCAAAAGAACCACATACTTCACAAGAATGTGGTTTCTCTCTGGTTTGAATCTCTTTTGCACTTGGTTCACCAGTTTTTAAAATTCGTTTGTCTAATTTTATTATCTCCTATAATTACTGAAATAGAAATTTTCCAACGATTCCAGTTTCCTTTCTATCTACTTAGAAGCATTGGTAATCAAACTTTGATTGTGAGCAGTCATTATAACTCTGTCCTTATCATAGTGAAGACATTCTCTTTAAAATCAGTCTATTACGTCTCCCTTATGCGGCTAACACTTGAACTCTATATGAGATACATAGATATTAAAATGTTCCATTTAAGTTCTTTGTCTCTCAAACACTGAGTTAGTAAAGAAATTTTCTCTTGTATGTTTTCATATGAGTTATCAAAGTTGACTTCAGTGTAAAAGCACAACCACATACAAGACGTGAATGTGCTTTGTCTCTCGCATGTGTTTTCATATGACTCAACAAATTTGACTTCCATGCAAAAGAACCACACACTTCGCAAGCATATGGTTTGTCTCGTTTTTTAAAATTTTCTTCCTTTGAAGATCGTAACACTGGGTATGGGGCAGCCAAACCAGCCACCAACATTGCCCCGCTTTCCATTGAAACCAACCAAGAGCTCTTTTTAGTATCCTCGCTCTTCCCTTAAGTGAAATTTTATGAGTCTATTTTACACTTTGTTCACTAGGAAGCTTAGCTAGGTAGGACTTCAGGTTCTTCTTCATAAGTCTTGTGGCATCTATAACTGGTATGATTGATATCTCCCTGAGATTCCAGTTTCTTTTAATATCATACATGAGACATTTGGTCTGTTTCTCTCTTTCAGAGCTGTTCAGACGTCCATCATTAATGACACTCACTACAACCAAAGTTGTCACTCTGACTTATTCCATATAACTATGTAAGGTTTGACAGCAGCATTTTCAAGGTAGGTGGCTGTAGGGATAACATAGTTGTAATGTATGGTATATATATCATTTCTAACTGTTCTTTAAGGTTAATGTTCCCAGAACTTGCTACTACATTGGATGTTTATTTTTTACAGATGGTCCAGTAGAGGTACTTACATACGCCATCATGTCTTGCTGTGTAGTAGCCATCTTTTAAAAGAAACTTCCAACTCGATATCAGATGACTCACACTTTCCAATTCCGTGTGGCAGAATCTGCATTGTCTCTCTTTTTTTAATTTTCTTCCTTTGAAGATTGTAAGGCTGGGTATGGGGCAGCTAAACCAGCTGCCAACATTTCGTTGCTTCTTATTGAAAACAACCGAAATCTCTTTTTAGTATCCTCGTTTTCCCCTTAAGTGCAATTGTCTGGATCTCTTTTGCACTGGGTTCACCAGGAATATTAGTTAGGTAGGTTTTCCTGTTCTTCTTCATAAGCCCTGTGCCACATATAATAACTGGTATGACTGTTTCCTGTATATGTTTGTTGCAACCAATCTGATGATGCAACCAATCTGACTTTTATACAAAAGAAGAACCAAATATTAAATCAGAATATTTTTCTCTCCTGTATGTGTTTTCCTATGACGAAATAAAGGAGAATTCCATGCAAAAGAACAATATATATCAGAATAATGGGGTTTGTCTGTTTTAATTTCATTTATGTTTTTGATGGGATTATGCTTTATGTCAAACATTCTCCCATTAATTGAGTTACCCCAACGAATGGATCTTTAAAAACAATTTATTGAATTTCTCTTGCACTTGGTTCACAACGTCTAATCACTAGATAGTTTATGAAATTCTTTTTTATTAGCCGAGTGTCTCCTATAATGACTGGAATGATTGATATCTTCTTATGTTTATGTTGTACATAAGTCCTTGCTATTTTGTTATTTTCTCCCTCTCAGCTCTTAAGGCCAACAGCATTAGGGACGCCTCGTATGTGTGTTCATATGACTCAACAAAGTGTTTTTCTCCTGTATGTGTTAGCATATGATGTGAAACAGTGGACTTCCATGCAAAAGAACCATATACTTCACAAAAAATTGTACTTCTGTGCAAGATAAGAACCATATCCTTTACAAAAATGGGGTTTCTCTCCAGTACGTGTTTTTATATGTCGCAACAAATGTGACTTCCGTGCAAAAAAAAAAACCACATATGTCACAAGAATGTGGCTTTTCTCTTTTTTTTTCATTTTTTTGAAACTTTTTCTTCTAGGGGGTGGGACATCCAACCAGATGCCTGACATTTACCCCTATTTTAGTGAGTCCAACCAAGAGATCTTTTCAGGATTCTAGCCGTTCTTTTCAGTGCAATCGTTTGTATTTCACTTGCACTTGGTTCAACGGGTATGCTTGCTATGTACTTTTTAAAGTTCTTTTTCATAAGCCCAGTTGTTCCTATGATGACTGGTATAATTGAAACGTCTTTTAATTTCCAATTTCGTTTCATATCATACATAAGTCCTTGATACTTTGTTATCTTTTCCCTCTCAACTCTGTTAAGCCCTGTATCATTGGGTACACTGACCTCTATTACGGTCGCGTTTTTGTTTGCTCTGTCCCAAATCACTATATCTGGTTTAACAGCTGCGTTTTCAAGATATGTAGCAGTAGGGATTATGTAGTCATAGTGAATAGTGTAGTTGTCATTCCCAACTGTTCGTTCGGGTATATGTTCCCAGCAGTTTTTACTACACTGAATGTTGAGTTTCTTACATATCTTCCAGTGAAGGTATTTGCAAACTCCGTTATGGCGATCTGTATAATAACCATCTCCAAGTAAGATTTACAACCAGAAATCAGGTGGCCCACACTCTCAACCTCAGTGCTACAGAACCTGCATTTATTATTGTTGCTTAGACCACACATCTTTTTGAAGGCGTTTGTCATGAGGCCCTGGTCTTGTGCAGCCAATATCAACCTCTCTTGGTCGTAATGGAGGGATCCTCTTTTGAGCCAGTCCAGGGAACCATCCCTATCAATATATTCTTGGGATAGTTCAGTCGGTAGGTATTTTGTCCGTTTATGGTTGGTCCATTCTTCTGTTTTAACACTATGGAACTGGCTAGTGTATTTTTTCCGACTTTTCTGGGCTATGTCAGTGGCAGGCTTGTTTGGGTTCTCAGTATCATTTGTAAGGCAATCTTTTCCAAAATGAGTGGCAAGTTGTGTTATAGATGTTGTACTACTTGCTCGATTCTGATAATAGTCTTTAATTTTCATAAGCTTGGGGTTACAGGAACTTATTATGTACTGACCTATGCTGACGATTGTGGCTCTGTGTTGATGATTGACTTCCGAGAGTCCCATACCTCCTTCTCGCCTGGGTAGGTATAAACGAGGCATGCACTGATTTCGAAAAATAACTCGATACAAGGTTAACATTTTCCTTGTCTTTGTGTCACGCCAATTTATGTCTTTCTGAGGCCAGTCAATAATGCCAAAACTATATGTTAGTACTGGCATGGCAAGTTGGTTAATTGCCGTAATTTTGTTCTTGTTTGTGATTTCAGTTTTGCAGATTTTTCTTACCCGGCGTAAATATTCTTGGCTTAGTTTCTCTCTCATCTTTGAATGCTGGATGGACTCATTTTCATCAATGCCGAGGTATTTGTATGTTTCCTGTTCATCCAGTTCTCTGATTACACTATTTTCATCGTGCTGTATATTTTCAGTAGATATCTTCTTGCCAGCTTTCAGAGTACACAAAGCACACTTATCCAGCCCGAGCTTCATTTTGATGTCATTAGAAAAAGTGTGGACAATTTTCAGTAGATTATCTAAATCCTTATCCAAGCTAGCATAAAGCTTAAGATCATCCATGAAAAATCTCCTGTATGTATTTATCTCCTGTATGTATTTTTATATGATGCAACAAATGGGACTTCCATGCAAAAGACCAACATACTTCACATGAATGTGGTTTCTCTCCCCATATGTGTTTTCATATGACTCAACAAATTTGACTTCCATGCAAAAGAAGAACCAAATATTTCACATGAATGTGGTTTCTCTCTTTTTCTTTCATTTTTCTTAAACTTTTTCTTCTAGGGGATGGGACATCCAACCAGATGTCTGACATTTACCCCTATTTTAGTGAGTCCAACCAAGAGATCTTTTCAGGATTCTAGCCGTCCCTTTCAGTGCAATCGTTTGTATTTCACTTGCACTTGGTTCAACGGGTATGCTTGCTATGTACTTTTTAAAGTTTTTTTTCATAAGCCCAGTTGCTCCTATGATGACTGGTATAATTGAAACGTCTTTTAATTTCCAATTTCGTTTCATATCATACATAAGTCCTTGATACTTTGTAATCTTTTCCCCCTCAACTCTGTTAAGCCCTGTATCATTGGGTACACTGACCTCTATTACGGTCGCTTTTTTGTTTGCTCTGTCCCAAATCACTATATCTGGTTTAACAGCTGCGTTTTCAAGATATGTAGCAGTAGGGATTATGTAGTCATAGTGAATAGTGTAGGTGTCATTCCCAACTGTTCGTTCGGGTATATGTTCCCAGGAGTTTTTACTACACTGAATGTTGAGTTTCTCTCCTGTATGTATTTTCATATGATGCAACAAATGGGACTTCCATGCAAAATAAGAACAACATATTTCACATGAATGTGGTTTCTCTCCCCATATGTGTTTTCATATGATGCAACAAATTTGACTTTCATGCAAAAGAAGAACCACATATTTCACAAGAATGTGGTTTATCTCCTGTATGTATTTTCATATGATGCAACAAAGTTGACTTCTGTGCAAAAGAAGAACCACATATTTCACAAGAATGTGGTTTCTCTCCCCATATGTGTTTTCATATGCCGCAACAAATGTGACTTCCGTGCAAAAGTAGAACCACATATTTCACAAGAATGTGGTTTCTCTCCAGTATGTGTTTTCATATGACTCAACAAACTTGACTTCCGTGCAAAAGAAAAATCACATATTTCACAAGAATGTGGTTTATCTCCTGTATGTATTTTCATATGATGATACAAATTGGACTTCCATGCAAAAGAAGAACCACATATTTGACAAGAATGTGGTTTCTCTCCCGTATGTATTTTCATATGACGCAACAAAGTTGACTTCTGCGCAAAAGAAGAACCACATGCTTTACAAGAATGTGGTTTCTCTCCCGTATGTGTTTTCATATGGCACAACAAATTTGACTTCTTTGCAAAACAAGAACCACATATTTCACAAGAATGTGGTTTCTCTCCTGTATGTATTTTCATATGATTCAACAAAGTTGACTTCTGTGCAAAAGAAGAACCACATATTTCACAAGAATGTGGTTTCTCTCCCGTATGTGTGTTCATATGACTCAACAAACTTGACTTCCATCCAAAAGAAGAGCCACATACTTCACAAGAATGTGGTTTATCTCCTGTATGTATTTTCATATGATGCAACAAAGTTGACTTCTGTGCAAAAGAAGAACCACATATTTCACAAGAATGTGGTTTCTCTCCCGTATGTGTTTTCATATGGCGCAACAAATGTGACTTACCTGAAGAAGAAAAACCACATACTTCACATGAATGTGGTTTCTCTCCCGTATGTGTGTTCATATGACTCAACAAACTTGACTTCCGTGCAAAAGAAGAACCACATACTTCACAAGAATGTGGTTTCTCTCCCGTATGTGTTTGCATATGATGCAACAAATTTGATTTCCATGCAAAAGAAAAACCACATATTTCACAAGAATGTGGTTTCTCTCCCGTATGTGTTTTCATATGACTCAACAAACTTGACTTCTCTGCAAAAGAAGAACCGCATACTTCACAAGAATGTGGTTTATCTCCCATATGTGTTTTCATATGGCGCAACACATGTGACTTCCATGAAAAAGAAAAACCACATACTTCACATGAATGTGGTTTCTCTCCTGTATGTGTGTTCATATGACTCAACAAAGTTGACTTCCGTGCAAAAGGAGAACCACATACTTTACAAAAATGTGGTTTGTCTCTCATGTTTGCTTGCATCTGATTACACAAAAAGTAAAAATCCAATGAAGTGTATGATGATAGGCACGCTAATAAATTTCAACATAAAAAACATTTAATGAAGAAATTTATAATTATTTTAATCCTTTTCAAATCATCAATGCAGAAAAGTACTTCTTATCCATTAATTGATTTCTTTTCATTGTTGTAAATTCTGGAAATATAAAGTGAATTTTTAAAATTACATTTCATGTGGTAAAATTGTATTATGTTGATTTTTATTAAAAATATCCAAAACATTTATTGGTAATGAATTTTTAAAAAATGAGTATGGTTTTATTAAATACTGGTTTGTTAACAAAATTATTTTTTTTGATTTAACTAAAAATAATCACGTTTTTTTTTCATTTTTTAGGTGAAGTTAGATTATTCCTATTATTTGGATTCTTTAGAATAATGTTCTCATCTTTTTCATAATGTTTCTATTTTACCTTCCATCTTATTCAGGTGTTTTTTGTCGAATCTTTCCCTTGAACTAAGAAATCTTTACATAATTCTGAATCGAACCCTTTATTTAGTATATGAGATTAGCATGCCCTTCGATTGTTAGTGATGAACGGATAAAAATTCTTAAATAATTTTAAATTCTATTTTAAATCTAACAGAGGATTGAATCTTCAACATTCAGGAGTATGTTCAGGAGTATGTAACTTACAACTGAATTTACTTAGAACTCTAACAATAGCACTATGGCCTGGCAGACAATCCTAGTATGAATTTGCAGAACTATTTTGTTTCTAGACACTTTTTATTACTTAATCCTTAATGTATACATAAACATGTTAATATATATATATATATATATATATATATAAACATTATTTATAAATGGTTTCTATATCGTGTTAAATACTATACTAGATATGCTTAGTAGTTGATCATCGTAATATGCACTGTTCCCTTAAGCAGATTATGCTTCATTGTTTACCTCCATCTATAATTTCTCCTTTATTGCATGACTAGCCTGGGTACACAGCGTTGCCCAGGTGTTTGTAGGTGTGCGTTGAGCAAAACAAATTAAGTTATAGTAAGCAGGCAGGCTCAGACTGGGCAAAATAAATGAAGTTGTAGTAGGCAGGCTCAGACTGGTGATGCAAAGGTGGAAAAGAAAGTTGAGGTGTGTGTAAAAGTGTTGGTTGAGCAAAAAAAAAACAAAGGAAAATTGCGAACACAAAAAAAGTGGTAGTAGGCAGGTAGGCAAACCTGTACTGCGAAGGAGGAAAAGAAAGTGAAAAAATGTAACGTGTTAGATGTTGTATCCATCAAAATGACATAGGTTTAAATTAAAGCTAGACAATCGAAAAGAAAATCCGTTGCCCCTTGAACTTTTTTGCGAGACATACATATATACATACACACATTTAAACAGATTTTTATCCCTTGTATTATAGATTGTAGAGGGTTGCCCTTTTCCATCCATATATATTCCACCATAACTGATTTTTCAATTTCTCCACATATTACAGCTTTTCAATGTTTTTTTTTACCTTACTGTTAATGAATAACATGGCTCACTATTTGACGCATGCAAGTGTCGAAGGTGAGAACATCTGCAAAAAGCATGTCACATATATAAAACATAGAAAAAGAAAAAGGATGAGAGGCCTACAGTCAGCCAGGAATGAGCATCGCCCAAGCATTGTTTACTCTACCAACCTCCCGGTTCACACTCTCCATCTCTAGCTAGGCACACACATATGATGCAGTATGAGAAAGAGAAAATAAAATTGTTTATATTTTTATACAAAAACACATCACCATCGCAGTTCGCACTCTCCATCTTAACAAAAATTGATTGTAAGTTGTATTGTTATTCTTTCATCAGTAGCATTTGCTATTGTTATGATGGAGTAGCAGCTATTTTCAAATAGATGGTGGCTACAAAAGGTGGGTGGACCATGTAGAGCAGTATTTTAGGGTGACCAGAGCACTGGATGAGGAAGAATATCGGATAGCTCTCTTAACCGCATGGGGCCTGGTCGAACAATTCATGACCAGACTCATCTTAGACAATGAAAGTTTAACATGGGTTGATTTGAAGAGGTCTTTAGAGAACTACTATGGAATTGTCACAAACCCTAACAAAAAAAAGTTGAATTAGCAAACGTGAGACAGGGTAGGTTAGAAGGTGTACCTGACTATATGCACAGGATAGTTAGATTAGAATAAGGCGCTTTTAGTGGGATAGTCCAGAGAAGCAGACTAGTTAAATAACAGGTACTAGGATTCTGTATAGAGGGTCTCAAAGGAAGGTGGAGATGCTTGTGATGAGACACGAGCCACATGATCTTCAAGTGGCTTATCAGAAAGCCTTAGAAGAAGTTAAATGGAGGATCTGGCCTCATGCATACAACGAGTATAAACACTATCCCATGGAGGTTTGTAGCAGATACTAGTTGAGGCTATGGGTCTAGCCAGTTCCTGAAGATATGGAGACAGACATAAAAGAGGAAACCAAGTACAGAGTAGGGGACTAGGATTTAAAACTAGAGAGAAGGAAAGAGGCAGATAATTAGGTGTTACTATTTTGTTGAGGTGGGCAACATACAGAAATTCTGCAAGAACCATATCCAGAGAAACCAGGAGAGCTTCATTCATGCAATGCCACCCAGCTGAACAAGGGCATACCGATGCCATAGTTGATAATATGGGCGCATCATATTCTGTTTTGATTAGAATTGAGGGAAAGAATTATAGAAGTCTGGTGGATAGGGGCTCAGAGTTATCAGTAATAAATAGCAGTGTTTTTAATGCACTTAGAGACCTGAATTATGTGATAAAAATTTAAGAACAGCTAATGAGTTTCCATTAATTGTAGAAGGGCTTGCTCGATTAAGAGTAGAGATAGAAAGTCAGTCTTTCCACCATGACTTGTTTGTTGTGGAGAATCTCAACATAAGTGTGATAAAAACTGTGAGTACTTAAGAAAAATGGGGTGAGGATGTACTTCGATTAAGCTGAAATGATGCAGGCAGATGTAATTGAAAGATTGAATAGCCCATGGAGTATTCTGATAGTGTAAGTAGAAAAGAAGGATGGCAGTTGTTAAGTGTTGAAACATTATGTTGAACAAAGATGGCGGTAGTAAATCAAATCAGCAAAGAATCAATGTACTCAATTTTTCAACACTTAACAGGTTATGTGCCATCGATTTTGCTTTGACGGATCTAAATTTGAATTGTGGCAGTGAAATTCCTGGTGTATTTAAGATACAAAAACTACACAAACTTATTCAATCTTCACAAGAGAATCCTAATGACACTGAATTTATAAAAAAGTATGTGACTATTTTTGCAGAACTGATTTAATGCTTAGGCGACAGAAGTCTGTCTCTGATTATAAGAGATGCCTTGGATGATTGACCTAAAGCGTTGAACATATTAAGAGAAATTATTTCTCAAAAGGGAAACCGAAAATTATATCTCTATGTACAGAACTAACATCTCTAAAACGTATGGAAGACAAGACGATTACTATGTTAAAGGGGCAGAAACCTCATCAAAAGCATTAAAACTCTTAAATCGAATATTTTGCCACATTCTCACCAATGACAAATTTAACAAGAATTAAAATTGAATAGTGACAGTCATGAAATAAATTAGATTTCTCTGTATAATCGATCGACTGTAAATTAAGTTTCGGTCTCTATATTCTTATTTATGTCAATAAATTATGAAGGGAGACGAGTAAAAAGATGTTTGTTGGCCATTGTTATTTGTGGTACAGAAGGTTTCTTGTAGTTATTGAAGGAAACAAGCTTTAACGAGAATTAGAATTTTATTGAAACTTGCCGCTCAATACAATTTAAAAATACATCAAATGGATATAAAAAATGCTTATTTAAACGCTCTGATTGACTTCGAGATATATATTCCCCCCAGAGGGATTTAAAATGAAAAAAAAAAATTTTGTATGGAAACTGAATAAATCACTTGTACAGTCTAAAAGAAAGCGCTCACAATAAAAATTTCACAATTAAAATTTAACAATTAAAATTTAACAATTAAAATTTAACACTCCATAATTATTTAATAGAACAAGAATTCAGGCAGTGTCCCATAGAGGTGTGCATGCATACCAAAAATATGTGTAATAAATACTTGATTTTGGTGTTTTGGGTTGACGATATATTGCTCACAACAATTTTGAGACAACACTTTAAAAGATGTTAAAAATAAGTTAAACAAAAAATATGTGTAATAAATACTTGATTTTGGTGTTTTGGGTTGACGATATATTGCTCACAACAATTTTGAGACAACACTTTAAAAGATGTTAAAAAATAAGTTAAACAAAAAATATGTGTAATAAATACTTGATTTTGGTGTTTTGGGTTGACGATATATTGCTCACAACAATTTTGAGACAACACTTTAAAAGATGTTAAAAAATAAGTTAAACAAAAAATTTGTGTAATAAATACTTGATTTTGGTGTTTTGGGTTGACGATATATTGCTCACAACAATTTTGAGACAACACTTTAAAAGATGTTAAAAAATAAGTTAAACAAAAAATTTGTGTAATAAATACTTGATTTTGGTGTTTTGGGTTGACGATATATTGCCCACAACAATTTTGAGACAACACTTTAAAAGATGTTATAAAATAAGTTAAACAAAAAATTTAAAATGACGAATCTTCGACAATTGTCATAGTTCCTCGGTATAAAGTTTACCCGTGAAAATGAAACTATAACAATGAACCAATCATGGTACATTGATAAAATCTTGCTGAAGTTTGGAATGTGAGATTGCCAACCACCACCATTGAGATTGATATAAATAAGAATATAGAGATCGAAACTAAATTAAGAGACGATCGATTATACAGAGAAATTATTGGAAATCTAATTTATTTGATGACTGTCGCTATGCCTGATATATTTTACACTGTAACAAAGCTATCTCAAAACTTATCAAAACTGACAATTAAGGACTTAACTCATGCAAAACAAGTCATTGATACCATATAAGCCCCACTTGGGTCAGCCAAATACTTGCTAAACTTAGATCTGATATCAGGGTACAGACAGGTAAAATTACTGTATTTGGATATTTTAATATCCTAAGATACTATGAAAAGCCACTTAGATCACATAGATAGGATACTACTAACCAGTTTACATAAGTACAAGCTCAGGGTGAAAGCTATCAGTGTGGAGTTTAAGGAGAAGTACAGAATTTGGGGTTCAAATTAATGAATGGGATATATAGCCAGAACTGGGCAAAGTTAAGTCGATAAAATCCCAACTCCAACTCGTGTGAGAAAAGTCGGAGCTTGAATTGGTATGACATCATATTATTTCATTGGTATGACGTCATATTATTTTATTGGTATAACGTCATATTCTGAAAAAATTTTCTGAGATTGCCGATCTAATGATCTAATGATGAAATATGTGGAGTTTAAATGTGACATCATATGTCATTTTGCCTTTGATAGCCTAAAACCGAAGCTCACAGATATGGTTATACTGGCTTATCCTGATGGTGAGGACGACAGAATGTACACAGATGCCCCAATCATGCGATTGGAGCATATTTGTCACAAATTTTGCGTCACAGATTTTATCGATTTGACTTCGTCAAATGCTGGCTATATACTCCATTCACAGGAGAGATGTTGCGAGCCTGTCTTTGTTTTATCGTTACTTCCATGGCAAGTGTTCGTCTGAGCTCCAATCCTTGGTCCCCCCTCGCCGATCGTTCACGAAAAACACCTGTCTAGCCGAAACCACCGTCAAAAAATTTCCCCACTCTTTATCTGTGTCAAAACCAAAACGTAAATTCCATGAATAATGCTTCTTTCTTAGAAGTGCATGCCTGTGGAACTCTGTTCAGTCTGCCTGTTTCCCACCTGACTACAACATGGATGTCTTCAAGTCCAGCATAAACAAATTCCTGATGAACCGCCCCCTTAAGTAAGACACTTTATCAAATCTCAATACTAACATACTCTACACGCAATAACTCTTATCCCGAGTGTCTTTCGGGCCTTGATAAGTGGTCACCACCCTGTAAAAAAAAATGATCTGTAATCTGAGCGAGGGTAATGATGTTAAAAACAAATTTGCTTCTTATTTCATAAACTTAGTGATATGCAGACGAGATGGTACTTGAGAAGGAAGGACACTGTGTGTGTGGACGTCTAGTCAAGAAAATGAGGATCCTGGTAGAAATAGATGATAGAAATTATTGAATCATTTAGCTTGAGCCAAACTATTGATAAGGTTATATGTACCATCACACCTTAAAAACAAGTGGTAGTATAATACCAGGACAATAACAGTCGTGGAAAAGACGCTTTATACCATTTAGCAAAAATATTTCTGGTGGTGTTTATTTAAGGAGGTGAATGAATACGTAGGAAATGTATGCTGTCCCATACCAGAGATCTGAGGAAGCAACAACCTCAAATGCAGAAGTGCAATCTGCCTCCTTTTCCTTTCATAAAACTAGCATTGGATATTTTCAGGCCCAAAGACACTTTTGGGTAACCAGTACATAGTGATTTTCATTGATATCGTATAGTGGTTGACTGGAGACTTTTGTGGTTTCTAATAAGAAACCAGAAACGGTGGTGCATCTGTTGTTGGATGAAATTCTCCTCAGATTTGGGCACCAATTCAGCTGTTAACAGATAATGTAAACTAAGCGATGAAGAAGGCATTGAAGGACCTCAACATAATCATGTAACAACATCAGTTTATCACAATTTCTTAATTGAAAGATTTCATAGAATGATGCATGACAGTTAAGCAATATATATATATATATATATATATATATATATATATATATATATACATACATATATATATATATATACATAAACCAAATGTTGGCAGCTGTCAGATTTCATGTGAGCGAAATGACAAAATTATCAAAATTCTTACCATACTACTTGCTCTACAACAGAGATGTGATCCTGCCATTAGATAATATATTAATGCCTTGTAGAGTATACTATGGTGATGAGCAACACGACATCGCTCTAAAAGAGATGAACGGATCTTTTACTTTAGTAAGGGATAACATTCAGGAAGTTATGAAAAACTGATAGAGAACAAGAATAAGAAAATAAACTCAGTAGATTTTAAGATTGGAGATCTGCTTTATTATAAGAACCACAGAAGTTGCATGTGGAACATTTGTGGGCAATGTCACTTAAGGAAAGGTCAATGAGTTGGATAGTGATTGAGCCACAAAACCAGCTGATATCTCAATTTGGAGGAATCAACATCAACAGGAGAAGCCGTTAATGGATCATAGAATCATGACACATAGAATGACATCGAAAATTGCAAATAATTTTGACACAAATTATCCGCTGTATCATCATTTGCAGACGTCAAAGACAGTAATAGGATCCATTTTAAATGGCCTAGAGTTGGTTCAGAGTTTGGAAGTGGAGAAAAGGAACCAGTGAGAGGGAAATCTTTAGGTTGGGTAGAATCTATATTCTGTGTTTAAAAGAATATTCCTTTCTCAGAGTTTGTTCTATACGTGACACTTTGGAAGATGATTTCGGTTAACCATTTTGACAGAGTATGCGAAGCATTAGGAATGAGTTATGAAAGAAAAGATTATGAGAAAGACAAAAGAAATGAAATTTTTCTTGTTTATAAACTCAAGCATGGAAGTCATCAAGTGTCATCTACCGATGTTAAGTTTAAATTATCAGATGATATTCATCATGCATTTAACAAAAGAAAAAAGAAACTTATTCTTGGAAAGAAAAAGTTGAGTTAACAAGACAATAACGTGTTTTTTTAAATATTAGGCAATGTATTTCCTTATGTTATGAATGGTGACCACCACTGGATACATAAAGAATTACTTAGCTTAATATTTATACAACTACTTGTTTGCGGCAATTTTAAATGTGATATTCGTTTTCAGCATACCCGAAAACCGATAGAATTCGTCATGGTAAAGATGACAGTTAAGGTTGAAAGTAAGTAACAATTTACCAAAACGGCTTTCAGGCAGCCCCTTCCTCCAAATATTACCGTGTGGCCAGAAAGTGGGCGCTCATTTTACATTAAATTTATATAGAAAAGTGGTCGTCACTTTTTGAAAAAATAATTTCTTCATGTCATAAAAACTAATTCTCTGTACAACTTTTGAAGTATTTATTCATTTTCAGCATCCTTGAAAACCTATAAAAGTCGTCATTCTAAAGAATATTTGTAATTTTGCAAGATTTTAGACATTGACCTTTTTTTATGTTTAAGTCATTAGTGAAAACAAAATTGATTTTTTTTAAACTTTATAAAATTATTTTTTTCTTCTTTTTAGAAAACTATTGTTTGTATTGAATTTTTTAAATGATTAAGTCAATATTGAAAACAAAAACAATCGGCAGCAAAAAATTTTCAACGATACACCAACATTTTCATTAGGATTATTCGCTTTTTTTCTGATTTCATGTTTCAATAAAGACACAGGGACATTAAAGAACAAAAATCAAGAAAAATGTTATCAATTCTGTACGTGAAAACGCATACAGAATTGTCCACCACTTATAACATAAAGAATTATGCATTGACCTTGTTTTTTAATGTTTAAGTCAGTATTAAAAATAAAATCTGATAAATTAGTGACCATTCGATAATAATCCGATGAAAAAAAAGATGAAAATAAAAAATACACATACGTTTGCCATATAGTAATACTTACGTTTTTGTTTTATAATCTGCTTTCGATTAACTTTATCTGATTTTATAAAAGAAACGATTTTTCAAATGTGATTGACTTTACAAGCTCAAGTTAACATTCAAGATGACGAACGGAAGAGCAAGTTCGCAGAAAACAAAATTGAAGAGGAAAAATAAAAAAGAAATCATTTAAAAAAAGAGCCGATCTATTTGGATAAAACTGATAAAACTAGTATTATTTTATTTAACATTTGAAAATAAAAAAAATAATTATTTCGAAATAGAGCCGATTTATTTGGTGAATATTACGGATAAAATTAGTATCATTTTATTTAACATTTTAATATTCACACGAGAGAGAACAGATTACAAGTTTCATCTTTATTAATTCTCTAATTCGTTAATTGCGGAAACTGATATGTGAACATATTAATTCTCTAATTCGATGCACGATAGTTTTTAAAGCCGCCTTTTCGTATTTTTATTTATTTATTTTTTAGATTCCTGTTTTTTAAAATTGTTTTTGAAACATTTAGGCCTAAAGTTAATCTGGTGCTTGTGCAGTTTACTAAACACATTAAAAATGAAGATATTGATGAACATACTGAAAAAGAACCATAGTTAATATGTATACGGAAAATGTTTTTACGGCGTCGTTAGAAACTTAAAAATCGATACTAAATTGTAGTAATACTTACGTTTTTGTTTTATAATCTGCTTTAGATTTACTTTATCTGCTTTTATAAAGGAAACGATTTTTTAAATGTGATTGACTTTACAAGCTCAAGTTAACATTCAAGATGACGAACAGAAGAGCAAGTTCGCAGAAAACAAAATTGAAGAGGAAAAATAAAAAAAATAAATCATTTCGAAATAGAGCCGATCTATTTGGTGAATATCACGGATAAAATTAGTATTATTTTATTTAACATTTTAATATTCACACGAGAGAGAACAGATTACAAGTTTCATCTTTATTAATTCTCTAATTCGTTACACGTGCAATTTAATGGCGGAAACTGATACTACTTTTCGTATTTTTTTTTATTTTAGATTAAAAAATAAAATTAAAAAAAATACACGCGAAAGAAAAAAATTATAATAAAAAATATTTTCAGAGCAGCGTCAGAAACTGACAAATTCAGCTAAATTTAGAAGTTAAATGAATTTCTTGTAAAAATCTCTACAAAGTTCATTTTATTTTATAATTAATGGGAGGAGGTGGGGCTTGCCAAGTTTTGCCCATTCGTAAAATACGTTTAAATATAATATTTTAATTTGTTAAAACTTCCCATATATTTTTATAGAGTCGTGATGTCAGAAGTAATAAAAATAAGTATTTGGATGACATCAGCTACAATCGAAATCGAAAGCAAAATTGTAGCATTCAAATCTGGTGACGTTACCACTGTACAAACGTGGCACACATGAATGTACAAAAGATATAACGATTTTTTTTTAATTCTGACCCTATACAACTCATGGAAGTGGTGCCAATTTGTAAAAACTGACCGTGGAGTCACTCACTTCTATGTGTGTGACTCTGTGTTTACCTATTCATAATCAGCATCTATCAATTTTTAGGACCGAGGTTGCAGGACTGCAGGAATCTCTTGAAGTCGAAAGTAGTAGAGTATCTGCAGGAACGGTAAAAGTAAATTTAACAAGATCTCCGATTAATAGAAGGTTTCCACCAAGGCATATCCTCACATACATAAAATAAAAATATAGAAATAACTCCGGAAAATTACGACACTTGACTAAGAAATCAACATCACTGTATTAAGATGAAATAACATTTATTTACGTGTTAGGAAATAGTTTTTTTTTTATATAAAAACGTCTGTTATGCACTGTAATTCACTGGTCTCCATATTTTATGCATGCACAATAAACAAATCTACTCCTCTGGGAATGACGGTACCACCCAGCAGAAATAAATCTACTTTTTTTTTTTTTTCACAACCAATAAATTAGTAATGTGTATGCGTGGAAACCAAAACAATTACAAATTTATTTAAAATGCCTTCCACCAAATAAACCACGATTAAATATTTAGTTTAAAATACAAATAACGATTTACTAAACGACGTTTTATTTACTGGATATTTTTCCGGCATTCACCGGAAATTATTATCTCCCTTAGTAAGTTCGATTTGTTTATATTTTAAATCCTTTTAATTAACGCACGCACATAATTGTAATTTTTTATTATTAAAAAAAATTTTTTTTTATATCTATCAAGTGAAAAGACGATTTGATAAATAAACAATATTTCTAATTTAATGAATTTCGAAATTTATTTTCAGTTTTCTAAAAAAATACAAACATTATCAACAACAACAATAACAAAAACAACAACAATAACAATAATAATACCGTTTATTTTCTGATATTATATGTAGTCTTTTTGCATATATTTTAATAAAAAAACAAAATTATCAACAACAACAACAATAACAAAAACAACAACAATAACAACAATAATAATACCGTTTATTTTCTGATAGTCTTATTGCATATATTTTAAAAAAACAAAACAACTCGTAGTAAAAGTACAACTAAATTTGCAGGTTTTCCATCATCGCTGAATAAACTGATCCCCAACTTATAAACAAATAATCCAATACAGTTATTTTTTGATGAACACTTATCCCCACCTTTTTTGTTTTGGCATTTCGAAAGTAATAGCAAAGGATGTCATAGATTTGTATTTTTTTCAAGGCCCGGAAGCCACTCGAGAATAAGTGTTAATGAGTGCACAGTGGTCAAGGGGAAAATATCAGTCACCGTTAGGAGTGGAAATTTGGTAAATTGGATTACTTAAGGGTATGGCTCATCAAGAATTTGTTCACATTGGACTTGAAGACAACCATATTGTAGTCAGTTGGAAAGCAGGAAAACGGAACAGTTTCACATGTGTACAGTTCTAAGAAAGAAGCTTTGTTCATGGAATGTATGTTTAGGTTTAAGCACAGATAAAGAGTGAGGGAAATCATTGATAGTGGTTTCAGCTAGACGAGTACTCTTCGTGTGGGGACCATAGATTGGAGTTGAGAGGAGTACTTGCCATGAAAATAATAATAAAGCAGAGACAAGCTTGCAACGTCTCATCTACGGTCTATTTTGAACTCTATCAAGACAGGACAAGCTGCTTCTAGCAGCTCCAGCCCAGATGTGTCAACAATACTTCATCGTTGGATGCACTTGGCTCTTATACATGTAGAGAATTGCATCAGCAGTGAGACATCTACTGGAACAGTGGAACGATCCCATCGTTTTCCTAGCAGCCCTGGCAATGGATTTGATGTACGTGTTCCATCTCAGATCAGGAGTAAAGGTCAACCCCAGAAGTTTGTCAAAACATGAAGCCTCCTCAAGATGAGAGCCATTCATTTCAATTGATGTCAGACGGGGATCAGAGCGTTGATGATGGAAAGAAATAAGTTGGGTCTTAGATGCATTAAAATTAACTGTCTACAAATGATCTTAGAATGGTCTTTGGGAGATCATTGATGTAGATCAGAAAGGGAGTTGGGCCCCGGATGGATCATTGAGTGACTCCAACATTAATTCTGTGAGCTTCAGATTTTTGCCCATCAACCTCTACTCTTATGAACCTAGCAGAGAGAAATGATTTAATAATTGAAAAGACGTTTCCAGATACACTGTAGCTGGAGTTGTTGTAAAGTAGGCCTCTATGCCACACCCTATCAAAAGCCTTTGATATGTCAAGGGCAATTGCCTTAGAAAGGGAGCCTTCTTCTAGAGATTCACTAATCCTATTGTTACCGCAAATGTTTGCTGTCTTGTTTATAATTAAATTTATTACTATTATTATTATTTTATTTAATTTATTATTTTATTTATTAATATTACTATTATTATTATTATTTTAATTTATTATTTTATTTATTACTATTATTATTATTATTTTAATTGATTATTTCATTTTATTTATTATTTTATTTATTACTATTTTGATTATTTTATTTGATTTATAATTTTATTCATTACTATTATTATTATTTTATTTAATTTATTATTTAATTTATTACAATTATTATTATTTTATTTAATTTATTATTTAATTTATTACAATTATTATTATTTTATTTAATTTATTATTTAATTTATTACTATTATTATTATTTTATTTAATTTATTATTTTATTTAATTTCTTGTTTTATTTATTACTATTATTATTATTTTAATTTATTATTTTATTTATTACTATTATTATTATTTTATTTTATTTATTATTTTATTTATTACTATTATTATTATTATTATTTTATTTATTGCAATTATTATTATTTTATTTAATTCATTATTTTATTTATTACTATTATTTAATTATATTTATTATTTTATTTATTATTTTATTTATAACTAATATTATTATTTTAATTTATTATTTTATTTATTACTATTAATGTCATTATTATTATTCATTCATCATTTTATTTATTACTATTATTATTATTGAATTTATAATTTTATTTAATACTATTATGATTATTTAATATATTATTTTATTAATTACTATTATTATTATTATTATTTTATTTCATTCATTATTTAATCCATTACTATTATTATTAATTTATGTATTTTATTTTTTATTTATTATTATTTTTTTAAATTATTTTTTAATTATTACTATTATTATTTTTTTTATTTTATTTATTATTTAATTTATTATTATTATTTTATTTATTATTTAATTTATTACTATTATTATTATTATTATTTTAACTTACTATTTTATCATTACTATTATTATTATTTTATTTTATTTATTATTTTATTTATTACTTTATTTATTATTTTTTATTATTATTATTTTAGTTAATTTATTATTTTACTTATTACAATTATTATTATTTTATTTAATTCATTATTTTTTTATTATTTTATTTATTACTATTATTATTATTTTAATTTATTATTTTATTTATTACTATTATTATTATTATTATTATTTAATTCATCATTTTATTTATTACTATTATTATTATTGAATTTATAATTTTATTCAATACTATTATTATTATTTAATTTATTATTTTATTTATTACTATTATTATTATTTTATTTAATTCATTATTTAATTTTGTACTATTATTATGATTTTATTTATTTTAATATTTTATTTACTATTATTATTATTATTATTATTTTAAATTTATTATTTTTTTTATTACTATTATTATTTTACTTAATTCATTATTATATTTATTATTATTATTATTTTATTTTATGCATTATTTTATTTATTACTATTATTATTATTTTATTTTATTCATTATTTTATTTATTACTATTATTATTATTATTTTTTTCTTCTTCTTCTTTTTCTTCTTATTATTATTATAATTTAATTCATTATTTAATTTATTACTATTATTATTAATTTATTTAATTTATTTTTTATTTATTACTATTATTATTATTATTGTAGTTAATTCATTATTTTATTTATTATTATTATTTTCTTTTATTTATTTTCTTACTTATTTCTATTATTATTATTTAATTTAATTAATTATTTAATTTATTACTCTTATTAATTTATTAAATTTAATCTTTATTTTTTACTATTATGATTATTTTATTATTATTTTTTCTTATTATTATTATTATTATTATTATTTAATTCATTATTTCATTTATTACTATTATTATTGATATATTTAATTTATTTTTTATTCATTACTATTATTATTATTGTATTTTATTCATTATTTTATTTATTATTATTATTATTTTATTTTATTTATTTTCTTATTTATTACTATTATTATTATTTTATTAAATTTATTATTTTATTTGTTACTATAATTATTATTTTAGTTAATTTATTATTTAATTTATTACTATTATTATTATTATTATTTTAATTTATTATTTTATCATTACTATTATTATTTTATTTAATTTATTATTTTACTTATTACTATTATTATTATTTTATTTTATTTATTATTTTATTTATTTCTATTATTATTATTTTATTTTATTTATTATTTTACTTATTACTATTATTATTATTTTATTTTAAGTATTATTTTATTTATTTCTATTATTATTATTTTATTTAATTTATTATTTCAGTATTATTAAACATTACTGTTTCTAATCGTTCGACTTTTACTTTTTCTTGTTACTATCTTTTTATGATTGTTTTTACTTTTACGGGTCTGTGTGTTCATATCAATGTTCTTACTTATGTGTGTGTGAGTGTGTGTTCTTATCCTTACACCGTTTCTTGCCTTGATAGTCTCCAAGACGTGTATGTGCCATGTATAATGCATACATACCTGGTTCCCTTGGCCAGCCGATGATGCCTTCTGGTCGCTGGTTTGCCATCTCGTTGGGAAGTGGTCGCTGCAGACAGATGCATTAATGACAACAAGATGGACTGGAGCTTCACTCTTTTATTAAAAACAGGCCTATATCTCGGACCCTGGTTGTCAGAGAGCCGAATCTCTGATCTGCATTCTCTGCTGCCCAAAACCAACTCTCAGCCCATGTTGTCATTAACCGGAAGCCTACGACCATAATTCCGATGTCACCCCTAATTTCCGGTGCATTCTCTCTCGGTTGATACCTGTCAAGCCTAGCCTTTTGTGACCCTTCCAACTTGCTGATGGGAAATAAAAATATACTCACATAATTTTCTATTTCTAAAACTACCTATATAGCATTTAAGCTGGGATTCCCAATGCTACACTATGAGATATAACTGTCAACACATCAGCTGTAGATCTAGCAGAACGGAAACCATATTTCATGACACTGCGGTGGTTGACTACTTAACACAAATTGTAGCAACTTATGACGCACAGGAGACTGATTGGTCTGTATTGAAAGGGAGATGAACGATAACCTGAATTTTAAATATGGGGCCTACTGATGAGGTTTCCAGGGTGGTGGAAATCAATTCTCCTTAAAACAACGTTAAAATAACTTTGTAAGTATGGGAGCTAGTTCTGATTAAGGCATTTTGAGCACTATAATAGGAATGCCGTCAGGACCGGTTGCTTTACTGAAATCAAGGTTATTTTATTAGTTTGGCAACATTATGCACAGATATTTGTATGTCGCATAACATGTTTTCAAATACAGGAGTAAATACGGAGGTGGTTGATGGCCCTGATCGCATAGGGTAGAATTAGCTGCAAAGGTTTTGGCAAATAGTTTGGCTTTGTCCGATGCTGACGGGATTACTTCAGGTCCATTGATGATGGGTGGGACAGAGCACACGCTTCTATTCAGAACCATGTTATTTATTTGCCAAAATTGGTGGCAAACAAGCTGCTGTTCAGCTACTTAAGACTTTGATGGACTGAGCCTACAAGTTTCTCGCGTTCTTTATTACTTTTTTTGCAGTGGTGGCTGGTAGTCCTGAACGTGGCTTTAATCTCAGTACATCTATTACATTAGAAGCCATAGAAAAAGTTATTTCTGTGCGCAATGGCAACAGCACATTCTTCAGAAAACTACGGATGGCTGTTAGGTTTTTGCTGGAATTTCTTGGAGAGTATGAATCGGTCTATACCTACAATTAACCATTCAGTCAGGTCTGCTATTATGGAGGACACATTCTATTTAAACATGGACCGAAGAGGTAGATCTGATATAAATGTGCGAAAGCTATCCCAGTCAGCAATAGAGTATCGATGCACTGTACCCCTTCATCACATTGTGAACATTGAAATCTCCACAGCCGTGAATATTAGCCGAAGAATGAGCAACAGGATGTGGTCAATTTTCTCAGATATGCTCTTAAATATACTAACTCCAAAGTTATGGGGTGAATAGAGGACAAATGTAAACGCGGTGGTGTGAGCAAGTGCAGTCTGAAAGCACAGATAGGAAAATTTAGGGTACTCTCTGGAGATGTATCTACCACATAGAAAGCCATCCCTAATGTAGGTACATACTCCATGCCCCTGCCAATCTCGAGGGACAGATTTGGATATTAAATTACAATATGCTTTAATTACAAACACATCTAGGGAAATAGTCGGTCCAATGCTATTTTCGCTTAGGAAGAATAGATCAGGTTTGGTCTTTCGCAATTGGATGTCACACTCTGGAAGGTTGCAACGTAGACATCTTAAGTTAGAGAAGGAGATTTTGTAGTGAGTGTCTACGTTGGAAGTTGGAGTTCTGAGTTTAATCGTCTATTTTTCTGGATACTTTTCATGATGGAGTCTTTGGATTTGTGGAATAGGTCGACAGACGTGGTTATTTACCTAGAGAGGGAAACTAAGGAAGAATAAAAGTGAAAAAATATTTTTGTAGACCATGATAAGATAAAGTCGTAACAATTACCCACTAATATTGCATCGAGAAGCCCCACCAGAAGCTACTGCATGGTTCAGAATCCATTCACAAAATGGCAATTCAGCCGCCCCAGTACTTTACACCTGTTGATAGGACGGCCTCCTTAGTGGTTATTCCAAGTTTCGGGTCACTGACTATCAGGCGGATAACGTCAACCCAGAAAAACGTTTACCTCCAGCACCCTTACTAATGACATGGTTGCAAGGATAGAAAAAGAAACAGAAAAATTTCCGACATCGAGGCTACTGCAAACGCAAAATTCTGCCGACCTAGAATACAGCCTTTTCTCCTTCCTTTGTCAGAAAAATCTCTCGTTCCAAACGAGAACTAAGAGACAAATTAGGAGAAGCAATGCATTATCTACTCTCCATTAAAAAAAACTGAACCTGTTTAGGCAAAGTATCAAGCTAGAATTTCCTCGTGTCGTTCCCGACTTGATTTTAATGGAAAAAATCTTTTCCTTTTGCTTAAGCCTGTCCATTCTTGTTTGCCTTTGTTAAATGAAATTAGTATTGTTAACAATTTGTGAAAATTATATGCTTTTAGAAAACAAATAAATAGAAAATCTCTCCCTGATGGTTAAAAAATCTGGAAGGAAAAGTTGAATACATTATTTGATATTTCATCATGTTCATGCAAGCTGCCCATTTTAAGCTGTGGCAATACTAATGTAAAATGCAACAAAAGATAATTGTTAGACTAAACACATTATCTGCATTTGCCGTCTGAAACAGAAAATAAGTTATTTTTTATTGTGAAAAGGGACAAACATAATAATTTATAAATTGTACATATGTTGAAAGAAATTTATTTCTACATTAAAATAAATTTTGAAAACCATTTTTCCATTTTATTTGACATGTAAAATAATTCTTAATTTAATCTGTTAAACTGTATTTTTAATATTAATAGAAGGAGGAAAGAGATTAAACCAACAAAAGAATATGAAGACATCATCACCAATAACTTCAACATCATGTGTTCAGGATTATATTTCTTTCCATTCCTACTCCTCTATTTCAACTGATGAAGAAGAAGATTATAAACAGTCAGATAGTCTTCCAAAATGAGCTCATAATTTAACAAAAATTCCAAGATATTCTCATATCATCTAATCTTGGAGTCAGCCTTACCAATGCTTTTCTTTTGGATTTCATAGCTATGGGCCTTCTTATACTTAATATACGTTTAAAACAATATTTGAGGGATATGAGTTTTCTTATACCTAATATAGATCTAAAATATCTATATGGATAAATGCAAAATTGATAGAACAAAAGTTAAAATAAAAAGAAATTCTATGAAAAAACAAAATGAAAATGTATAGAATCGTGTTTGTATTGAAGTAGATGGGAGGAAAAACAAAGACACACGACGAGGAATCAGTGGAGAAAAATGAAAGTAATACTCTGAAAAAAAGGAGCTGAACACCACTTTACAATCACAAAGGAGACATCAAAGGAGAGTGAATATTTAACACACAGGGTTCTTTCTGATATTGATGCAAATGATAATGTTCTTGTGGAGTAAGTGGCTGATGGTTTACACAAGTTTAAACGTGTAAGGACTATTAAGAAATAGCAATGTGAATACTGGCTGTGAAAGTGAACTTGGACTGGAATTTCATTTTGGAATGAAAAATATGGATTCTCTAAGTAAGGTGAACCGTAGATTTGTATTGTGTAAAGTTGCGCCGTTAAACCAGCCAAGATGGATAACACTGACCATCATGCTCACGTGTCTATGTACTCTCGGGGCATACCCACAGAACCTTTCAACCAAACTATATAGTTTGATAAATTTCATTGTTAATGTTTATGACAGTTGTTGATTTGACATTAAAAAAGTAGGTAAAACTTGGTAAATTAATATTTATTCATGAAAAACTGGTTGAATTTCTTTTGCCGATTTATTATAACATTTTAAAGATTCTTATTTCAAATATATTAAGGCAGTACAGATTATATTTAAAACATAAACTCGAATTATTTTTATTTTCTTTCAGAAGAGGAAAGCAAACCAAGAAGAAACAGAAAAACTGTTCAGTGATCAACTTTAAAGCTTTACACTGGACAAATTTAATTGATTTGTCAGTAAATGGAATTTGTGAGCCGCCAGTAACAGTAGACATTTCTGACAAACAAATAACGTTTAAAATGATTACGTAAATCACGTTTAAAATGATTACGTAAATAACGTTTAAAATTAATATGTAAATAACGTTTAAAATTAATATGTAAATAACGTTTAAAATTTAATATGTGAATAACGTTTAAAATTAATATGTAAATAACGTTTAAATTTAATATCTAAATAACATCTAAAATTAATATGAAAATAACGTTTAAAATTAATACGTAAATAACGTTTGAAATTGATATGTAAAGAACGTTTAAAATTAATACGTAAATAACGTTTTAAATTAATATGTTAATAACGTTTAAAATTCATATGTTAATAACGTTTAAAATTAATATGTAAATAACGTTTAAAATCAATATGTAAATAACGTTTAAAATTAATATGTTAATAACGTTTAAAATTAATATGTTAATAACGTTTCTAAATTACGAAGAAATTTTAGTGTCAAAACTTATTAATTAAAAGTAGAATCAGAACCAAGTTCATGGACACAGTTAGGGGGAGATCTGGTAATTTTTTTAGAAGGATAATAATACTGAGGAGACGACTCAGTTCGAACTATCGAGCCCTCATAATAAATACATTTTCACGCTACTGAAAAATAATTTTCCGTATGTTTCATGTAATGTAACAGCAGCCATAGGCGATTTTTGTATCGAATAAAAGCATTAAAATACATAACTTAAATACATTGAAACACAAAACTTATCCAGGAAGCTAGGAGAGTAATTTATCGAACCGAATAAAAGCATTAAAATTCATAACTTATCCAGGTAGGTAGAAGAGTAACTTATCGAACCGAATAAAAGCATAAAAATACATAACTTTTGCAGGTAGGTAGAAGAGTAACATATCGAACCAAATAAAAGCATTAAAATACATCACTTATCCAGGTAGGTAGAAGAGTAACTTATAAAATCGAATAAAAGCATTAACATACATAACTTATACAGGTAGGTAGAAGAGTAAATTATCGAACAGAATAAAAGCATTAAAATACATAACTTATCCAGGTAGGTAGAAGAGTAACATATCGAACTAAATAAAATCATTAAAAATACATAACTTATCCAGGTAGATAGAAGAGTAAATTATTTTGCTTTGTCACTTTTTTTGTTTTGCTTCTCTTAACAAAATTCCCCAAAACGGTGAATTGTTATTTTTAATTATTTTGAATGCAACTAATATTCTTTTATTACAAAATACTCATCTGCTTTATTTTTTGTTGCAGTGAAAAGTGAAGAAAATAATTAAAACGAATTATTGCAGTATTTAAAAGAAAAACAAACGAACAAAAAAAAAAACAAAAAAAAAACGAAGTTTTGTTTCGTTTCCGTAGGAGAGGATTTCATGTTTTTGTTGTTTCTTCAAGTTCTGCTTCTTAATACAACTTTGAGACGAACTATATTACCTTTTATTTTATTAATTATCTTTGAAATAGTCGCAGAAAACTAGTATTTATTTTTCAAGGGATTTTTTGGTTTTACAAGGAATTTATTTAACTTCTTAATTTAGATGAATTTGTCAGTTTCTTCCAACGTGATAACAGTTTTCATTATAACTTTTCCCCCCTGTGATTTGTTTTACATTTAATCTGTTTAGTTAATTTTTTATCGTATAGATTAACTTTAAATTAATCTTTTAAAACAATAAAAAAATAATCGGAAATCTGTATTAAAAAAAAATAAATAAAAATACGAAAAGGCGGCTTTAAAAACTATCAGTTTCAACAAGTAAATTGCAACGAATTGATTAGAGAAATAATAAAGATTAAACTTGTAACCTGTTCTCTCTCATGTAAATATTAAAATGTTGAATAAAATAATACTAATTTTATCCGTGACATTCACCAAATAGATCGGTTCTATTTCGAAATAATTTCTTTTTTATTTTTCCTCTTCAATTTTGTTTTCTGCGAACTTGCTCTTCCGTTCGTCATCTTGAATGTTAACTTGAGCTTGTAAAGTCATTCACATTTGAAAAATCGTTTCCTTTATAAAAGCAGATAAAGTTAATCGAAAGCAGATTATAAAACAAAAACGTAAGTATTACTACATGGCGCACGTATGTGTATTTTTTATTTTCATCTTTTTTTCATCGGATTATTATCGTTGAAAATATTTCACTGTTGATTGTTTTTGTGGTAAATTTTCAGATTAGGTCTACCTCCACAATTTTCTTTTAAATGATGACTTTTAAAGGTTTGCGGCCATGCTTAATACGAAAATCGCATTGAAATTTTGCAGAAATAATTATCGAGATATAAAAAGTTGTATTATGCATTGTATTCTTTGGCGGCCATCTTTGGTACGCGTGTAGATTTGTTTATGGAGAGCGCGCACCGCGCACGTGCGTAAAAACGATGGCCGCCAAAGAATACAATGCATAATACAACTTTTTATATCTCGATAACTACTTCTGCAAAGTTTCAATGCGATTTCCTTTTTCAGCATAGTAGAAAAGTCGTCATTTAAAAGAAAATTGCGGAGGTGGACCTAATCTAAAAATATACCTTTCTTGTTTTCATTATTGACTTAAATATAATAAAAAATAACTTCTTATCTTTTACAAAAAAATAATCATAATAATAATTTTATAAATTTTTATATGTTTTTAACAATCGAAAGCAGATTATAAAACAAAAACGTAAGTATTACTACATGGCGCACGTATGTGCATTTTTTTTTTGTAATCTTTTTTTCATTTTTTCATCGGTTTATTATCGAATGGTCACTAATCTATCAGATTTTGTTTTCAATACTGACTTAAACATAAAAAAATGGTCAATACGTAATTTTTTATGTTATCAGTTGTGGCCAATTATGAATGCATTTTCACGTACAGAATTGATAACATTTTTCTTGATTTTTGTACTTTAATGTCCTTTTGTCTTTATTGAAACGAAATCAGAAGGAAAAAAAAGCGAATAATCCTAATGAAAATGAATAAATATTTTAAAAGTGACGCAGAGAATTAGTTTTCATGACATGAGGAAATTATTTTTTTTCAAAAAGTGAGGATCACTTTTCTATATAAATTTAATGCCAAATGAGCAACCATTTTCTGGCCACATGGTGATATTTGGTTAATTGTTAATTCCTTTCCACCTTAACAGTCATCTTTACCATGACGAATTCTGTAGGTTTTCGCGTATGCTGAAAACGAATATCACATTTAAAATTGACGCAAATAAGTAGTTGTATGGATATTAAGCTAAGTAATTGTTTATGTTATCAGTGGTGGCCACCATTCATAACATAAGGAATTACATTGCTTAACATTTGGAAAATTCGTTATTATCTTGTTAACTCAATTTTTTCTTTCCAAGAATAAGTTTCTTTTTTCTTCTGACTATTTGCACTGGTATGCCGTTTTTTCATTCGTTGGGAATTGCAGGAATGGAGCATCCCTGGTTTCCCTGGATATGCTTCTTACAGAATCTCTGTATGATGCCCATCTTGACAAAATATTAACACTTAATTATCTATCTGCCTCTTTCTTTCTCTCTAGTTTTAAATCCGAGCTCCCTATTCTCTACTTGGTTTCCTCTTTTACATTTGTCTACCTATCTTTGGGAACTGTCTGGATTTATAGCCTCAACCAGAATCTACCATATCATGTGACAAAACTTCATGGGCTCGTCTTCATACTCCTGTCTTGCATTATGTCAGATCTTCCATTTAACTTTTGCTTGGGCTTTCTGATAAGCCACTTGAACATCCTGTGGTTCATGTCTCATCACAACCATCTCCACCTTCCTGTGCCTGAGGCCCTCTATACAGAATCCCAATACCTGTTATTTGACTAGTCTGCTTCTCTGGTCTATCCCACTATAAACGCCTTATTCTAATCAAACTAACCTATGCATGTAGTCATGTCTCCCTTCTAATGTTCACTAATTCGACTTTGTTTGTTAGGGTTTGCAACAGTTTCATAGTAGTCCTCTAGGGACCTTTTCAATTCTGCCCATTTTTAACTTTCATTGTTTAATATGAGTCTGTTCATAAATTGTTAAGAGAGCGATCTGACATTATTCCTCATCCACTGCTCCTGTTACCCTTAAATACTTCTCTACATCATCCACCGACTTCCTGAATTCTCTACATTATCTGCCCATCTCCCTCAATCTTTTAGATCATCTACCCACCTACCTCAGTTCTCTACATCATCCACCCACCCCTAAATTCTCTACATAATCCACCCACCTCCCTCAATTCTCTACATTATCCACCCACCTCCCTCAATTCTTTACATAATCAATCCACCTCCCTCAATTCTTTACATAATCAATCCACCTCCCTCAATTCTTTACATCATCTACCCACCTCCCTCAATTCTTTAAATAATCTACCCACCTCCCTCAATTCTTTACATAATCTACCCACCTCCCTCAATTCTTTACATAATCTACCCACCTCCCTCAATTCTTTACATCATCCACCCACCTCCCTCAATTCTTTACATAATCAACCCACCTCCCTCAATTCTTTACATCATCCACCCACCTCCCTAAATTCTTTACATAATCTACCCACCTCCCTCAATTCTTTACATAATCTACCCACCTCCCTCAATTCTTTACATAATCTACCCACCTCCCTCAATTCTTTACATCATCCACCCACCTCCCTCAATTCTTTACATAATCAACCCACCTCCCTCAATTCTTTACATAATCTACCCACCTCCCTCAATTCTTTACATAATCTACCCACCTCCCTCAATTCTTTACATAATCTACCCACCTCCCTCAATTCTTTACATAATCTACCCACCTCCCTCAATTCTTTACATAATCTACCCACCTCCCTCAATTCTTTACATAATCTACCCACCTCCCTCAATTCTTTACATAATCTACCCACCTCCCTCAATTCTTTACATAATCTACCCACCTCCCTCAATTCTTTACATAATCTACCCACCTCCCTCAATTCTTTACATAATCTACCAACCTCCCTCAATTCTTTACATAATCTACCCACCTCCCTCAATTCTTTACATAATCTACCCACCTCCCTCAATTCTTTACATCATCTACCCACCTCCCTCAATTCTTTACATAATCTACCCACCTCCCTCAATTCTTTACATAATCTACCCACCTCCCTCAATTCTCTACAATATCTACCCACCTCTCTCAATTCTTTACATCATCTACCCACCTCCCTCAATTCTCTACATTATCTACCCACCTCCCTCAATTCTTTACATCATCTACCCACCTCCCTCAATTCTCTACATAATCTACCCACCTCTCTCAATTCTTTACATCATCTACCCACCTTCCTCAATTCTTTACATCATCTACCCACCTCCCTCAATTCTCTACATCATCTACCCACCTCCCTCAATTCTTTACATCATCTACCCACCTCCCTCAATTCTTTACATAATCTACCCACCTCCCTCAATTCTTTACATCATCTACCCACATCCCTCAATTCTTTACATCATCTACCCACCTCCCTCAATTCTTTACATCATCTACCCACCTCCCTCAATTCTTTACATCATCTACCAACCTCCCTCAATTCTTTACATCATCTACCCACCTCCCTCAATTCTTTACATCATCTACCCACCTCCCTCAATTCTTTACATCATCTACCCACCTCCCTCAATTCTTTACATCATCTACCCACCTCCCTCAATTCTTTACATCATCTACCCACCTCCCTCAATTCTTTACATCATCTACCCACCTCCCTCAATTCTTTACATCATCTACCCACCTCCCTCAATTCTCTACATCATCTACCAACCTCCCTCAATTCTTTACATCATCTACCCACCTCCCTCAATTCTTTACATCATCTACCCACCTCCATCAATTCTTTACATCATCTACCCACCTCCCTCAATTCTTTACATCATCTACCCACCTCCCTCAATTCTTTACATCATCTACCCACCTCCCTCAATTCTCTACATCATCTACCCACCTCCCTCAATTCTTTACATCATCTACCCACCTCCCTCAATTCTTTACATCATCTACCCACCTCCCTCAATTCTTTACATCATCTACCCACCTCCCTCAATTCTTTACATCATCTACCCACCTCCCTCAATTCTTTACATCATCTACCCACCTCCCTCAATTCTTTACATCATCTACCCACCTCCCTCAATTCTTTACATCATCTACCCACCTCCCTCAATTCTTTACATCATCTACCCACCTCCCTCAATTCTTTACATCATCTACCCACCTCCCTCAATTCTTTACATCATCTACCCACCTCCCTCAATTCTCTACATCATCTACCCACCTCCCTCAATTCTTTACATCATCTACCCACCTCCCTCAATTCTTTACATCATCTACCCACCTCCCTCAATTCTCTACATCATCTACCAACCTCCCTCAATTCTTTACATCATCTACCCACCTCCCTCAATTCTTTACATCATCTACCCACCTCCCTCAATTCTTTACATAATCTACCCACCTCCCTCAATTCTTTACATAATCTACCCACCTCCCTCAATTCTTTACATCATCTACCCACCTCCCTCAATTCTTTACATAATCCACCCACCTTCCTCAATTCTTTACATCATCTACCCACCTCCCTCAATTCTTTACATAATCTACCCACCTCCCTCAATTCTTTACATAATCTACCCACCTCCCTCAATTCTTTACATCATCTACCCACCTCCCTCAATTCTTTACATCATCTACCCACCTCCCTCAATTCTTTACATCATCTACCCACCTCCCTCAATTCTTTACATCATCTACCCACCTCCCTCAATTCTTTACATCATCCACCCACCTCCCCCAATTCTTTACATAATCTACCCACCTCCCCCAATTCTTTACATCATCTACCCACCTCCCTCAATTCTTTACATCATCTACCCACCTCCCTCAATTCTTTACATCATCTACCCACCTCCCTCAATTCTTTACATCATCTACCCACCTCCCTCAATTCTTTACATCATCTACCCACCTCCCTCAATTCTTTACATCACCACCCACCTCCCTCAATTCTTTACATCATCTACCCACCTCCCTCAATTCTTTACATCATCTACCCACCTCCCTCAATTCTTTACATCATCTACCCACCTCCCTCAATTCTTTACATAATCTACCCACCTCCCTCAATTCTTTACATCATCTACCCACCTCCCTCAATTCTTTACATAATCAACCCACCTCCCTCAATTCTTTACATAATCTACCCACCTCCCTCAATTCTTTACATAATCTACCCACCTCCCTCAATTCTTTACATCATCTACCCACCTCCCTCAATTCTTTACATCATCTACCCACCTCCCTCAATTCTTTACATCACCACCCACCTCCCTCAATTCTTTACATCATCTACCCACCTCCCTCAATTCTTTACATCATCTACCCACCTCCCTCAATTCTTTACATCATCTACCCACCTCCCTCAATTCTTTACATAATCTACCCACCTCCCTCAATTCTTTACATCATCTACCCACCTCCCTCAATTCTTTACATAATCAACCCACCTCCCTCAATTCTTTACATAATCTACCCACCTCCCTCAATTCTTTACATAATCTACCCACCTCCCTCAATTCTTTACATAATCTACCCACCTCCCTCAATTCTTTACATAATCTACCCACCTCCCTCAATTCTTTACATCATCCACCCACCTCCCTCAATTCTTTACATAATCTACCCACCTCCCTCAATTCTTTACATAATCTACCCACCTCCCTAAATCCTTTACATAATCTACCCACCTCCCTCAATTCTTTACATATTCTACCCACCTCCCTCAATTCTTTACATCATATACCCACCTCCCTCAATTCTTTACATAATCCACCCACCTCCCTCAATTCCTTACATCATCTACCCACCTCCCTCAATTCTTTACATAATCTACCCACCTCCCTCAATTCTTTACATAATCTACCCACCTCCCTCAATTCTTTACATCATCTTCCCACCTCCCTCAATTCTTTACATCATCTACCCACCTCCCTCAATTCTTTACATAATCTACCCACCCCCCTCAATTCTTTACATCATCTACCCACCTCCCTCAATTCTTTACATGATCTACCCACCTCCCTCAATTCTTTACATGATCTACCCACCTCCCTCAATTCTTTACATCATCTACCCACCTCCCTCAATTCTTTACATCATCTACCCACCTCCCTCAATTCTTTACATAATCTACCCACCTCCCTCAATTCTTTACATAATCTACCCACCTCCCTCAATTCTTTACATCATCTACCCACCTCCCTCAATTCTTTACATCATCTTCCCACCTCCCTCAATTCTTTACATCATCTACCCACCTCCCTCAATTCTTTACATCATCTACCCACCTCCCTCAATTCTTTACATCATCTACCCACCTCCCTCAATTCTTTACATCATCTACCCACCTCCCTCAATTCTTTACATCATCTACCAACCTCCCTCAATTCTTTACATCATCTACCCACCTCCCTCAATTCTTTACATCATCCACCCACCTCCCTCAATTCTTTACATCATCTACCCACCTCCCTCAATTCTTTACATCATCTACCCACCTCCCTCAATTCTTTACATCATCTACCCACCTCCCTCAATTCTTTACATCATCTACCCACCTCCCTCAATTCTTTACATCATCTACCCACCTCCCTCAATTCTTTACATCATCTACCCACCTCCCTCAATTCTTTACATCATCTACCCACCTCCCTCAATTCTTTACATCATCTACCCACCTCCCGCAATTCTTTACATCATCTACCCACCTCCCTCAATTCTTTACATCATCTACCCACCTCCCTCAATTCTCTACATCATCTACCAACCTCCCTCAATTCTTTACATCATCTACCCACCTCCCTCAATTCTCTACATCATCTACCAACCTCCCTCAATTCTCTACATCATCTACCCACCTCCCTCAATTCTTTACATCATCTACCCACCTCCCTCAATTCTTTACATCATCTACCCACCTCCCTCAATTCTTTACATCATCTACCCACCTCCCTCAATTCTCTACATCATCTACCCACCTCCCTCAATTCTTTACATCATCTACCCACCTCCCTCAATTCTCTACATCATCTACCAACCTCCCTCAATTCTCTACATCATCTACCCACCTCCCTCAATTCTTTACATCATCTACCCACCTACCTCAATTCTTTACATCATCTACCCACCTCCCTCAATTCTTTACATCATCTACCCACCTCCCTCAATTCTTTACATCATCTACCCACCTCCCTCAATTCTTTACATCATCTACCCACCTCCCTCAATTCTTAACATCATCTACCCACCTCCCTCAATTCTCTACATCATCTACCAACCTCCCTCAATTCTTTACATCATCTACCCACCTCCCTCAATTCTTTACATCATCTACCCACCTCCATCAATTCTTTACATCATCTACCCACCTCCCTCAATTCTTTACATCATCTACCCACCTCAGTCAATTCTCTACATCATCTACCCACCTCCCTCAATTCTTTACATCATCTACCCACCTCCCTCAATTCTTTACATCATCTACCCACCTCCCTCAATTCTTTACATCATCTACCCACCTCCCTCAATTCTTTACATCATCTACCCACCTCCCTCAATTCTTTACATCATCTACCCACCTCCCTCAATTCTCTACATCATCTACCCACCTCCCTCAATTCTCTACATCATCTACCCACCTCCCTCAATTCTCTACATCATCTACCCACCTCCCTCAATTCTTTACATCATCTACCCACCTCCCTCAATTCTTTACATCATCTACCCACCTCCCTCAATTCTCTACATCATCTACCCACCTCCCTCAATTCTTTACATCATCTACCCACCTCCCTCAATTCTTTACATCATCTACCCACCTCCCTCAATTCTCTACATCATCTACCAACCTCCCTCAATTCTCTACATCATCTACCCACCTCCCTTAATTCTTTACATAATCTACCCACCTCCCTCAATTCTTTACATAATCTACCCACCTCCCTCAATTCTTTACATCATCTACCCACCTCCCTCAATTCTCTACATCATCTACCCACCTCCCTCAATTCTTTACATCATCTACCCACCTCCCTCAATTCTCTACATCATCTACCCACCTCCCTCAATTCTTTACATCATCTACCCACCTCCCTCAATTCTTTACATCATCTACCCACCTCCCTCAATTCTCTACATCATCTACCAACCTCACTCAATTCTCTACATCATCTACCCACCTCCCTCAATTCTTTACATAATCTACCCAGCTCCCTCAATTCTTTACATAATCTACCCACCTCCCTCAATTCTTTACATAATCTACCCACCTCCCTCAATTCTTTACATCATCTTCCCACCTCCCTCAATTCTTTACATCATCTACCCACCTCCCTCAATTCTTTACATCATCTACCCACCTCCCTCAATTCTTTACATCATCTACCCACCTCCCTCAATTCTTTACATCATCCACCCACCTCCCTCAATTCTTTACATCATCTACCCACCTCCCTCAATTCTTTACATCATCTACCCACCTCCCTCAATTCTTTACATCATCTACCCACCTCCCTCAATTCTTTACATCATCTACCCACCTCCCTCAATTCTTTACATCATCTACCCACCTCCCTCAATTCTTTTCATGATCTACCCACCTCCCTCAATTCTTTACATCATCTACCCACCTCCCTCAATTCTTTACATGATCTACCAACCTCCCTCAATTCTTTACATAATCTATCCAGCTCCCTCAATTCTTTACATAATCTACCCACCTCCCTCAATTCTTTACATCTTCTACCCACCTTCCTCAATTCTTTACATCATCTACCCACCTCCCTCAATTCTTTACATGATCTACCCACCTCCATCAATTCTTTACATGATCTACCCACCTCCATCAATTCTTTACATCATCTACCCACCTGCGTCAATTCTTTATATCATCTACCCACCTCCCTCAATTCTTTACATTATCTACCCACCTCCCTCAATTCTTTACATAATCTACCCACCTCCCTCAATTCTTTACATCATCTACCCACCTCCCTCAATTCTTTACATAATCTACCAACCTCCCTCAATTCTTTACATTATCTACCCACCTCCCTCAATTCTTTACATCATCTACCCACCTCCCTCAATTCTTTACATGATCTACCCACCTCCCTCAATTCTTTACATAATTCACCCACCTCCCTCAATTCTTTACATCATCTACCCACCTCCCTCAATTCTTTACATGATCTACCCACCTCCATCAATTCTTTACATGATCTACCCACCTCCCTCAATTCTTTACATCATCTACCCACCTCCCTCAATTCTTTACATCATCTACCCACCTCCCTCAATTCTTTACATCATCTACCCACCTTCCTCAATTCTTTACATCATCTACCCACCTCCCTCAATTCTTTACATAATCTACCCACCTCCCTAAATTCTTTACATCATCTACCCACCTCCCTCAATTCTTTACATCATCTACCCACCTCCCTCAATTCTTTACATCATCTACCCACCTCCCTCAATTCTTTACATCATCTACCCACCTCCCTCAATTCTTTTCATAATCTACCCACCTCCCTCAATTCTTTACATAATCTACCCACCTCCCTCAATTCTTTAGATAATCTACCCACCTCCCTCAATTCTTTACATCATCTACCAACCTCCCTCAATTCTTTACATGATCTACCCACCTCCCTCAATTCTTTACATCATCTACCCACCTCCCTCAATTCTTTACATAATCTACCCACCTCCCTCAATTCTTTACATGATCTACCCACCTCCCTCAATTCTTTAGATAATCTACCCACCTCCCTCAATTCTTTACATCATCTACCCACCTCCCTCAATTCTTTACATCATCTACCCACCTCCCTCAATTCTTTACATAATCTACCCACCTCCCTCAATTCTTTACATCATCTACCCACCTCCCTCAATTCTTTACATAATCTACCCACCTCCCTCAATTCTTTACATCATCTACCCACCTCCCTCAATTCTTTACATCATCTACCCACCTCCCTCAATTCTTTACATCATCTACCCACCTCCCTCAATTCTTTACATCATCTACCCACCTCCCTCAATTCTTTACATGATCTACCCACCTCCCTCAATTCTTTACATCATCTACCCACCTCCCTCAATTCTTTACATCATCTACCCACCTCCCTCAATTCTTTACATGATCTACCCACCTCCCTCAATTCTTTACATCATCTACCCACCTCCCTCAATTCTTTACATCATCTACCCACCTCCCTCAATTCTTTACATCATCTACCCACCTCCCTCAATTCTTTACATAATCAACCCACCTCCCTCAATTCTTTACATAATCTACCCACCTCCCTTAATTCTTTACATCATCTACCCACCTCCCTCAATTCTTTACATAATCTACCCACCTCCCTCAATTCTTTACATAATCTACCCACCTCCCTCAATTCTTTACATCATCTACCCACCTCCCTCAATTCTTTACATAATCTTCCCACCTCCCTCAATTCTTTACATAATCTACCCACCTCCCTCAATTCTTTACATAATCTACCCACCTCCCTCAATTCTTTACATCATCCACCCACCTCCCTCAATTCTTTACATCATCCACCCACCTCCCTCAATTCTCTACATCATCCACCCACCTCCCTCAATTCTTTACATCATCCACCCACGTCCCTCAATTCTTTACATCATCCACCCACCTCCCTCAATTCTTTACATCATCCACCCACCTCCCTCAATTCTTTACATCATCTACCCACCTCCCTCAATTCTTTACATAA
Organism: Euprymna scolopes; assembly: GCF_053919585.1. Taxonomy (NCBI): domain Eukaryota; kingdom Metazoa; phylum Mollusca; class Cephalopoda; order Sepiida; family Sepiolidae; genus Euprymna; species Euprymna scolopes. The sequence continues at coordinate 48,416,283 of NC_136527.1, read as the reverse complement.
TCTACCCACCTCCCTCAATTCTTTACATCATCTTCCCACCTCCCTCAATTCTTTACAGAATCTACCCACCTCCCTTAATTCTTTACATAATCTACCCACCTCCCTCAATTCCCTACATTATCCACCCACCTCCCGCAGCCACCGTCTTTTCTATTTTAAAATAGCTTCTCCATTATAACAATGGCATACTACTGACGAAAAACAAGATAACAATACAACTCAAAATAAATTTTTGTAATGAAAAATGAAAAAGGGAGCAAAATATTAAGTCTAAAAAGTTGTAAACAAAAAACTCCAAAATATGTGATTCTCCCTTTATTTACAATTATGCGTGCACACGTTGAAAAACTTTAATGAAAGATAAAAATTATTTCAGAATTTAATATAAAATGATTTCCCATCATTCAGTCAGATTTTCGGTTGTTCAAAGCTAAAAACACAATATTTTAAATTTTGACCGCTAGTCAAAGTTTTAAATATTTATATGCTTGATAAGAAAATAGCTCTAACTAAACATGAAAGAATTTTTTTTATAATCAGATTATCAATTACAAAAATCAATCTGGAATAAAAATCAACAACAAAACGTCCGTTTATAGTGGTTGCTGCTGGTTATGATGCTATTACTAATACTACTGCCTGCACTCAAAATTAAAACGATTTTTTCCGGATATCATGTTTATATATGACTATTTACTCCAATAGAAAAACACATATAATTATTATTTTAACAGATTAAAACAGGAAAAGATTATTTTATTTAACAGTGGTTGTTCAAATAAGACTTTTTAAAAAATTTCCCATACTCGTCATGTTGAAATCTTTTTTTAGACAATGGATAAACGAGTGCTCAAATCTATTTCAGACACCCGAAATTATTAAAAGTGATATCTTTTCTGCCAAGATTCTAAATCTCATGAAAATATTCTTCATACAAACACAGTATGAGTATTTGAAAATCTTACCGAAAACACCATCTTATGAGGTTAACATTTTTATAACTTTATTTGCTTAAAACTCTTTAAATATATAATGTACGTTATTATTTATAAATTTATTTGAAAGTGTATTACTTTCCTAACAAAACGTTGGTATTTTGAGAACTTATAATTCTTTGGTTTGTAAAATATGACTGTTTTATCAGAATCCCCTTGGGATCTGTGATTATCCAAAACATTTCATCGTGTATGTGTATTGCTACTAATAAAAATACATGTCAAAATAAGATGGAAAGTTTAAGAAAACAATACAACAGAGAGCTAGACACAATATAGTATTCAAGAGTGATTCGACTCTCCAGAAACATGTGCGTGTCAAACATCTTGACTAATTGATTTCATGTTAATAGGGGAAATTATACAAATGTGAGTCATGTCATTAACTAACAGACATTAATGTTATTTAACACAAGAGACGTTACTCTAACAGAAAACGCAACGTTTGGAAAAGTATCAAGTATTTTTTACCCACCTATTTATATATTTTAAAAATAATTATTTGTTAAATCTGTTCACAAAATAAATAAATTTGATTTTTATTTTTAATTACATTTCATGTCTTTTTCTGCGAAAATTTACAAAATAGAGAAAGGAGTTGTACCACTCGTACATGTGAACCCAAAAAATAATTCAGTCACATTTTCGGTTGTTCAAAGCAAAAACCACAATATTTTTAAAAAATTTGATCACTAGTCAAAGTTTTTAAATATTTATATGCTTGATAACAAAACATGTAAGCAAATTTTTATAATCAGATTTACAATAAAAAATGGATCTGGAATAAAAATCAACAACAAATAAACGGCTGTTTACAGTGGCCGTGTGATCGCTGCTGCTGGTTATGATGCTATTACTAATACTACAGTATACACTCAAAATCAAAAAGATTTTTTCTGAATATCATGTTTTATAATTGCTGTTTACCACAATAGAACACCACATACAATTATTTTAACAGATTAAAACAGCAAAAAGATTGTTTTATTTAACAGTGTTTGTTCAAATAAATTTTAAAAAAAAACAAATTTCCGTACTCGTCATGTTGAAATCTTTTTTTTTACACAACGGAAAAACGAGTGCTCAAATCTATTTCAGAGAAGCGAAACTATTAAGAATGTTATTTTCTTGGCTAGATTCCAAATCTCATGAAAAAATTAAAATATATAATATACATTATTATTTATAAATGTATTTGTTTAAAACTCTTAAAATATATAATGTACATTATTATTTATGAATTTATTTGTTTAAAACTCTTAAAAATATAATGTACATTATTATTTATAAATTTATTTGCTTAAAACTCTTAAAATATATAATTTACATTATTATTTATAAATTAATTTGAAAAAAAATACGGTGGTATTTTGACGACTTAAAATGCTTTGGTTTGTAAAATATGACTGTATTAGCAGAAGCCCATGTAAATCTGTGATTATCCAATGTGCTGTATCGTTCATGTGTATTGCTACTAATAAAAATACATGTAAAAAAGGTGGAAAGTTTAAGAAAACAATCCAGCCAGGGCTCTACGGACAAATTTAATTTTAGTTGACCTTTGACAACCAAATATCTTAATTTATTAGCCAAATAGAAAATTTACTAGCCAAACTAATGTACCTATATACAATGCCTCCCCACGGGACAGAGTTAGACACCAGGGTCGGTTTTTAATGTAATGCAAAAATTTGCTAGCCAAACCAATGTAATGCTATTTCACTGTTATGAATAAACCAATAATATTAGATGATGTTTTTTTTTTAATTTTCGAATTATGACATAAACAAAATTAAAATGGGGAAATTCAGAAATTTTATTCAGTTTCAATTTTATAAAATATAACTTGAATAAAGAGATTACATCTTTTTATTTTTAAATATTACTGCTCTGTTAATTTACAGTTTATATATATATATATATATATATATATATGTGTGTGTGTATATATATTGTGTGTATATATATATATATTGTGTATATATATATATATTGTGTATATATATATATTGTATATATATTGTGTATATATATATTGTGTGCATATATATGTGTGTATATATTGTGTGTATATATAAATATTGTGTATATATTGTGTATATATATATTGTGTATATATATATATTGTGTATATATATATATTGTGTACATATATACTGTATATATATATACTGTATATATATATTGCATATATATATATATTGTATATATATATTGTGTATATATTTATATATATTGTGTATATATATGGTGTGTATATATTTATATGGTGTGTGTATATATATATTGTGTGTATATATTGTTCATATATATTGTATATATATATATTGTGTGTATATATATATTGTGTATATATATATTGTGTATATATATTATATATATTGTGTATATATATATTATATATATTGTGTATATATATTATATATATTGTGTATATATATATTATATATATTGTGTATATATATATTGTGTATATATATATTGTGTATATATATTGTTTATATATATATATATTGTGTATATGTGTATATATAGTGTGTATATATTGTGTATATATATATTGTGTATATATATATATATATATATATATATATATTGTGCATATATATTGCGTGTATACATATATTGTGTGTATATATATATTGTGTATATATATATTATATATACATATTATATATTATATATATATAATATATATTTTGTATTATATATATTGTGTGTATATATATATTATATATATATATTGTGTATATATATATAATCCTTTCTTATTTTTCAGTTAAAAATATGAAATATCATTAAATGATTTCAAAAGTACAAAAGTTTTCAATAAAAATCGGTGAAAAGGATTTTGCAATGACTATTTTTTAATAGTTTATAATATTCTAAAAAAAGATTTTTTAATTAAAACATAAAATGACATAATATATAATAAATAAATTCTATTTCCGACTATTTTCGCACTTTAGCTGGGCCACCCCCTTAGCTACATAAGTGGCTATGCGCCTCTTAACCCTCAGACTATTTTCGTATATTTTACGGCTTTCGTTAAGGTACGCTCGAGCGCACACCAAGGCTAGTCATGTGCCATATGTGCGCGCACACATGTATTAAAGTGGCTTATCACATAGGCGTAGTAATCTTTTGCGGACAATTTAAAATTAGATGGAAATTAATGTTTTAAAAATTGCTGATAATTTCGAAAAGACAATAGTTTTTTTGTTTTTTTGTTGGTGAATGTCGATAATACACTACGGCAGGACTTGCCTTTTAAATCTTTATAAAGTTCATGGCTTTTTTTGCTTCATTAGCTGAATATTTTAATAGAATGTACATTTTTTAAAGAAAAAAAATATTTGAAAATTGACTTACCGCAGTGCACAGTAAATGAAATATAATGCTGTATTTAAGAGATAGCAAAATAATTCTTTTTGTTTTTTTAATTTAAGATAAAGATCTTAACCGCAAACCACCACTTAGCATGTGTAATTATAATGTTATTCCAATGGTATTCTTTTAAAAACTTCAAAAGAAGCCGAGTACTGTCAAAGTTTGGCAAAATAATACCACGTGATCAATTTCATTGTAGAGATTTTTTTCAAAAGCCTTTGTTTAAAAAAGAAAAAAAAGTATATTGTTCTATTACTGTTCTACTGTTTAAATAATTTGACTTTGCTCGTTTTATTTTAAGAAAATATAAGTTGAAAAACATTTTTCATTCACTATTAGAATAGTTGTCAGTAAAAAAAACAGTCGCCAAAAAGATAAGCGTTTTTTTATTTTTAGGCGCCAACTGGAAAAATCACTTGTAAATTTCCTACATGTTCATTCATCTCCTTAAATAAACACGACCAGAAATATTTTTGCTTAATAGCATGAAAAGTCTTTTTCATAACTATGTTGGTCATGGTACTGTACTAACACTCCTTTTTTTAGGATGTAACGGTACATGTTACCTTATCAATAGTTCATTGTCAGGTTGGGACAAGTAATACACTATCTCGCCCATCATTCTGAACTTTTTGTTCTGCATCCGCATCTTTAAATCTAAAAATTTCATTATCTGCCTTTTGTTCTCTAATTTGATAAAAACATAACATATGACAGCAATGAGCCCTCAACTTTCTTATACAATGAAAACTATTTTGGTTCAAACAAAACGATTTCACCTACTATCTCTATTGCATATCACTAAGATTATGAGATAAAAAAGTAAATTTGTTTTTAACAAAGATCATATCAGATCATTTGAGGCAGAAATTATTTTTTTATAAATCAACAATAATATGACGTCATACCAATGAAAGATCTGACTTGTCTCACAGTAGTTGGAGTCGAGATTTTATCGATTTTGACTTTTTTCAGGTCTGGCTATATACTTGTATACTCTGTTCACTTACTTTGAACCCCAGATACTGTACTTCTCCTAAAATCGCACACTACATCACTTTCAACCTGAGGTTGTGTTTATGTAAACTGGCTAGTAGTACCCTATCTATGTGATCCAAGTGACTTTCCATCGTATCTTAGAATATAAAAATATCATCCAAATATGGTAATGGTATTTCTGTCCCTGTAGAACTATGGACATTAATTGCTGAAACATCCTCGGGGCGTTTGCGAGACCAAATGGTATAATGTTAAAGTGAAATAAACCCCAGTTGCAGGTAAATGAAATTCTTTTCTTTATCATTCTTATTTAATTAAACCTGAGAGTAACCTGACTTCAGATCTAAGTTTACAAAGTATTTTGCCGACCCAAGTAAGACTAATATGTCATCAATGACCGGTAACACTCAGGCAAACTTCTTCATGACTTTATTTAAAGCCTTTACATCTATTTTACCACCATCCTTCTTTTCTACTTACACAATCAGAAAACTCCATGGACTATTCGATCATTCAATTACATCTGCCTGCATCATTTCACCTAAATTGACATACATCCTGGCCTGGTTTATTTAAACAAATAAACAAATACATAGGTAAATGTATTCCGTGCCAAACCAGAAATTTGAGGAAACAACAACCTCAAATGCAGGAGTGCGATTTGCCTCCTTTTCCTTTCGCTAAACTAGCGTTAGATGTTTCCGGGCTTTACCCAAAAACTCTATCAGGCAACCAATACATAGTGACTTTTATTGATATGTACAGTGGCCGGCCGGAGGCTTTTGCAGTTCCGAATAAGAAAGCAGAAACAGTGGTGCATCTATTGATTGACGAGATTTTTCCCAGATTCGGGCACCACTGCAGCTTTTAACGGATAATGGGCCTGAGAACATGAATAAAATAATGAAAAAGGCATTAGAGGACCTCAACGTGCATCATGTGACCACATCGTTCTATCACCCCCAGAGTAACGGCAAACTTGAAAGGTTCCATAGAACAATGCATGACGTCCTTGCGAAGAAAATAGGGGACAATGAACAGTCGTGGGATATATACATGAATCAGATGTTAGCGGCTGTCAGGTTCCATGTAAGCGAAACAACAAAATTTTCACCCTATTATTTACTCTACAATAGAGATGTTGTTCTGCCGTTGGACAATATTCTAAGACCCCGTAGAGTATACTATGGGGATGAAAATCATGAAATCGCTCTACAGGAAAGTAAGGAGTAATATAAAGAATGCTAGGAAAAAGAACAATAAATATAAATAATATATAAAAAAAGAGAAATATGCATGCAATCTAGAATTAAAAAAATATATATATATATATAATTTCTTTTTGGTGGTATTGGAGGAGTGTAAAAGATAGGGGAGGTGCGAATGAACTGGAAATCTGGGCCATAAAAAAAAATGGATGATCTGGTCCTATGATGCAAGTGGGTTTATGGGTCAGACGTTGAATGGAGCAAAGTTCTGACCGACAAAAATGAAACCTGGGAATAAGATGACGTAATTCGGCCGCAAACATCAACAGGTTCAGAATGTGGGTCGATTACATAAATTGGTTAACAGGAAAATTTATAAAAAAGCAATGATAAACAAGTCAAAAGTCAGTCAGAGAGTGACAGCAGAGGAAAGGACAGACGACGCTCAACTGCCTGTCACGGTCGCAACCACACCCTCTCCACCACACTATCTCCTCCACCGCCGTATTATGTGTATATGTTTGTTATTAAATAAATCAAGTTGTTTAATAACAAAGCGTCTCGTTATTCATAGATAAATGAACAGCGGGCATTCCATTCACTAGACGACTTACAACACATATATGCATAAATATCAAACGAACTATCTATCTATCGAGATATTCAAAAATCTCTGATAGTAAGAATATAGATGGTGCTAACAAAATAGATGTCACGGCCATACCGCCCAGTATATTACACTTGTGGCTTTTATCGCATTTGTGTTGAGATTCTCTGCAACAAAGAAATTATGGTAGAAAGACTGACTTTCTATCCCTACTCTTAATCGAGCAAGCCCTTCTACAATTAATGGGGAACCATAGCTGTTCTTAAACTTTTTTTATCACATAGTCCAGGTTCCTGTAAGTGCTTTAAAAACACTGCTAATTATTACTAACACCTAAATTGAAGTACATCCTCATCTCCTTTTTTCTTAAGCAACCCATGGCTTTTATCACACGTGTGTTGAGATTCTCTGCAACAAATCAGTCATGACGGAAACACTAACATTCTATCCCTACTCTTAATCGAGCAAACCCTTCTACAATTAATGGGGACTCATTAGTTATTCTTAAATTTTTTTATCACATAGTTCAGTATCCTGTCTTAATCGAGCAAGCCCTTCTACAATTAGAGCTAAGGGAAATTATGTGTTAACATCCTGGATATTTGATAGAAACAAAAAAAAATTAGAATTTAGAGTGGGGGTTGGATTCACATGAATTTAATGTAAAATGATTTAGCATTTAAGACCATTCTAGCGTCTTAGGACAGTTGACCAATATAATTTTTATGGGAAAAAATCATTTGCACTTTTCTATAAGTATATGTAACTTACCGAAAAATTTTGTTTAGTGGGGAGCTCTACCACTTGGACTTAACGTTATTGTAAGGGCTAAAGGTTTTAGAAGTAGGCTTGCCACTCGTACCTAAGGTTAGATGAAGATTAAGTGAGTTTTTGTCATGAGGGCATTTGCCACCCATTATGAAACTATACAAGAATTACAACAAACAAACAAAAATAAATGTCATTTAAAACAAGTGACGTCACTCTAACAGAAAACGCAACGTTTGTAAAAGTATCAAGTATTTTTACCCACCTATTTATATATTTAAAAAATAATAACTATTTGTTAAAGCTGACATTTATATATTAAAAAAAAACAAGTTTTTGTTAAAGCTGAAAAATTGTTCACACATTTTGAATAAATTGATTTTTTAGAAATTACATTTCACGTCTTTTTCTACCGTTTTTATTTTTTAACTGATCGCCTCCTACAAATATTTAAATATCGATTTTGCATTTTTCATAATTGGGCACATTAGTTTCTATTCAATAATAATTCGCTGCAAACATTGGAAAAAAGACGAAAATTAAAAAAATAGAGATCTGATACCGCTCATACGTGTGAACCTAAAAAATAATTCAGTCACATATTCGGTTGTTCAAAACAAAAACACAATGTTTAAAATTTTGACCACTAGTCAAAGTTTTTAAATATTTATATGCTTGATAAGAAAATAGCTCTAACTAAACATGTAAGAAAATTTTTTTATAATCAAATTTTTGATTTAAAAAAATCGATCTGGAATAAAAATCAACAACAAAAAACGTCCTTTTACAGGGGCTGTGCTATCGCTGCTTCTGGTTATTATGCTATTCCTAATGCTACAGTCTACACTCAAAATCAAAACGATTTTTTACGGATGTCATGTGTTTTAATTGCTATTTACAACAACAGAAAACCATATACAATTATTATTTTAACAGATTAAAACAGTAAAAAGATTGTTTTATGATAGTTCAAATAAAATCAAAACAAAAAAGTTCCATACTCATGTTGAAATCTTTTTTACACAACGGAAAAACGAGTGCTCAAATCTATTTCAGACAAGCGAAACTATTAAAAGTGCAATCTTTTCTTGGCTAGATTCTAAATCTCACGAAAACATTATTCATACCAGTGCAGTACGAGCATTTAGAAATCGGGGGAGTTGTTACAAAATCTTATTGAAAACGCAATTTTATGATGTTAACATTTTTTATCAATTTATTTGCTTAAAATTCTTAAAATATACTATGTACATTATTATTTATAAATTTATTTGTTTAAAACTCTTAAAATATATAAGGTACATTATTATTCATGAATTCATTTGCTTAAAACTCTTAAAATATATGATGTACATTATTATTTATGAATTTATTTGTTTAAAACTCTTAAAATATACAATGCACATTTATCAATTTATTTGTCTAAAACTCTTAAAATATATAATGTACGTTATTATTTACAAATTCATTTGTTTAAAACTCTTAAAATATATAATGAACATTATTATTTATAAATCTATTTGTTTAAAACTCTTAAAATATATACTGCACATTATTATTTATAAATTCGTTTGAAAAACAAAACAGTGGTATATTGACGACTTAAAATGCTTCGGTTTGTAAAATATGACTATTTTATCAGAATCCCCTTGGAATGTGTGATTATCCAAAGCATTTTATCGTTCATGTGTATTGCTACTGATAAAAATGTCAAAATAAGGAAAGTTTAAGAAAACAATACATCAGAGAGCTAGACACAATAGAATATTCAAAAGTGATTGAACTCTCCAGAGACATGTTGTTCATGTCAATCCGCTTATGTAAAAATCATGACTAATATATTCCATGTAAATGTGGAAAATTATACAAATGTGAGCCATGTCAATCACTAACAGTAAAATTAGAAATATGTTGAAAAACTGTAATATGTAGAAAGATTTAAAAATCAGATATGGCAGAATATATATGGATGGAAAAGGGAAACCATCTATTTTTATAGGACTAAGTACAAATTATAGATGGAAGAGAACAGTGAAGAGCAAGCTGACTTAAGAAAAACAGTGCATACATATAACAATTGCAAAAACAACAAACTATTTTTACTTATACTTAAAAAACCCTGATTATAGTAGTCTAATAACGTATCAAGATAGGACACGCCTACAAAACTTATGACTCATACTAAAAATTATACAAAATATATACTGCACATTATTATTTATAAACTCGTTTTAAAAGGACAAAACAGTGGTATATTGACGACTTAAAATGCTTTGGTTTGTAAAATATGACTATTTTATCAGAATCCCCTTGGAATGTGTGATTATCCAAAGCATTTTATTGTTAATGTGTATTGCTACTGATAAAAATATCAAAAGTTTAAGAAAACAATACAACAGAGAGCTAGACCTAATATAGTATTCAAGAGTGATTCGATTCTACAGAAACATGTTGTTCATGGAAAGCCACTTATGAAAACAATCATGACTAATAGATTCCATGTAAATGTGGAAAATTATACAAATGTGAGTCATGTCATTCACTAACAGTAAGGTTATAAAATCATTGAAAAGCTGTAATATGTGGAGAGATTGAAAAATTAGTTATGGCAGAATATATATGGATGGAAAAGTTAAATCATCTACCATTATGGGATAAAGTAAATATTATAAATAGAGAAAAACAATGAAGAGTAAGCTAGGTTATATATTATTTAATACGATAAAGGAACCATTAATAATAATATATATACATTTAGTAATATGTAATAAAACTGTCTATATATATATATATGATATGAAGTAATGAATACTGATAACATCTAGAAACAAAATAGTTCTTCAAATTCATACTAAGATTGTCTGCTAGGACCTGTAATGCTAATATATGTTGCTATGATTAGAGTACTTGGTAAAATTTAGTTGTAGGTTACATACTACTGAACGTTGAAGTTTTTATCCTCAGTGAGATTGAAAATAGAATTAAAGATTACTTAGGAATTTTTACCCAGTCATCGCTACCAGAGTGTGCTAATCCCATGTACTAAATAAAACGTTCCATTCAGAATTATGTAAAGATTTTTGAGTTCAAGAGAAAGGTTCTCAAGTTCGACAAAATACACCCAAATAAGATCGGAGGTAACATAGAAACGTTGTGAAAATAACACCCAAGTGGAGAACAGTATTCTGAAGAATCAAATAATATGAAGACTCAATCCGTATCTATAAAATAAAAAAACGTTATTACTTTCAGTTGGAAAAATAAAAACATTAATTTTGTAAACAAACCTGTGTTGAATTAAAAATACACTCATTTTATTTTTTAATTTAATTAATTAATATATGTTTGGATATTTTTTGATAACTACCAACATAATAAATTGAATTTTACAACATGAAATGTACTTTTTCAAATTTATTTTATACTTTCAGAATTTGCAACAATGAAAAGAAATTCATTAATGGATAAGAAGCACCTTTCTGCATTGTTGATTTAAAAATCGTTTAAAATAATTATGAATTTCTTCATATAAATTTTCCAAAGTTGAAATTTATTAGCGTGCCTATCATCACACACTTCATTACATTCCCACTTTTTGTGGAATCAGATGCAAGCAAACATGAGATACAAACAACATTCTTGTGAAGTATGTGGTTTTTCTTTTGAACGGAGGTCACATTTATTGCGTCATATGACAACACATACGGGAGAGAAACCACATTCTTGTGAAGTATGTGGTTCTTTTTTGCACGGAGGTCAAGTTTGTTGTATCATATGAAAACACATACGGGGGAGAAACCATATTCTTGTGAAGTATGTGGTTCTTCTTTTGCACAGAGGTCACATTTATTGAGTCATATGAAAACACATACGGGAGAGAAACCACATTCTTGTGAAGTATGTGGTTCTTCTTTTGCATGGAAGTCAAGTTTGTTGAGTCATATGAAAACACATACGGGAGAGAAACCACATTCTTGTGAAGTATGTGGTTCTTCTTTTGCATGGAAGTCAAGTTTGTTTAGTCATATGAAAACACATATGGGAGAGAAACCGCATTCTTGTGAAGTATGTGGCTCTTCTTTTGCACAGAGGTCACATTTATTGAGTCATATGAAAACACATACGGGAGAGAAACCGCATTCTTGTGAAGTATGTGGCTCTTCTTTTGCACGGAAGTCAAGTTTATTGAGTCATATGAAAACACATATGGGGGAGAAACCACATTCTTGTGAAGTATGTGGTTCTTCTTTTGCACAGAAGTCACATTTATTGAGTCATATGAAAACACATACGGGAGAGAAACCACATTCTTGTAAAGTATGTGGTTCTTCTTTTGCATGGAAGTCAAGTTTGTTGAGTCATATGAAAACACATACAGGAGAGAAACCACATTCTTGTGAAGTATGTGGTACTTCTTTTGCACAGAAGTCAAATTTGTTGAGTCATGAAAACACATACGGGAGAGAAACTGCATTCTTGTGAAGTATGTGGCTCTTCTTTTCCACGGAAGTCAAGTTTGTTGAGTCATATGAAAACACATACGGGGGAGAAACGGTAAGGAAGGGTCTATAAGCTTGCTAAAGGATGGATCGCTCCACTATGACCAGGAGAAGTTTATAATAGCTGCCCAAGATCAAGGCTTGATGACCAATGCGTTTAAAAAAATGAGTGGTCTCAGCAAAGACAACAAATGCAGGTTCTGCCACACAGAAGTAGAGAGTGTGAGCCACCTGATTTCTAGCTGTAAGGTTCTGCTAGGGGACGGCTACTATACAATGCGACACAATGAAGTATGCAAATATCTCCACTGGACGATCTGCAATAAGTTAAATATCGAATGCAGTAAGAAGTCATGGGAACATATACCCGAAAGAACAGTCGGTAACAAGTCATATACCATCCACTATGACTATGCAATCCCTACAGCCACATACCTAGAAAACGGAGCTATAAAACCCGACATTGTAATATGGGACAAGAAGGAGAAGGAAGCAACCTTGGTGGAAGTTAGTGTCCCGAATGATGCTGGGTTAAACAGAGCTGAGAGGGAAAAGATTACTAAATACGAGGGTCTTATGTATGACATGAAAAGAAACTGGAACCTTAAGAAGATCTCTATCATTCCAGTAATTATAGGAGCAACCGGACTTATGAAAAAGAATTTTACAAACTATCTTACAAATATACCAGGTAAACCAAGTGCAACGGAGATTCAAACAATTGCACTTAAAGGGACGGTTAGAATCTTAAAAAGATCTCTCGGTTGGAGTGTCTAAAATAGCAGGTGTATGTTTGGCATCTGGTAGGATGCCCCATCCCTGGCTTAAACAAAATGATAAGAAAAATGAAAAAAGAGAGAAACTATCTTACAAATATACCAGGTAAACCAAGTGCAAAGGAGATTCAAACAATTGCACTTAAAGGGACGGTTAGAATCTTAAAAAGATCTCTCGGTTGGAGTGTCTAAAATAGCAGGTGTATGTTTGACATCTGGTAGGATGCCCCATCCCTGGCTTAAACAAAATGATAAGAAAAATGAAAAAAGGGAGAAACCACATTCTTGTGAGGTATGTGGTTCTTCTTTTGCACAGAGGTCACATACAGGAGAGAAACCACATTCTTGTTAATTATGTGGTTCTTCTTTTACATCCGATTGACATTTGGTGAGGCATATGAAAACACATACAGAGCGTTCCTAATGATGCTTTACTTAACAGAGCAGCTACAGAAATCAAAATAGTAGTTAAAAATACTCCACACATTGTATTTCAAAAATTGGAAAAAATGTGCCAAACAATAGTGTGCTAAGTTTTTTCTGGAATTATTATTGTTATATAAGTAAGGAATGTTTTATAGACTGGCTTTAAAGAGGATTTCTTCACAATGATCAGGATAGAATTATAATGACTGCTCACAATGAAAGCTTGATTACCACTGCTTTTAAGAAGATAGAAAAAAGCTGGAATCTTTGGAAAATTTTTATTTCAGTAATTATAAGAGCAACTGAATTAGACAAAAGAATTTAAAAAACTGACAAATATATTTGGTTAAATGATTTCTCGGTTGAAATGCATGAGAATTAATTTCTCGATTGAAATATATTAAATTAAAAAAGAGACAAACAACATTCTAGTTCTTTTAATAAAAAGAAAGATTTATTATAGGTAGGAACCCCTTCATTTCTGAGAACTGCAAACGTGAAATAAAGTTAACAAAATGTTCGAATTGATTCTTTTATTAATTTAACTTTTGATTAAGTATTTTATTCTGCATTTTTTATTTTTCCATGTATTCATGTAATTTGGCATGAAAAAAATGTATTTCTTCTTTGAATATTCTTTCCAGATTCAGATTGGAAACTCTTTTCTATCCTCAAATACATGAGATACTTCTTTGCCATATCATGTTACACATTTCTCATATATTTATCTAGGAAAACTTTTAATCACGCCACCTGCAGCATATTTCTGGTAAACAACAGGTTATTATGAGTTGTACGACTGTAACCCTCACCAAAATTCATAAGAATTAACAAAATTGTTATAGGCGTATGTTCTCAATATATAAGATTAAGAGTGTGGTTTTTCTAGTTTTAAACAATTTTCGATTATGAATATTTTGAGTTAATGAATCCTTGTAAGAACTAACTTGCATTTAAAAATGACGAAAGAAATTAATCACCACTACAAAGTATACATAAGTACTATGCTAAGTTGTTTGTTTTGAAATCCTCAAATATAGCACTACCATCCGTACACACAAAAAGAAATTTAATCACCTTAAAAACGTCATGGTCATAATTTTGTGGTGGAATGTGATTCATCATATATAGCTTATATGTCGTTAAAACCTTTTGCACAAACAACATACAACAATTTAATTCTATTTTATAATCTACATTTATTCACATGCCTCACAGAGTTGCATATTTTATAATTAGAATCTATCTTTCCGAAAATTGAATAAATGATGCAATAGAAAAATCACACATTCAAAGGTTTTACCTGCGAGCACATCCTTCTAGGACAGAACAAACACTACATTGAAATAATACCACGAAAGTCTGATTTGTTCATATGCTTTCGATGGCTTAAGTTAGACACAAGGTCAATTCATATTTAGAATTAACCTCTTAGAAATGTCAAATTAACCAACTGCTGAAAATAACCTCGCCATACTTCACGCAATAATATAAAATTTGTGATTCAAAATAAGTAGATAATGCCTGGGATAATACATTCATGAAACAAAACATATACTTGACTTTTACCATCACCAATTGCTTATTATAATTATTGCTTATACCTTGAAATAACTTCCACCGTTAAATGCGGAGGGAGCTTCACATGAATGTTTTTCAGGTTAGTGTGCTCTTCCATATGTTTTTTTGCTGTCTCTTCAAATCCCTCTTTCCGAATCACGTGTTTCATAAACAGCGTGAACGAGGATAAGATGAAGAACTTCATTCAAGTTTCAGAAGCAGTTTTTTTTGTGCAACCGGTAGAGAGCAACTACAGTTTCGGTCTTTAATCACACATAAGAGTTAGAGATGACGAAACATGTATCCATGATTATCTAAAAGAATAAAGACATTTAATCGAAATAGAAAGACAAATTCCATTAAAATCTAATAATGTTACAGATGAATTCATATTTTTAATCCTAGTTAATTTTTTAGTTAGCAATGTTTCTTCTCTTAATACAATTACTTATTTCGGTTTTCTAATGTTTCTTCACTTCTTTCGATTTTCTAATTATTATTTTTATAATCTTATCCAATTTATATTTCGATCTGCACATATGGGTATTGCCAATTTCACACAATTACGTGATCATAGCCTGGGTTGTACTCATGTCCTGGATTGTACTCTCTGCACTCCCTTCAACTTAACAGTAATTAAGATGATAAAATGCAAACACATCCACTCTCCAAAATAAGGATGCAACATCCGGAAGTAAAGACCATACAATATTATCTAGTACAAGATGAAAACGGCCATTTTACAAAATTAATTAATCCGATTCAAAAACTTGTTAATAGAATAAAAGATAAAAATGAAAGTTTTCGGATGTCAAAATAATTGTTTGAACGTTTGATAACTCCTCCATATATTTATATATGTTCAAAACACAAGCATGTCCATGTAAAACAAATTAATAACTCGGTGGCGATAAAAAAATAAAAACGGTTCTGTCGACAGAACGAAGATCGGATTTTTTTACAAAGGTCTACCACACCAGCAATATTAGACACAACTTCAATTTATCTAAAAAAATCCAGCTTCACAAAACATTGCCCCCCTCACCTGATTCCCCGAAAAGAGATAATCTGTTCCAATTACGCACATAACCTTAACAGTTCTTCAAAACCGGTAGTGATTAAGGTTAAAGGCAATATAAAATAGCAAGCCAGCTATCTTATAGCTGCTGCTGATTTTCTCATGAGTACTCTGTTACACTGCTCCAGAAAAAGTTTTACCTATTGTTTCGATATTTTGTAAAATTAAAACATAAAAATACATATAAAAATATATAAGCTTAATAGAATCTTATATAGAAATAAATATTTTATTTTACATAATTCTTATTGTTTTAATTTGTAAGAAAATATCATTTTCAACTTGACATATTGTGTATTAGTGAAGTATATTTTTTCAATTGAATGCAATGCTAGTTTCTTTAGGAACTCATTGTGTTCCTTCGAATTTTTAAAATCCTTTTCAAGCTTGAAAAATAGTCTTTTTATCTGATGTAGTCATGTGAAATTTCAAGAATATTTTCATCAGTTTTGTAATTTCACTATAATAGACATGAGGGGAAAACGAATGTACACATATCAAAAGTAATAGCAGAGGTATTAGAAAACTACGTTCAGTTTATAGAGGAATGGAACCGCAAATGGATAAAAAAAGGTAATGCTACTAAGACTAAGCTTCGTTCCTTTAACAATCATTAAAAAACTCAATGTTGAAGCCTCTAGGTGCCGACAATCCTTATATTGTAGTAGAATTCCCCTTGACTTTTGAACCCGCTTCCCATGATTCCTAATTTCCTGGGTGTAATGATATGCAGAAGTTTAAATGTAATGTGAATAGGCATCTCACTGGTAAGCTCTCCACAATCCCATGTAAGATATGATTCCAATTAGTAGCACCTTACGTCCAAGTAGCAATACGCCATGTTTGGTCTCATTTTACAGGAATATTTCCTTTCTTATGTGCCCATTTTTAATTAAAAAACTTTCTGAAAATAAAACTTTCTAATAAATAATAAACCTTTTTTTTTAATAAAAATAGATGAATTGAATAGAACAGGATAGTGAATAGATGTGAGGGAGAGAGGGAGTTATGTGAAAGCGAGAATGATGAAATGATGTAACCGTGATAGAGTAGGGAAGGAATAATATAGAAAGAAGGGGGAGGGGGTTAGGGGCAGGGTTGGGGAAGAGTAAAAATAATAGAAAGAAGGGGAGAGTTGGAGAGAGTGATATGGTGAATAAGAGAGGAGAGGGAAGGTTGGCGGAAAGGATGAGAGGGAGAGAGAGAAAAAGAAAAAAATAAATAGAAAAATAGGGAGAAGAAAGAAGAGAATATATATATTGTTCTGAAGAAATATATTTCTTATATTCTATACCAATCCTTATTTAAGAAGCTCAATGTAATTATAGAGCAATATAGAGAATAAATAACAAAAAATGATATTCCAAAATTCATGATGTTGGCCAACTTATAATTTATTCCTTTAATTCAGTTGACTTATACAATTCTTGACAGTATCTGTTTCGTAGCGCAAAATCAATCACTTAATTATTATATCAATCAGTGAATCTATTATGTCCTTAACTCATCAGAAGAAGTTCTATTTAATAATTAGTAAATTTATTAATTCTAACTTGTGTATTAATACTTATAAAAATAACATTAATAAATTATAAACTATGTTACATGTTTGTATGTACGAAACTAAACTAAGCTTAAAACGATTGATCATTACGATTATTATAATTAATCAATTGATTTGAATTGAAAACCAGACATCATTCAATTTTCTTGACTATTATAATCAAGCTTTCAAAAATCATACAATTCCAAGCCTATACTTACGTTAAGTTAAGTTTAAAAATTATCTGAAACCTCCTTTTTATCGTAATTATAAATAATTAAATTTATTTGAATTAAAGTGAGGCAGAGTTACTTCCCTTGGGATAAAACTAACGAGATATTAAGTTTACTTATATATATTTTTCCTCTTTAATTTCATTTTTACTTCTCCTTTAGCATTCATATTATAAACATTTCGTAACCCATAGTCATCCATATTCAACTAATAATTAATTTAATATAGTTTTAATGTCTTTCACTTAATATTATAAAAAAAGATTTACTCGGTTTATATTATAAATTAATTCACTAATCTGTCCAATATAAAATTTAAGTATTAAAAATTATTTCAATCGATAGTCATAAGTTGTACTTCATTTCTGCTAATGGTGAATTGTAAAATAATTGGTTACTTACATTCATTGATATAATAATTTAGTGATTGATTTTGCGCTATGAAACAGATACTGTCATGAATTGTATAAGTCAACTGAATTAAAGGAATAGCTTATAAGATGGTCAATATCATGCATGTTGGAATATAATTTTTACTTATTATTGTGTGTGTGTGTCTCTCTGTCTCATATATATATATATATATATATATATATATATATATATATATATATATATATATATATATATATCAGTCCTGGTCAAAATCATAAGACCACTTAAGAAAGTAAGCGTTTACGCATATTATCGAATTTTTAATCAAACAAATGGTTGAAACCCTTGCCAAAAGGGAAAATATGATGAAAAAAATCAAATCTGCTTCATTCGAAACCTTAACCCTGATCTAATAATTAATTTTTTAAGTAGTCTTATGATTTTGACCAGGACTGTATATACATAGGAAGGTTAATGGAAAAGGCAGGGTAGTGAAAAAAGAAAAAAGGGAGGAAAGAATGTATATATATAACGAGAAAATGGTGAATAAACCTGAAAAAGAGCTCAATACTAATGTAGAGCAAAATATGTTTTTATTACCGTTTTTTGTCTGTTTAGTTACCCATGTTTCAACTACCAGGCTCGAAATAACGATCTGATATTTTAATCGGTTTACTTGGCAGATTGAATATTATAACGGAGTACAAAAAGTACAAAATACAGATTCAAATCAAAACATCAGTAAAACAACTGTAAATTCATAAAAAAGCGATAACAAAGGTAGAAAGGGATAGGGTTAAATTACAAAGCCATAGGCAGAAGAATAAATAGAGGGGGAGAGAGAAAGAGGAGGGCAAAAGGAAATGAGAGAGTGGTAACTTATTGAAGGAGAAAGAAAAGAAAGAAAGAATGAGCCAGACGGTTAAATAGATGAGCGGGCGGGGGTTTCACATCATTAGGCTGTTTATCAAGATATGGAATATAAAATGTAGAAAGTAAAAAATAATCAAATAAAATAAAAACTGAAAGAGAAAATATATTTCTGGTCTCAGAGTCGGAGAGAGAAATTGGTAGAGAAGAAGAAGAAGAAGAAGAAGAAGAAGAAGAAGAAGAAGAAGAAGAAGAAAAGACGTGAAATATAATATATGAGGGTAGTGCATTGAAAGGTAAATACCTGAATTATTTTTATGGGTGAGGTAGGTGTGTCAGAAGTTTCGTGAAAATAGTGAATAATTCCACCCCATCTTTCCAAGCTTATAACTCATCGAAAAATGTAATTCAAGCCCTAATTACTTTCAATTAAAGGAGCAAGGACCAAGGTTTCTATAAAAAAAAACAACGTGGTTATTTTTTTTTAAGTTTTAAACTTCGGACTTTACAGGTAAATTTCTAAAAAACAGTACTTTTTTGTTTTAAATTTGAATATATTATTTATTGACCTTTTCTCTTCAATTTGTGATATATAAGACTTTGGTATATAAATTAATTATTTACTTTTTAATAGACATTTCAAAATGAGAGGCGTGAATTATTCGACCCCCTGTCTTTCCAAGCTTATAAATCCTCGAAAAATGTAATTCAAGCCGTATTTTTTTCAATTAAAGGAGCAAGGACCAAGGTTCCATTACAAAAGGAATAAAAAACAAATAACGTGGTTTAAAGAAAGGTTTTAAACTTCAAACTTTACAGGTAACATTCTAAAAAACAGTACGCTTTTTTTGTTTTAATTTGAATATATTATTTATTGACCTTTTCTCTTCAATTTGTGAGTAAATTGATTATTTACTTTTCGGTGAGTAAATTAATTATTTACTTTTTAATAGACACTTGGGGGGGCGTGAATTTAAAAAAACGTTTGTCTAAAATATTATATTCGGTTTATTGGAAAGAGCATAAAATTTTACATTGACCCTGAAAATATCGTAAAAATAGAATCAATAGAAAAATTTTGATAGATTTTTAAAATTTAAAAATTGAAAAATATTGAGTTCGTAAAATTCATTACTGTTTTTTTAAAAATAATTCTTTTACTTTTAAAACAATTTTAATAGTGTATTTTGGAAGTATAATCCATAAAGAAAATAAATAACCCACTTTTAACAGTTTTTAAGTTGTTTTAAACGTAATAGAAATATATATTTTTTTATTAAAAACAGTAATGAAGTTTCCGAACTCAATATTTTTCAATTTTTAAACTTTAAAAATCTATCAAAATTTTTCTATTGATTCTATCTTTACGATATTTTCAGGGTCAATGTAAACTTTTATGCTCTTTCCAATAAACCGAATATAATATTTTAGACAAACGTTTTTTTTAAATTCACGCCCCCCCAATTTTCAAGTGTCTATTAAAAAGTAAATAATTAATTTACTCACCGAAAAGTAAATAATCAATTTACTCACAAATGGAAGAGAAAAGGTCAATAAATAATATATTCAAATTTAAAACAAAAAAAACGTACTGTTTTTTAGAATGTTACCTGTAAAGTTTGAAGTTTAAAACTTTTTTTTTAAACCACGTTATTTGTTTTTTTTTTTAGTTTTTTTATGTTACTGGCACCTTGGTCCTTGCTCCTTTAATTGAAAAAATAATTAGGGCTTGACTTACATTTTTCGATGAGTTATAAGCTTGGAGAGACAGGGGGTCGAATAATTTACGCCTCCCATTTTGAAATGTCTATTAAAAAGTAAATAATTAATCTATGTACCAAAGTCTTATATATCACAAATTGAAGAGAAAAGGTCAATAAATAATACATTCTAATTTAAAACAAAAAAGTTTTTTTTTTTAGAAATTTACCTGTAAAGTCCGAAGTTTAAAACCTTTTAAAAAAACACGTTGGTTTTTTTTTTTTTTTTTTTTTTTTTTAAATGACACCTTGGTCCTTGCTCCTTCAATTGAAAGAAAAAATAGGGTATAATTACATTTTTCGATGAGTTATAAGCTTGGAAAGATGGAGTGGAATTATTCACTATTTTCACGAAATTTCTGACACACCTAGGTGTTGTGATATAGGGAGGGGGAGAGAGGGAGAGGGAGAAATAAACGTGAGGGTAAGGGGAGGAGGGGGAGGAATTTCAATTTTTGGTTTTAAGATTTGGTTGTATTTAGTAAAATTGTTTAGCTATGCACTGAAGTATGTGGATTGATGGAAGGGAAAGGGGAAAGGTAGGGGCAGAAAGGTTTAGTGAACGTGTCATATTGCGTTTGGCAATGGTTTCAATTTAGATCGCTCGCAATGGCCATGGCAAATCCTGATGTACATCCGACAATGAATTGTTTTAGGCAGTTAAGAGTGCATATGCCAACACACGCTCACATACGCACACATGCATACTCATATAAACACGTACACGCATATATGTGTTGTATAATAAGGGGACAGGCTGAAGAAATCGGAGAAGCAAGCCAAGAACGTGATATGAGGGTCACGTTTCAACCATGACAACATGGAATGTTGCACGAGCGTCACCTGAGCTAGTGACACACATTTTGGAACTCGGTTATGTTTCAAGGCCAAACAAACAAAAGGAAATTGGCCTACAATCGAAAATAATAACATCAACAAATATTTTATAACCAGATCGGAATGCAGTTGACATTCGCAGCTGGTTAGAGAAACGTGACCGATATCAATATAAACAAAGATGTTTTGGTTTTCAAGAGAGAGTAGCGGCCGACGCGGAGAGAACGAGCCTGTCATCTGTCAACACCCCCCCCGCCACGCCACCTATCTCTAACAACACCTCTCTCCTCGCTAGTGGAGTCAATGACAACCGACAAAAGTGTAAAGAAAGATTGTTGAAAATAAACTCGAATTCTTTTGTAAACAGTCGAGTTTTAGTTGTCATTCAAAGTATACACTCGTCGGTAAACTTGTCCGGCGACCATTTTGTCCACGCAGTTATATAGACTGAGTGCACACATATGTATATATATATATATTATATAGACTGAGTGCACACATATGTATATATATATATATATATATATATATATATATATATATATATATATATACACGAATACACATGTATATCAACATATATACCACATATGCGCAATCAAATATATATGGAAAGTATGCATAAACATACATGCCGATAGATGCACCTACATGCACACACCCGTATATACATATACACACAGATACGCGTATACATATACATACATAAAAACTCAATTTAACCACATAAATAATTATATAAAAGTATAAATTTATGCGTAAACTTTAAGTATTTACTTCAACGGTGCTCAATTCGTAGGTAGAGCTAGGTAGTAAGTTATAAATTATATATGGCGAGTAAGCTACACAGAATATTCTGCGTTTCATCTACGCTAGGATTCATCAGTTTTATGCGGGTATTTTTTGGTTGTCTCGCGTTTTTATATACGCACCTTCTATTGAGCTTTTTGTTAACCAATCAGCTCTCTAGTTTCTACCGCACCCTTCCTAATCAGTCAATGAGCAGGTACTTACAGGACAAAGGCCCAGCTGATCTCCGGTTGACCCGTTCCCTTGTGTGTGCTATTTTAGTAGGGAGCGTTTTGGCCTATTTTACACCTAGATTAAACGTGTTTTTTTTTTTTTTTTGAAAGTTAGTTTATATATATATATGTATATATATATATGTATATGTATATATATATATATATGTGATAATTTGTGTATATGTATGTTTATTTTATTTGTTTATTTTCTATTGTTATTGTTAGTTTTAAAATTATTTTGTCCTATCCTAGAGTAAAGTTTATCCTGTAAATACAGTTGTTCGCTATTTCTCTACTACAGTTTAATAGATGTTGGCGTTCTTTAAATATAGGATAACAAATTTTCATGAATGCATAATCTACATGGATCGTCTAGGTCCCTACGTGTGTT